>NW_017728947.1:101680564-101799679 GCF_001723895.1 Crocodylus porosus
AGCACTCTTTCCTGCTTATGCAGGGGGTCAGACTCGATGATCTATTGAGGTCCCTTCCGACCCTAGCATCTATGAATCTATGAATCTATAAGGTTCTTTGCATGAATCTGATATCTTTTATTAGACCAACTAAAATTATGTGTTCAAAAGCATTTAGATTCTGTCGAGGACATTAACCCCCAGACATTCACTGGGGACATGCATCGCAAAGTTCTGTGTAAATACTCAAAATTGTGGTTGATCGGAGAGAAATTATGTGTATGTGTCCATCCTACCTTTTCCCAGCAGCCTAGTGGTGACAGCACTTCCTTCCAGGAGAGGGGACACCTGGTAGATACAGATTGAGGCTCAACCCCCTGAGAGGACTTGTCGCCCGACCTGCATCATAGAGCAGCCTTATTTACTACGAAAAGGTTAGGCTGGGCTGAGAGCACTTTCCTATTGAGAACAGGACAGCAGGAAATAAGTCCTTGTTGCCAGTGGGCCTTTGTACACGTCACAAAATTGGCCTTTAAAGTGGCATAAATGCCCTTTTCCACTGCTTTAATGACGCTGCTGCTTGCACGTTAAGCGCCTTATTCCGCTTTAATGGAATTGCTGTTTGCACACTTGGCGGCATATTCTGCTTTAAATGACTTGGGTACATAGCAAGATAAAACACCTCTGAGGTGTTTTAGTTTGCTACCTAACAAAGTACAACAGCGCACAGGGTGCTGGAAGCCGATGTGCTCAGGGCTTGGTGGGCCCCGCGTAGCTCAGAGATGTTGGACCTGGTAGCAGCCTGTACAGGCAGGCTCCACTAAAGGGGAAAAAAAAAGTGGTAAGCTGATCTTTTTTTCTTCTTCCCCCCAGAGCATGCTTGGCTGCCTGAGCTGTGCGGGGGCCCGGTGCTTCCCTCCATGCCTGTGGGGATTGGTAATGCTTCCCTTCGTAGCTGCAGCACCCCCCAGGATTGCCCGAGCCAGGTGCCAGCAAGTGGGTGCTGCCTGGGGGGCCCCCCGCGCAGCTCAAGGACCGCTTGGCCGACCGACAGCTCACCACTGAAGAGGCAAGTAAGGATCGGTACACTCCACAGGGGTTTAGTTAGGTTTAATTCTCCCTAAATTTAAGTGGTGTTTTAAAAAACCCACCATTTCAATTTAGGGAGAACGAAACCAAATGAAACCCCCATGGCATGTACAAGCATCCAATGCTGTTTATGTATTTTGCAATACCGAGTCATTGAAAAAGCAGCGCTGGGGGTCTAGAATAGGTGCCCGGACAAAGAATGCTTTGAGTGGCAATCGTCAGTATAACACTTCATGTAGGAGAGGCCTTTTGGAAGACATGCCCCAGAATGCCTGACAAGAAGGTGCCTGGCCTGAGTTTGGAGAGGGGAAAAGAAAGCCTGGGAGCTAGAAAACTTGTTTGTATTGCTGTACAGCTATCAGTTAGATGCGCTGGATTTCTAATAGATGAAATATTACTTAGTCCAGGATGTTTCCTTGTGCCTCAGATCTCCATCTGGGGATAACAACATTGCACTGCCTCAGAGGCATGCTATGATGTGAACAATTCTGAGATTCAAACTCCACACTGCTGAGCACAGTGTAAGTGCCCCAGCTAGAGACCAACTCACCATGGGCAAGGGGCTTTTTCTGATAGAAAATTTGGTGAAATCAGTGGGATAACTATATAAAGTGGGTGCTACTCAGGACCTCTGATGATTGATGATAACTTAGCTGTTGGCAAATCAGGGCAGGATTTTGTCTCTGGTCTTTGCTAGTCACCCGTGCCATAGCAAGGCGGGGGGGTGAGTGTGGGGACTGCCCCAGGCACCAAAGCGGAGGGCGCCAACAGGCACTGCCCACCTGGGGTAGGGGCACAGGACAGAGCCACAAGCAGTTCATTTGGGGGGGTGGGAACAGGGGAAGAGCGGCTTCCACAGCTGCGTGCACCCCCAGGCAAGCATGGTGGGCTGTGAGGTGTGCCCCCCGGACCTGTGCATAGGGTGAGGGCAGGCTGCCACTGCAGTCTTTGCCCCAGGCACCAAACATAGTTGCTATAGCACTGCTAGTGACCTTTCTGCCTCTGTACTTTGCTTTTTGCTCTGATTTAGCTCTACTGAAAGTTATCCAAAAAATTAGTAAGTGCACACAGAGAAAAATCCTGGGGAGCATGGTCAACATTTTCCAAATTTCTTCTTTTAGGCTCACAAAAAGGTGGCTTGATTATCAGAAAAGGGCTGAACATGGAATACCAAGATGTTTTGATAATCTCACCAAAAGCAGCATAATGGGAACATTTGAAAATCTGATCCCTCTTGCAGCTATTAAACTTGTCTTGAAAATGACTCTTTGCAGAGATGGGTAACAGAACACCATAGCCCTGCATTAGCTTCCTTTGTTTGTGGCTACTCCCCATTTTCAATGCAAAGTACAGTAGCCAGAGACTGCAGCTCTTCGATACATTTCCATAATTCCATTAAATACAATGATAATTATGTGAAGCACTAAAAAGTGCATTGCCTGGCTTGTCTGAAGGATGTTAAGAGAAGAAAGCATGACACAAATAAGATGCTTTGTTTCCATGTTTTTGGTCTGTTTGCTAATTGTAAAAAAGCAAAAGGTTTCAAGCCTCCCAGATTTGGACCTATTTATTGTTATTGTTAGACATAAGAGGGAATGTCCTTGAAACAAACAAATAGTCTGTGTATCAAGACAAAGCAGAGAAAATTGCAACCGTGATAAATTATGGAAAATAATTACGAAAATTGAAGAATGAAGGGGAAAAAAAATGTTATTATGGTCCTGCAAGAAAACAACAGTTGCAGGCTTTGTGAGTAACACAGAGAGACAACAGCAGCAAACAGTAAACACTTACATTGGCAACACTACCTGAATCCTTCGTGCAATTCAGGAAGAAATGAAATAACCTATGATTTACTATTCTCTGGTTAGCAGCTTTGTTTAGGGTTTTCAAAATACCACCTGAACCCATTTATTTGCTGACTACAGGTTATTTTCTAACACCATTTTGTTCTGCTGTGCGTGTGTGTGTGTTAGTATCTGAGCTTTCAAAAAATGTACACATTGAACTCACTGAAAGTTGCTCTGAATTTAGATTGCAGTCTTTGGTTTATAGACATGTTTTCAGAGCGCACGTCGACATGTGCCCCTGACTGCGCTGTTGGTACTGCAGCCAGTACTGCGCAGTCCCCACCGGTACTGCTCAGTCCCAGTGGTGCATGGGTCGTTTTTGATTCTGCTGCTCAGTAGCAATGAGCTACTGCACAATGGTAGCAATGTCATGGTTAGTGCCCGCGGACGCTACATCAGTGTAGCTCATTGCTATGATGACATAGTATCTTGTGTAGACATGCCCAGAGAGTACTTTTTGATACTCCAGCTGAAGTAAATGGGCTTATAATCCATTCCATAGTGAGCAAGATAGTTTTAGGGTTAGATTCTGCAACCTTTCTGAATTTGGGCTGGGACTCACTTTCCAAGTAGTCATTGATTTTAACAAGCTAATTTGGTTTCCCAGAGAGAAAGAATGGACTGTAGTTAAGGCACTAGGCTGAGGACAATAAGGTATCATCATTCTCGAGGCATTTGTTATTTCTGAAGGTAGGTTATTCAGGTAGTAATGAAGAATTTGGGAGGACATACTCATTCCTGTAATAATGATGTGTTCTCTTTGAAGCTTTTAATTTCCCTGTATGACTGAGGAGGCAAAGTAGGCTTATGAAGGAGAAACAGGAATATAGGAAATGTATTGAATATTCTACATCACTTTGCATATTTAAATTCTCCTCATATCACAACAACAATTGCCTTAGTAGAAAGATTTCCCTCTAAACTACCAACAGCTCTGTCCTTTCTGGGTGATGGATGTTGCCCTCGTCCTTGGTAACCGATATCTGGTAAGGATCTATGCATGAATTACTTTGCTAAATAAATTCATTACAAATCCATCATGTTAATTTAAGTGGTGTTAATTATTTGGTGATGCGTTTTAAGCAATAGTAAACACTGAAGCCCGCTAAGAACACTGTAATAGGATGCCAGGGAAGTAATGAAATGTTCCCTAGAGTTTGTTCTTAAAAGATAAACTATCATGTTTGGCCCAAAGGGTAACAAAATCTATTTACCCTTCAGGTATCCTTCCCCGGTGTCTATCCCCAAATTGATTACTGCAGGAGATTCAGGTGAAACTACAGGCTGGTTTATGTGTCTCATTGCTTCCTCCTGTTTGTTTAAATTAAGAAGTCTTAATTCTTTGTAACATCTTTGTCATCCCCTCAACAACAGACTAGGGTGTTATGACCAGAGATAAAGACCTTTTAGTTTAAACAAACAAGAGGAAGATGTGAGATATGAAAAGCGGAGAGAGAAAGCCTGAGAAAGCATTTCTCCTATGCTCAGGCTAGGTATAGACATTCTGAAAGCCCGAGGTGGAATCGATCCAAATTATTCAGTTGTCTGTAACCAGCATAGTTTAGATTGGTAGCGAACAGAACACATTTTCCTCAAAGCCCAAGATCCAAATCGTTCGTTGCATTCCAGCCTAGAAGCCACAAGCCAGAAAACTAACTACCACCTGAAGTCTTGGAGCTTGTTCTCCATTCAGGCCAATAAACTCACTGACTTTGCAGATGGCATGTCACCTGTGTCTTGGACCTCCCATCATGGGAGCAGGAAATATGCTGCACAAAAACTGCAACTGAAGAACTTCATTCCCAACACCAGCTTCTGCCTTTCAGGATGGCAGCTGCTCTGCAGGGCCTGGACTGCTCTTAACCATCTCAGAATGGGCATTGGATGGTTTAAGACAAGCATGCACTCCTGGGACTTCTCCAATGGTGCTGGCTGCCACTGTGGTGTGCTTGAGCTTAGATGGCCAACCACATCATCTATGAATGCCCTTATGGCCCTCCTTCAAGCACCCAAGGTCTTATTGACATTGGCCATTCTACCTGTTGCTGGCTTTCTGGTCCTCATGCTTTTAATATATGTGTAGTGACTCTCGTTTCATTATCATCATTATCAACATCATCATCTTCATATTGAAAAGGCTATTCTGTGCAATTACAATAAAAAAGTTTAGTTGACAGGGTGAATTTGTGTTGATTTAGCTGCTTACAGTATTGGAATTTTGTATGCCCAGTTGCATGCCAAATACTGTCCCTGTCACATGGGGCCCCCACATTGTGCTATTTTCATGGTTCCATGGGAGTAAAGAAGTCTTTATTTCCATAGGACTGGCTTGGTAACTTGCTGTTATACAACATGAGCAAGAATATCATGATCTGGTCTATAACTACTACATTTGGATCTTATGACTGGATCAGCACAGAGACATCCTTGTCCACCATAAGCCCTGTTTCAACAGTTACAAGGGTTTGCCCATTCATAGCCAGAGTCACAGAACACTTAGGTGCCCTGCGCCTGAAAGTGGAAACGGCTCGGGAGACACCCCTAGTGGCGAGAAGGGGGAGGCTCCGCTGCCAGTCACCAGGGCAACACAGGTGCTGGTTGCTAGGACAACGAATGAAAACCAGCTGACAGGAAGGGGCAGGGCTTGGCCCTTCTTAAGCCCAGGACTGAGCCCAGGAGGGCAGTTCCCCTCTGGGAGCCAGGGAAGGGGGAGCTCCGCCAGTGCAGAGAGAGGAGAAGCCAGACTGCATGAGCATCCCCTGGTTGCTGCTATGGGTTGGAGTATTTCCCAGTAGGGACTGAATGTTGCTCTGACCGTATGGTTTAGCTTTACGTTATAGCCAGAAGGCTTAGGTATGCGTTAGAGCTGATTGGCTGGTAGCATTGTTTCTGTTTGTAGTTTTATAAGACCGGAGGACTGGGTGAAGCTATTAGAGGTTGGAGGAGGCCTCATAGGGGCTCCACGGTAGTGTGGGGAGCCCGGTACCAGAGAAGGCACAACATTCAGGGGTGCGTCGACCCCAGCCCCAGTGCAGGCAATTGCGAGAAGCCCCAGTGTGGGCAATTGCGAAAGAAGCCCCAAGAGCGTCCATGGGGGTGCAGGCTGCGGGACAAGCCCCGAGAGCGTCTGTGGGGGCGCGGAAAGGGAAATTGACCGAATAACGTCCGGTATATCTGCGAGACTTGGGGCATTGTACAGGGGTGGTTGGAGCCACGCATAGCCCATAAGGCTGGGGTGCACCAAGTCACCCAAGACAGAACACAGACTGGGAGACATCAGGGCACCGTGTCAGAGGGGACTAAGGGCAGCCTCCCTTAAACATTATCAACATTGAAGACGTGGCGGGCGAGATTGTGAGGGTGCTTTTAATATCACTTTGGCATGGTAGGGGTGGCCGTGAACTCCCCTAGCGCCACTTAAGACCCTACCCTGGTACAGCCAGTCTAAGAACAGGGTGGAATTTCAGGGAGAAAATACCCTGAAGGAATCAAATAATTTCCCTGACAGCTCCCACATCACTGGGAGTTTGAAATTGGTGAAAAATATGATGTCAAAATCTGTTGACATCACACTGCCATACATAACAGCCAAAAGACTTTGATTGTATCAAAATATTTCATTTTGGAGAAAAATATTGAAAGACTTTGAATTTTCTTCTGATTTTGAATGAAAATATATTTGGAAATCTCAGTCTCTTATAGAATGGGAATTCCATTTCTTACTGGGTCTAACAAACATAAAAAAGTATTCATATTAAATGGGCCTGATTTCTTAGGTGCATGTGTGGGAGTTTTGCCTGATTAAGGATTCCATATTTGACGCACTGGATTCATATCATGTGTTAACAACTCTCATATATAAAAGGAAGAGGAGCATTCAGATAGAAACGAATAGAATCTTGCCCATATAAAGGAGGCTACCTTCTATCACTAACCAAAATATCAACTCTCCTCAAACATGTAATGTAACTTTCAGCACAGGACACCACATAATCCCAAATGTTCCTGACTAATGACTAACGGCAGTTTATGATACCAGTTATGGAACAATTACTGCTATTCATTTTATACTGAGATTATCAGTTTTTATATTTAGAATAACAAAACCTAATTTCACGGAAACTGGGGAGGTATAGAACTGTGATCTTCTGGTCTGTGTTTATTCAGTGATAGCATTGTTTAAAGCCCATGATCCCATCTGCATCTGCTACTGCAGCTGGCCTACACAGCTCACCAGTCTTTATTTAGCTAGATATTACAGCAGTAACATTTCATTATAGTTGTGCTTGGAAGAAGTCATAGTCCATTGGTTTTATTGAAGCTTACTTCTGGTTTACTTCCATTTCAGGGAAAAGGACAGCTGTTTTAATATGTACTTGGTAGAACACCTAAAGGGTTTTAGTGTTAATTAAGTTGGGAGGAACTGTTTTTAACAAGCACCTTTTTGTAAATGTCAAGCTGTTCAATCATGTTTCATTGTTATTATTAAAGTCTGAAATTAACCAGACCAGACATCAGCAGGGCTTGACACTCATAGCATTATGACGAGTACTTTGTTGTGTTACTTCACTGGTCATCCATCTGAAGATATGGTTAGAACTACTAGATTCAGGCTGGAACAGACTGCATTTTATATACAAATATGTTCCTTTTCTTGTGGTATTTTTGCTATAGAGAAAGTAACTGGTACTACTTGGAACAAGGAAGAGTCTGAAATTAGAAGATGAGTAAGACTCTGGAAAACATGAGCAAGCTGACCAACCATATCTATTCAAATGAATACTAAAGCATGAATTTATAGGTCAACGTAAAGGAAAACCTAATGAGCTCTATCCTGTCCTTCATTATAAATACTCTACCCACCAATGGACTCAGCGAGCACATGTAGCCAATGCAGAATTAGTGTTTAGTGTGGGCTTACTATACCCAACGTTTACACGTATACTTTTGACTTTTTATTAGAAAAATGTTATTAGAACTTTATTAGAAAAATGTTAAAAACAAAAGGTGTAAGTGCTTAAGTGCATAACCCCACAAGGTACTAGGCATGGAAGCATTCATCAGTCAAAACTATCACTGTAGTACCATCCAGAGTCTGAAGCTCTCTCCTCTTCCACAAATATCTTTCACACTGTCACACTTTTAGGACTAGCTAGCCATCTTCCACTGTGCAGATTGGCCCCTTATTGGCCCTGTGTAGCACAAACTGTCCATATTCTGCTGTAGGTCAAAGTGCCCAAACTCAAAGGAAAGATGTTCCTGGATCACGAACCAAAACAGATGAAGGCTGTCACAAGAGTTAGTCCCTGTGAACCAGTTCCTGTTGCTTTTCAAATTTGCCATCTTAGCCTGGCCCAGCTTTTTAACATGGATGGCTATTGGCCTAATTCTACTGTACATTAGCATGGCTCACAGAAACCGTAACAATGTGCTAATGCATGGTATATTAGCCCAATGAGCGTTAAGCATCGCACAAAAAGCGTTTGTTTGCGCTAATGTGTGGTAGCGCCAATTACGGCACATTAAGTTAGCACCTGTTATTACAGGTACTAAACTTAATACGCCGTGATTATGGTACATTAATGAACGTGTAGACATACCTTGTATGTTCATCTAGATTGTATATTATATGTTACCACTGATGTTTGTGAACATGGGGCTAAAAGAGTGTCAAGGGTCCATGGCCTTTCTTGGCTGTTCAACGGACATAGCTTTATGCCAGCTTTGGACCTGACTCAGATACCCGGTTCACCGTGAACATATAATGATGCTTTCATGACCTGTAGCTGAGGAGGGTGGGAGGAGGTGTGTCCAGTGGGCTTGGCTCCAAGTAGATCATAGGTTCTGCTTGTGGAGACAAAAATCAATATTTGTGCCATTATTTGTTTTCTTTTACTGTCTAAAAAAAAAAGACAGTAATGTACAGAAAAACAGCAGAAGCAGGCAAAACAGAAAGACGGAAAGCTTGCTGTCAGTCACATCTTGCTGTCTATAGTTAACCAAACATACTGAAGTCCACAGAAATTTTGCTCAAGTAGTGACTGTAAGTTTGACCCTGGGACTTTATGTGATGCCATGCATTTTTATTACTTTTGCATAAATCCATAAAAATGGTAGTTCTCTCTACTTTATCACATAAAGGGCTTAAATATGTCATCTCTTCTCAAGTGTGGAAAAAATGCAGTCACTCATGCCCATATCAAATTTCTCCACTAAGCTGCTGTATATACTTGCTTTAATGCTGCCCCTGTTAGCATATATTCCTCGCTGACAGGTCTACTTTGGAGACTAAAGACCACAAATCTGCTTTTATCTTATCATAGGAAGTAAAATAAAAAACATTAAGTTCCCCACACAGGAATAAACAACCACAGCCTTGCTTCTCTTTATTTACAAAGTAGCACCATAATTATTTTTCATTGAATGGACAGGACCATTAACTATTAGAAACTGGCCTGGTTCATCTAAATTTGCCGTTTTACATGTGTTGAAGGTATGACCCAAATAATCAGGAATTTTTTTTTAATGTTTCATGTATGAACTGCAATTTAGGAGTCAAGTTCCATCAGTAAGTGGACTGTATTAACAGCGTGTTTCTTAAACTAGGATCTGCTTGCCCCCTTGGGTCGTATGGGGAATTTTAGAGGGTATATAAAGAGGAAAGACTGAGAAAGCACAAAAAAGGCAAAAGGAAAGTTAAGTAGAGGAAAAAAACCCCAAAAATTAACTGCTATTAAATCTCTCTGTCAGTTGCAGAACTTACAAACGTGATTGTAATAACATTATAGTCGTTATTTTCACTATGTGGAATCATAAGGGTATGCATCAGCATATCAAACCTAAAGTGGGGTATATGACCCCCAAAAGGTCACGTACCACTGTACCACTGTATTTACATGTTCTTAATTCAGCAAGATAAAATGTGGTACCCCAAGTCCTTAGAATGATGTGTTCTGATGCCTTCTTTGGTGATAATTCACATCCTACAATAGTTTCATCTTGTCCCCTCTGTTTTAATAGACAACATTTTTAAACAGCGTGATTGACTGTGAATGAGTCACACACATGTGCAAACATCTGTTTATGTTTATGGTTCAATAGCTACTACTTACTGAGCCAGAAAACTATGGGTCAGGTCTCAGCTGTATAATGTTCCTTTGCCAAGACTATGGCATTAACTACATGGGCAGGACTTCTGAAGATGTAAGTGACTTTCTTTGCTTGAGTCCTTAATGGGCATATAAGAACATGAATATTTCTAATTCTGTTTTGCCTTGATTAATCTACACAGCGGCAGAATAGTTTTGGAGCAAATTCAAGAGAATTCTATATTATTGCCTTTCATACATCAATAGATGCTATCTTGAAATATTTTACTCAACCATTTTCTCATACTCTGAGCCTTAAAGATTAGTGGTATGTTCATTTCCAGTACCAGTGCAGAACAGCTTTTCAGTGTCATTACTCTTTCCAATAGGCAGAATATTTTGGAATATAAACTGTGCCATTCTCTTCTCCCAAAAGAATATCACAAAGCACTCTCTACTTTATTTCTGGAGTCTTCAGAGATTTCTCAGGATTGAATAGGTAAGACAGGTAGATAAGAATAAAAATGATAATATGTAGAAGTAAGCATATCATCATGGAAATGTACCCCATACAGGTTTCATGCTTCTGAAATCCCTAAACTTACATAGGCTTTGAGAAGCGGTTTTGACCAAGTTAACAGGAAGCTGCCATGCAGCAATTTAACCGTATTTCACTGTTTCTTCTTGATTGTTCATATATGTAAAATGAAGTCTCTCACAGAGTACACAACACATGAAGTGGTAAAATAGCAACAGCCATGAGTAATAAAGCAGAGGTAGGCACGCAAAGGAGAGGGAACATATTACCAGAAAACCTTACTATTGCTTACATGTAACAATATGACCTTGGTCTTCTGCCATAATTTTTTATTATCATATAAACCAGAGTGATATAAAGCTTGCCCAGCTTTTTGAGCACAGTCTATCAAGCAGCCACCAGTGTCTTCTCTTTGCATTAAAATCTACAATGATTAATTTCATTTGTAATGAAGTTTTATATGAAACTTAGAGGTAAAACTGGTTTATCACCTGGGTTATCAAATCTTTGTTAGTGTCACTGAAGGAGTTTCAGAGTATAAATCTTCGTGAAGGAGATAAAACAAACAAATCATAATAAACCAGGATTAGGCAGGAATCTATGCTCTAGGGCAAATAAAGTCATTTTGCAGATAAGTGCACAAGACTGACATAAATATCACAACATTTATTTTGAGAAGTTAATGCTAGAGATGGGCACTTTTACACTGAAATAAGAACAGGGCCAAAAAGTTGAAGCAAAGCAAACCACATATACTGAAGGTCAAAAGGAAACAAAAAGTTGGCTTCCACAGTGCTCAATCTGACTTAGTCCACAAGCAGAAGTAATAAAAGCCCTGGGAAAAAAGTCAAGGTTTAGCCAGTCAAGACTATTAGGTTTGAGAGCTGGACAGGAAACAGTTATCCTGTCTTCAGGAAACCTTTTAAACTTTATAATTCAGTGTTTTGTTTTATCTACACCAGTGATTGAAACCTAAGTAGGCCCTGCAACCCAATAGGATCCACCTCCACATCAAGTAGCAACGTGCCCCAGAATAAATCAGGAATAAACATGGACATTCTACTTCCCTTTGGTCCAGGGGCAACAACCTATTTGCTTTATAGCAAATACATTTCAGAGCAATATTCGTGGACTTTCTTTCTGTTCTGAAATCTGGTAATTCACCAACCCACTTTGCCAAACTCCACTGCTTGTGACCTCTGCCAACTTGTTGCTTGGTTTAAGTTCTTTGGCTTCTACTGCTCCACCACCATGGAAACTGGATATGTCCTGCCTCTGTTTAAACGCTGGTGCTTAGCCAATGTTCTTGAAGTGCAGGGTTCAAAATAGACACACAAGCCCTCACCAGGGCTGAACAGAGTGGAAGAGTCACTTCCCATGGCTTGGATGAAGCACTCCCTGTCACTAAGAGCATAAGAACATAAGAATTAACATTTCTTGGGTCAGACCATAGGTCTATCTGACCCAGTAATGCAGCATCACACAGGGGCAGAGAGTGGATGGGGAAGGGCAAAGTGACCTAGATATAACTTAGTTATAACCAGGGTTTTTTCTCCACTGTTCCTTTCTCACTTGCAGCCTCCAGCACTGAAGTATAGGAAGTTCTGTACCCCTAACGCCCATGCCCACTGGCTACTGATACCCACTTTTTTTGAACAACGTTACACTGTTGATTCTTATCTGTCACGCTCCAGCTGGAATCTGCCAGCTTTGCCCAGCACCAGATGCCGTCAGCACTCTCCTCACAATCTGGAAAGCCCCTATTTGGCTTGCTGCATGGCCCTGGCCGTGTGCTGGGGAAACCCCGTCCCCTGTGGAAAAACCCCGCAAACATTTTAGCGGGAAAATGTGACCAATCGGGGCTTGAAATTGGGCTTGTCATCTGGCCTATAAAAGCTAGGGTTGAGTTTCTGCCGAGGGAAGAAGCCAGAGCATCCACTGCTCAGTGGGTAGGCCTGGCCAGCTTCCCATGGCTTCTCCTGACTCGGGAACCATAGGCAATCGTTTGTGCACTCATTCGTATCCGTTCGTTCATCATCGTTTTCGTTCTCGGATCCATCGTTTTGGTTTTTTGTTCGTTTGTCCCTCACCCGGACCGGGACAGATCCAAGTGTAACCGCCTGCACAGCCACATCCACACCGGTGGTGCGTAAGTAAGAGATCAAATAAAAATGTACTGGAACCGTTATGAGTCTAACTCTCCCTCTCGCAACCTAACATCAGGGGATAGAACGCACCGGGGCAATAGCCACAACCTGGCTCGCACCCTGCACACTATCCACCTTGGTTTCCACGACAACCCCTGGGCCTTTTTCTGCAGTACTTCAGCCTAGCTAGTTATTCTTAAATTTGTGAATGTGGTTTTTTTCCCTAATTACCTTTCTGTAGTTTGAAAATGGCACCTACTATCTGAAAAGATGCTGCCCATGGGGATAGGGAAGGAGAAGTTGAGGGAGAGAAGATTTTTTTTTTTAATTTCACCCCCTCTCCTTGCTCCAGCTATAGAATGCAAACTTCCAGCAACCTCCCAACCCATATCCTGCTATGTTGTGTTATTCCCATGGCTCAAAGCCAACGATCAGTAGCAGCACAAAGGATCATGGGATGCCCACAAAGAATGCTCAGTACACATGGTCAGGGAAACCCCAACCCACTGTGTGGAAGGTAACTGTTATGGATGGAGAAAAAACTGGCTATTCTTTTGGACACGTTGTATCAAAGCAGTGACTTCATTTAAAGAGTAAGCTTTGTGCTCGAATCTCTGGCATCTCTGACAACTATACAGTTCGTCCAATAAAAGATATTACCAAAAGAATCCTTGCTCCTTACATAATTTTTGGACCTTGAGGGCTACAAAACTCCAACCTTAATAAAATCTGCTTATATAGACAGTCCTGTAGTTACGGTGTTTCTGGCTCAGCCTCGTATTCGTCATACAGCCTATCTTTATCAACAATATCTTCATCAGTGATCTGGAAGATGGGATGGAGTGCACTCACAGCAAGTTTGTGGATGACACTAAGCTGGGTGGAATACTAGATACACTGGAGTGTCGGGCTAGGATTCAGAAAGACCTCAATGAATTGAAGGACCGGACCAAAAGAAATCTCATGAGGTTCATTAAGGACAAGTGCAAAATCATGCACTTAGGATGGAATGATCCCATGCACTGCTATAGACTGGGGACTGACTGACTAAGCAGCAGCTCTTCAGAAAAGGACCTGAGGGTTACAGTAGACAATAAGCTGCATATGAGCCAACAGTGTGCCTTTGTTGTGAAGGCAGTGCATTAGTAGAAGCGTTGCCATCAGATCAAGGGAAATGATTATTCAGCATTAGCGAACCTGGAGTATTGTATCCGATTCCCCCCACACCCATAGAAGGGATGTGGACAAACTGGAGACAGTCTAGTGTAGGGCAGTGAAAATGATTAGGGAGATGCGGCACATGGCTTATGACGAGAGGCTGAGGGAACTGGGTTTATTTAGTCTGGAGAAGAGAAGATGGAGAGAGTATTAAATAGCAACCTTCAACTACCTGAAGGTAGTGCCAAAAAGGATGGCGCTAGACTCTTCTAGGAATGATACAGTTGGCTGGGATGATCAAGTTGGGGATGATCCTGCTTTGAGCAGGGGTTTGGACTAGACGACCTCCTGAGGTCTCTTCTGTCCCTCATTTTCTATTATTTTATTCTGTTAACCCACTTCAATCCACTAATATTAAATGTCATTTGGGCTTCAGAGTCAAGTTCACTAACTAAGCCCTGAAGCATTTTTTTGAATAAGTGTAAGGACTTGTGTGCATCTGCATGGGCATGCTTGTGAAAGTAGTCAGTATGCAAAACAAGTACAAGTCCAACAAATGGTAAATATGGCCTGCCCAATACTGCTTCATGCTGATCAGCTTGCAGGAGACCAACTTCAGAATTGTGAAAAATCTAAATTTCCCAATATATTTGGTCCTGAGTACAAAATAATACTGTTTAATATTAATATTTTAAAATAATTAGTGTGGAGACTAAGTCCTCTCAGACCTGGAACAATCTCAGTCTAATTTTACAAAAGACAAGAGAGCACCAGACCCCTGAGAGAGAAGAATTATTATGACTGGCCATATAAGGAAACTAAGTGTGCGTATGCAAATGATTTTTAGGCATAACCTCATCCAAAGTTATTCTGCAGTGAACATCTATGTGTTTGAGCCTATCATTCTTACCTGTTTTTATTCTTTACCTAATTTATTTAAGAAAAGCATTTCTCTAACTCTAAAGTATCACGTATTCCCCTATTCCTTCTTCCCTTCCCTGCTGCTAATGATTTCCAGAGCACTCTGGCTCTGTACATGGGGCTGAAGGTAAAGAGGCTGGCCAACTAGAGGCAAAACTCTAGAGCTGATCAAAAAGGGAAGTTTCCCTTCAGAATATTCTGATATTTCTACATTTGGGCTTTTTTAGGACGAAAAGTCAGGATGCTAAAGCTTCCAACAATCGTGAAAAGTTCCAACAGATATTTTTGTTTGTGAATAGACAATGAATTATTTTGACACTTGATCATTAACATGTTTTGTTTTGGTTTGTTAGAAGCAAATTACACAGTAGAGCACCTTGGCAAGCTTTAAGCCCTTATGAATAGAAATTTGAACTTCTGTATTAAGCAGCTGCTGAAATGGCAGGTTCTCTGACAGAGGAGTCTTTGACTTGATTTGCCAAAAATCAACTGCTAGGCAATAGAGACTGAAAAGCAAGGGTGCGATGTCTTTTCATTGGATGCCCATTCTTAGGGGTAGGTATAGACATTTAAAAAGCCTGAAGTGGAACTGATGTAAATTGCATGGTTTTCTGTAAGTGGTAGATTGGTAGCAAACAGAAGACATAGTCGTTAGGCCTGTGCGGAGCAGCCAGTCTTCACTTTGGATTTGGATTTGGCTGATCCAGGGCACAGTGATTCGATTTCTTGATTCAAATCCCTGTCCCAAACCGATATGGCTGAATCTGATTGGGAGATTTGACTGCCACCAAATTGGCTGAATCTCTGAAACAGCCCCATCCCCTGCCTGCTCTCCTAGCTCTGTCAATGGCTGCCCAGCCCAGCCCCAGCATCCCAGCTCTTTGAAACAAGAAGCCCAGCACTCACCAGCTGCTGCCAGGTGGGGGGCAATCCCCGCTGCCCCCCACTGCCCTGTGCTGTCATGAGCCCCCATCCCCACCCACTTTCCCAGCCCCCTCCATGGCTGCCCTGTCTGCCCCAGCGTCATCGGTTTAAAAAAAAAAAGCCCTGCATTCACCAGCTGCTCTAGATTGGAGCAGCAAACCCTGCTTCCCCCTCACTGCACAGTCATGGGGGTGGAGGGGCTGGGAGAGTGGGCAGGGGTTGCAGGGCTCTTAGCAGAGTCCCCCATGCAGTGTGGGGTAGTGGGGGGCAGCAGGGATTGCCCCCTGACTAGCAGCAGCCGGTGAGTGAGGGCATTTTTTAAAGAGCTGGGGCTGGGCAGCGCAGCCATGGGGAGGGGGGCTGGGAGAGTGGGCAGGGCTTGGGAGGTGCTCAGGGGGGCTAGGGGAGAAGGCAGAGAGTGGGGCCTGACAGGGGTTCCCCCATAGTCCACCAGACCCCTCCCTCCCCCGCCCCCTACTTACCAGCACAGGGTGCGCATCCAGTTCTCTGCAGCAGCCAGCAGGGACTGCCTGAATCTGCAACTCTTTTCGGAATCGATTCAGAGGCTTCAAATCGATTAGGGCCTTTTAATCGGTCTCCTGATTCAATTCAGATTCAGAGGTTCAGCTGCTGAATTGGGCTGAATCTCGTCTGAATCAAATCAGCACCTGAAGCTTTGCATAGCCCTAACAGTAGCCCTTTGGTAGTGGAAGAGAACCTGCCATATCAGCAGCTGCTTAATACAGAATTTCAAATTTCTGTTCATAGTGATTTAACACCTGCCAAATCTTAAACCAGGTTCCACCATTTTGAAACCAGTCTGTGTGTGCTGAACTTCTGTTGTGTTCTGGGTATAGACTGGTTTATGACCACTTATACCAATAACAGTGCAATGTTTGTACCTGGCCTTTGAGAAGAACTTTTGTGTTTGCATTAGCAGTTCCTTCTGGATAGTCTTCAGTGATAATCTCATTCAAGTCAGTGGAAGGTGACAAATACAAGACTGATTGGTTAGACCTGGTCTAAAAGGAGGTGTATTTTCCTGGTTATAATTAAAGGAAAGGAGATATTTCAAGATAACCCAAGCAACTAGCATTATCTAGGAATATGGGATCAATCAAGTGGGATCCCAAAATTACCTGCATCTTGACATTTGAACAAGACTGAGGTGATAATGCCTCAAAAGATTCTTCCTGCTCCCAATGTGTATTGCTCATACTTGCCGTGGCTGAGCTTAAGCCATACCTGCAGCCAGCTCCACGTCTTGCTTTGACATGTAGTCAACAAGAAGCCTGCTTTGTTGAGATAATAAGAGGGAATGCAGGCTAAGAGTCATCAACCTGATACTTAACATGTAAGATGGAGGGTAGTTTTATCTCTCTTTTTGGTCTATAATTAGTGTGTTTGTGCAGCTGTGCTTTTTGGTGCATTTTCATGTGGAAAGGGTCAGATCCAAAGCTCTATTTGCATCCAGCTCACTTGTACCAGGTTGGGAGGGAGCAGGTCCTTAGAAACTGTTCCCAACCCTTTGGTACTGCCCACAAACTGGGTTATTAATATAAGGGAGTGTAAGGGTCACCTTTATACTGCATTACTTAGACAGATATACAAGCTGAAAGTCTAGCCACTGCCCTGCAGTTTTCATAGGACTCTACAGAATGTAATAAATATGTGCCCTGCAATAATACGCATGGATTAAGTGCAGCCCTTACCCTAGTGTAGCCACTATCAGGACACATGTTAATCATCACCACCACTCATGCTAAACACACAGGAACACTATGCACAGCTAGAAGCACAGAAAAAAAATAATCCTTCAATTCCCTGAAAATACCCGGGGAATTCTAGGTAAGGAGAACGTAATTTGCACCTTGGAATTTGGCCAGGATACCATGGCTAACATCCCCAATCCTGCAAAAAAAAGGTTTAGAGAAGTTTTAATTAACACAAGTAGCCAAGACCTTGGTTTTATGTCTCTTCTGAAGGAAGGACGGTGAGCTGAAGGGACGCATGGAATAACTAATGAAAACTGGGGGTAGTTAAGTCATATCTCTTTTGGCTGTGGTAGTCTTGTTTTGCTCAGAGGCATATGGCATGTTGCAGAGAGGAGAGAGGAAAAGAGAAATCATTCAAAGCCATGTCTCCCTCATTTTACAGAAGATTAGATGATTTATCTGTAAGTTAGATAACAAATGGCCAGACGCTGAGTGATTTAGACAAATATCCAACAGATGAGTATAAACCACCAATTAAAAATGTACAACTAGAAAGCATAGTCTATGAAGCTCTGTGTGATGTCTTTGTTTTCTGCTTATTTTTTTTCATTTTCAAGTATTCTCTATGTGGGCAGAGTTTCAGAAATTCTTCAAAGACTTTAAAAGAAGAATATAAATATGTTGCTCCTTGCCAGAGATTTTACTTTTGTTTTCTCTCCTTGTTTTTCTTAAGAAAACAAATTTTAGACTGGATGTTTGTGTGCTGGGGGTGATCATATCTTCCATGTGCAAAGCACAGAGATAGCGCATGAGACTCCAGAGAACCGAGGCGTAGTTAAAAAGTGACAGCTCAAGAAATGAAAATTACCATATGATGGGAATAGGCTTAAAAGTAATCCCTTTACCCCGTGTTGAAGTTATATTCACCTCCTGTCTTTGTGACTAGACAGGCTAGTTAGCAGCTTGGAACCTGAACTCTTTGGTGCCAGAATACATCTGACAAACATCTAAGAGGCATAAATCCACTAGCTGGTAGTGACAGCAGATTTACCATTTAGTTGACCAGCCGCTAGAGGGAGCTGCAATATGCATTTTGCCAGCAAGTTTGATTTGATAATGCTGTTTTCTTTACAGCCGTTGCATGTATTCTGGATGGGCTTTATTTTGTAGGACAACAATTTCCAAACCCATGTGAGTTAGCAGCCTGTTTGCACAACTGACTGTCACTTGGGCCCAAATGTATCAGGGCATTTTAGAAATGCAAAAATCTAGAACTTTTGGTTCAGAAATTATACCTTTTGCAGACTAACTAGGAAATTGCAGAAAAATTATCTTTTTCTGCAAGCTTTCAGGCTCAAAGGCCCTTCATCAGGCTCAGGGAAAATTAAAGATGATAGAAAGTCCCCATAGGTAGGAAATAAACTTCATTCTTGCACACAGGAAGCTAGAGATGGAAATCTGTCCCTCTGGGTCCAGGAGAGTGTCTTAGAGAATTGTTCTCGAGTTGCTTTTTGTCATGCAGATCAGGTAGGATTCCTGCCCTGGAGGTGTCAGATGGCAAATAGGGATGCGTAGAAATCTCTCTCAGGGCATTTTAAGTACCTAGAGATGTAAATAGCCCATTAGACCATCAGTTCATAAATGCTAGGGTTGGAAGGGACCTCAACAGATCATCAAGTCTGACCACCTGCCTGGGCAGGAAAGAGCGCTGGGGTCAGATGACCCCAGCCAGATGCCTATGCAGCCTTCTCTCAAAAGACCCCCAAGGTAGGGGAGAGCACCACCTCCCTTGGGAGCCCATTCCAAATTTTGGCCACGCTAACTGTGAAGTTTTTCCTGATATCTAGCTTAAATCTGCTCTCTGTCAGTTTGTGACCATTGTTCCTTGTTAGCCTCAGCTGCGCTCTGGTGAACAGAGCATCTCCAATCCTTTGCTGTGTCCCCCTAATGAATTTGTAGGTGGCCACAAAATCATCTCTCAGCCTTCTCTAGCAGAGGCTGAAGAGGTCCAGGTCCCAATGGAATTTGCAAACACATATAAGGCAATTAGGCACTTTATTCCCATGGAAAAATCAGTCAGAGTTATGTGCCTACAGACAACTGTAAATCTGGCATTTGACAACTTTTGACTGCTTACTTTTGCAACCTAGAAAACAAAATTACTTTTCTCTTACTTATGTGGATATAGTGAGTTTTTTCTTTAAAAAGTAAAAAAAAAAACCCAGACTTGTAACTTCTTTGGGGCTTGATTTGTTTTTTAATATAAAAATTACTATGGGCACCTATATTGTGAAGGATATAACTATGATAATACTAATATAAATGTATTTGCAACAAAACACAAAAAAACCAACAACATGGGGAAGAATTTTTGTTTCAAGAACTCCGAGGGTGAAGAGAAGTTTGTGTAGTGAAGTTGCCATACAAGTATTGCTAGAATAAAAATGGCCTTTGGGTGAAGGATGGCAATATCAGCATTTAAGGCTGTAGGCATATGAAGAGTATGCTCATCAAGAAGAGTTTTAATAAGGGGGTAGCAAGGGTCCAAAAGTGGATTGGACAAATGCATGGAAGAAAGGTCCATCGGTGGGTATTAAACATAATAGTTAGGTCTGCCAGGTCAAAAATGGGATGGCTTTAGGATGCAGGAAGTCTAGCAACACTTTAGTATTCCCTGCCTTGTCTCCTGAGTACAGAGTGTCCAGTTACGCTGTTTGCTCATGAAAAGTTAACGTACCCATATGTTTGAGAACAAGTGTGATGTAATGTGAGAGTACGATGACCCCTGTATAGACCCCCTGGTTGCTGTATTTAGGTCACTGACGCTGGCCAAGCCAGCCTAGAAGGTCCTGGATCCCCCAGACTATTGACCTGTGATGTGAGTGTGTGTGTGTGACAAGGTGGAGGGTGCAGGAACGTGACTGTGCACATATGTATGCATGACATCATGGTCTGGAACAGTTTGAGAGGAGGCTTTAAATAGCGAGTGTGTAAGGGATTGTGTGAGGGTTGTCAAGTGTGGGTTTGTGTGTGGTGGGTTTGGTTTGGTGGATTGTAAGTGAGTTTGTGAGTTGATAGTGAGAGAGAGAGAGAGAGATCGGAGTTGTGAAGAGCCATAGCTGACCTGGCCAGCCAGGCTGTTGGCCTTTAATAGCACGGATACAGCTGGGGAGGTATGCAGTGAGGCAACCAGCAGAGTGGCCATCTGAAGATCTTTTCTGTTCTCCCAGCAAGGCACTGAAACCAGTTGGCTCTTAGGCATCACCCACTTAATTTGAGCAGCTGCCAGGCCTTAGGGTATGTATACCCAGACCCCAGGGCATGGGAATTTTGAGTGCACCCATGTGTATCTGTATTACTGAGTCTTGCCACTTTCATATCTGTTGTACTTGTCCTTGTAGTCCTGTTGATTCTGCTTGTCATTATCGTAGTCCCAAAATCCTCTAGATGTGACAGTGTTAAACCTGTGTGTGTAATCCAAACTCTCCCGTTGTCTGTTTGTATCTATATTGCATACAGTGCCTCAGTTTTTAGTAGTTTGTTAGGATATAGGAAATAGTCTGTTATAGTGGTTTTATAGTTGTGTAGTTGTTATCAAGAGACTGTTAGATTTGTTCCGGTTATATCCAGGTCTCTGCTACTGAGTTATGTAAATCCTCACCAATCACCCCAGAGCAGCACTGTGAATTAGATCAGTGAATGCTCTGAGGGACCTGGACCTACTTGTGCCCATGCTTTCAATTGTAGATTTTGGTTAATTAGTAAAGTCTTGGTGTAACAGAAGCAGTAGTGATAGTAGATGGATCATGCTGGATATGCTTGCTTAAATGCTCCAACCCTTAGTATATGCTCTGTACCACTGTGAGAGATAGGATATGAGCAAGATGGACCTGTTGTCTGACCCAGTATGGCTGTTCTCATGCTGTTAGTGATGAAGACCCTGACTCAGCGAATTACATGAGAACAGAAATTAACTTTAAGCATGTCCACAAGCCCGTCTGCTTAAGTCCTTTGATGAAAAGGAAGGAATTTAAACAGAATTGGATTTATGCACACACTCAAGTGATTGGATGGGTAAGGCCACAAAAAATGACATGAAATGGAGAAGGATTTAGGTTGCAGAGGTCAGAGACCTGTTGCTGATGCGAGGTGGCTCAAGATGCTCCACAACTTTTTACATGTGATGAAAGTCTCTTCACTTGGTTTTTTTTTTTAGGAATATCTCAGAGGATAAACTCGGAAGGGTGTAGCACGGAGAATTTATGCTCTGGCAGGCAGATGAACGGCTTCCGCTAACAGCTCTTTCTATATCAACTGTCTCTGACAGGAAGATCCAGTACATTTCTTCCTAATTAAAAAGAATAGAGTTTTATTTTTTAAGTGTCTGATTTAAATTTAAAATGCAAAATATTCTGGAATGTCATATCCTGCCTCTGACATATATTCTATGAGAATAAATACTCCATACCCCCCTCATTTATGCCTCTTCTTGGCAAACAACCAAATGCCTTGAGTCCGGTCCAAAAGCACTTCAAACGGAAACCATACGGCAGTGGGGGGAATATTTTTCTTTAACCAAACATTTATTTAGTATGATTATATAAACATTTTAAAGGTTTGCTATTAAATTTTATTAGCATCCTACCGAGTAACACAGCCAGCTGGACTGCTCAGCGTGGCAAACAAACAAACAGTCTATTGAAACAAATCGAAAACCCAACAGGACACATTCCAGGGAAGATTGTTCTGCATGGAGGCGGCATTGTTCTCAAGACTGTAGTGCTTACAGCTGCAGTTTGACCATGTACAGTTAAATGTTCCAATGTCTTCCTTGCTTCCTCTTTTTAATTATTATTCATTGCACTTGTGATTAATGAACCTCTGCATTTTTGCATGTCAGTTTTTGTGGTTTCTTTATATCCTGTACCAAGAGGCTTGTTTCGTGAATGACAATGAATGACAAATGCATTTGATTCCATTGTCCCAAGAAAAAAAAAGCCGCAAAACTTTGTTTTGATATTGCTTTCCTTTCTTTTTCTTTTGTTGTGTTTGCAATAGAATCCAAAAATTGAGATCCAGACAATTTAACTCTGGTGGAAACCATTTGAAGTTGTTAGTCTTTTCATTCAGATGCCTGGGAGGGTTACTAAAAGGTCATTTCTTTTATGTGTTTTTTCTTATAAACCTCCACCCTCCTTATATGTAGGGTCAAGTTTAGGCAACTTGAGTATGTGCAATAGAGAGAAGGGGCATGTCTTCCAGGCAGAAGTGAGTTTTTCAGGCTCTAAGGGCTTGCCTACATCAGGGCTGTCCAATGTCTAAGTGGCTGTGGGGTATTGTCCCTCAAGCACTCTAGTAGGGGCTGCATACCCCCCACTCTGCTGCACTCTGTACCTGGATTTCCCCCAGCTGCTTTGCATGCCCCCCCACTGCTCCTCCCCATGTCCAGGTGCCCCCCCATACCCCATGCACCAGCCAACGTCCCCAGCTGCTGCTTCCTGCACCCCTCCTCTGCACCATTCTCCTGTTTGCCATGTGGACATACACAAGCCCATGGAGTTAGATGGGATGCACCCAAGCATGCTGAGAGAGTTGGCTGATGAGATTGCAGAGATGCTGGCCATCATCTCTGAAAACTCATGGTGATCAGGAGAGGTCCCAGATGATTGGAAAAGGGCAAATATAGTGCCCATATTTAAGAAAGAGAAAGAGGAGGATCCAGGGAATTACAGATCACCTCAGTCCCTGGAAAAATCATGGAGCAGATCCTCAATGAATCCATTTATAAGCACTTGGAGGAGAAAAAGGTGATTAGGGACAGCCAGCATGGACTCACCGGGGCAAGTCACGCGTAAGCAGCCTGATTGCATTCTATGATGAGATGACTGGCTGTACGGATGTGGGGAGACTGGTGGATGTGGTGTACCTTGATTTTAGCAAGGTTTTTGATTCAGTCTCCCACAACATCCTCGCAAGCAAGCTAAGGAAGTATGGGCTGGATGAATGGACTGTAAGGTGGACAGAAAACTGGCTGGAGCATCAGGCTCAGAGAGTACTAATCAATGGCTCGATGTCTAGTTGGCAGCTGGTATCAAGTGGAGTGCCCCAGGGGTCAGTCCTAAGTTTTGTTCAATGTTTTCATCAGCGACCTGGAAGAAGGCATAGAGCGCACCCTCAGGAAGTTTGCAGATGACATCAAGCTGGGGGGAGTAGTAGATAACACTGGAGGGCAGGGCTAGGATTCAAAGTGACCTAGATAAATTGGAGGATTGGGCTATAAGAAATCTCATGAGTTTCAACAAGGACAAATGCAAAGTCCTGCATTTAGGATTGAACAATCCCTTGCCCCAGTACAGGCTGGGGGCTGAGTGGCTGGGCAGTAGCTCTGCAGAAAAAAACCTGGGAGTTACAGTGGACAATAAGATGAATATAAGCCAACAGTTTGCCCTTGTTGCCAAGAAGTCTAATGGCATACTGGGCTGCACTGGTATGAATGTTGCCCGCAGGGCAAGGGAAGTAATTATTCCCCTCTATTCAACACTGGTAAGGTCACATCTGGAGTACTGTGTCCACTTTTGTGGCCCCCACTACAGAAAGGATGTGGACAAATTGGAGAGTGTCCAGCAGAAGGTGACAAAAATGGTGAGGAGACTGGGAGATATGACTTATGAGGAAAGATGGAGGGAACTTAGCTTATTTAATCTAGAAAAGAGGAGACTGGGAGAGGACTTAATAGCAGTTTTCAAATACCTGAAGTGGGGGTTCAAAAGAGGATGGAGCTGGACTGTCCTCAGTGGTGGTAGATGACAGAACAAGGAGTAATGGTGTCAAGTTGCAGCAAGGGAAGTTTAGGTTGGATATTAGGAAAAACTTTGTCACTAGGAGGGAACAAGTTACCTAGAGAGGTGGTGGACTCTCTATCCTTGGAGGTTTTAAGGCTTATCTTGGTAAAGCTCTGGCTGCAATGATCTAGTTGGGGATGGCCATGCTTTGAGGAGGGGGTTAGACTAGATGACCTCTTGTGGTCCCTTCCAGCCCTAACTTTCTATGATTCTGTGAATTCACAGCTTCAGACTTCACTCATCAACTGGTTTGGGGCTGTGTCAGAGGCCCTATCCTACTGTACACAATGTATTCAGGTATTCAGGCAAGTTGGCCTGTGCCTTTTGCTTCTGGGCCAGAATTTTGGCAAGGCCAGAATTTTGTCTATCTTGTAGTTTTTCTGTTAGTTCAGCTAGATATCAGCCACTTGAAAAGGAAAGAACAATTAAAGGAAATCAGCCAGATGCATTATTTATAAGAGCTCTGTAATTACTTTAGCACGAATATTGACTTACAAGCATTTGACAAAAAGAAACTGAGATTTTTATTAAATCCTTATTTCTTGTAGCAAAAAAAAGTTTCTTCTTTGTCTTTGTCATAAAGGCTGCCAGACAGCTGCCAGCCACAGAACTACAGTAAGACAAGCCAAATGCCTTTCAGATCTTTGGAAATGAACGTTTGGAGGTACTTTGTTATGCTTAGCTGATTTATCTGGGCACAAAAGGAGCACAGACACTCTGATGTAGATTAAACAGACATTTTGGTGGTTGAGATAATTTCAATAGCGCAGTCACGGGATTCATTATTTAGAGTTATCCATCAATTTGATGAGCCCAGGATCTATGAAAACCAAACAACCGAGAGTCTGAATGCATTTCTGAAAAATAAATAAAATAATAAAGCCAAACAAGAAGAAAAATGGAGAGATACTGATACATGCACCCACCTAGTATGTGACTCTAAAGCCATTCCAAGGATGCTACTTAAGGTAATGTTTTGTAGCTTTGCATTCCACAAATAATTCTCTCATGCACGGTGCCATGGTTCATGGTAGAACAATCCTGTTGGGTTATGAGAACATTGGAAATATTCAGTGGCTTGACTTTCTCGAATTATAATTAGGCATAAAGTAGGAGCCCTGCTGGAAATTTTTCTCCCATTTCAGACAACAGAGTAGGTTATTATCTAGACCAGAAGAAGATGGCAGTGTTCCAAGCTGAATAAAGCATTTGTATCTGTACCAGTTATCTACTTCCTGTAGGCCACCTGATTGCTGTGCCTTTAAATCTTTTTTGTCAGATGTCATGTCAATCAGTTTTCTAGAAGGTTTTCTACCGAGGCACTCCACTGCAAACTGGACATTGGATTCGCACTGTGCATGATTAAGCAACAGTCCCAGGACAACTGGGGCAGCAGAAAACTCTCTGATTATAAATGATCTACTAGGGCTGTGTGAAACAGCACTGTTTCGTTTCGACTTCTGTTTCTGCATTTCGATGGGACAGTGTTTTTTTCTGAGTTTCGTTTCATTTTGAAGTGCTGTTCCATTTCATTCAATCAAAACTTTTTTGCTGTTTCAGCACTGTTTTGACGTTTCGCCCATAGGCTACAAGAGGGAATCATGAAATTGCCTATAACTTTGTCACTTCTTGCCTGATTTGAATGAAAGCAGCAGGGAGCATAGCCCCTGCTAAAGTCACAAAGCTTGTCAAGTCTCAAGGAGATAGGTGCAGGGGTTTCTGGGAAACTAAACCTCAAATTCTTGAAAGCAAAATTTGTGTCACTTGTAAGTGTGAAATCACAGGGGGGTGAAAACAGCAGGGATGGTGGCCCCTGCAGAGGCCATGTAGCCTGACAAGTTTCAAGGAGATGGGTGGAGGGGTTTGGGGGAAACTGCACCTCAAGCTGCTGACAAGCACAACTCATGTCACACGTGTGTGTGAAAGCACAGCAGGGTGAAAACTGCAGGGATGATAGCCCCTGCTGAGGGCATGAAGCCTGCCAGTTTTCAAGGAGACAGGTTCAGGGGTCTCTGGGAAACTGCACCCCAAGCTTCTGACAAGTAAAACTCATGACCTGTGTGACCGTGTACATGTGTTAAGGCACAGCTGTTTATTCGTCCCTCCCCCAAAGCACTGGGATTAGAAGAGACCTCAAGGAAGGATGACAGTCACTGGCTAGCTACAGATGTCAATATGAGAGCAGTCCTTTCCTCCATTTCCCCCTCCCTCTCCTTACTTTCTGTTTCCATGCAGGCAAGCCCAGCTTTGAAACTCAAAACGTTTTGAAACTTCCAAAACATTTTGAGTGCCCTCATTTCATTTTGAAGCTGTTTCAATGCCTTTTGTTTCATTTTGATTTCGCTGTTTCGAGCTCAAAATGAGTCGAAACAGAGTCGAAATGAAACTCTTGGTGAAATTTTGCACTGTCCTAGTATCTGCTCCACTGTGAAACAAAAGGATATGATGTAGAGCTTGAATAACTCTTTTCAGTCATGGTCTGGGGTTTCTGTAATGCTTTTTAGTTTTCTAAAACCATGAGTGCCTATGTGTTTTTAGTTACAAGTACATGCAAATCAATCCGTGTGATGTGCATTTAAGGGAATTATGTGATTGTCCATGTATTCCACCCCCTCCTCCATCATAATATATTAACTTTCACCTAAAGTATAACCTGTGCACATGAATGTGAAAGCAGAAGCTAACTGCCTTTTCCCTGCCCTGCATTATAACAGGTGATTAATTTGATAGGACTGGACCCTACAGTAGCACAGCATCTCAAACAATGTTAGTGTAAGCTTTGGGGCTAAGTGACCCCCTGCTCTGCTGATCCGTACACAAAGTGCATCTACATTACAGATGGTATTTGTTACTAACTGCTGAAACAGCTCCATAATAAAAACACAAATCTGGTAGCAGAGGGCTACAGACTCTCTGTCTAAATTTCAGCTGACAGCTCCAACACAAGGTGATTAACAATTAGCTACCAAATTCACTCTCCAATACATGCCAGGTCCTGCTGTTCTTAATTCTGGCAATGGGAGTTGTGGAACGAGGACTTGCAGTATCCGGTTCTAAGTAGAGGTGAGGTAATGTTCAATGACACATGATTAGGAAAAGGGTTCTTGCAATTAATTTTAAAGAATTACATTTTTTAATTGCTATGGTCACATTGTTTTTAATCCTTATTATTTCAAAGTTTGAAAAATTAACTTTAGCTGAGGTCAGTCTTTGCAGGCCCAGTGACCATACAAGTCCTTATTTTTATGCTCTTGCTTGCAAAAAACTGGCATTTCTCCCAACCTGTAATGTAATGTTCTAAGCTAATCTTGGTTTCTCATTTTACTTAAGTGTGGGATGCGTAGATATAGTAGGGCTGTGCAAAGCTTTGACTTAATATTTGATTCAACAAATATTTGACATATACGACCTTGAAAAGTGAAAGTCGAATCAAATAGCAGCTGGTCGAATAGCTGTCAAATCGAATACGAAGTCGAATATTAACAGCATGAGTCAACTATTAACAGCACGGGTCGAATATTCGACAAGGATTGAATATTCGACTTGCCTATACTGGATTGCCTGTGTAGAGAAAAAAAAGGAAAGTAAGGGGAGAGAGGGGGAGAGAGCAAAGGAGTGCTTTCATGACTGGCATGTGTGGCTGGCCAGTGACCTGTCAGCATTCTCTGAGGTCCCTTCCAATCCCAGTGCTCGAAGGGACGGCCAGAGAAAATGCATAAAAGGCAGCAGTTTTTCAGCTCCCTGCTTTCTGCCTTGGGGTCAGGTTCTGAGCTGCTGGTGTTCTCCGGCACGTTTGCGTCAGACCACAACGGCTGGAAGCCCTGATCTTCAACAGATTCCCTGCTTGCAACGCTAGCAACAGGGATCTCTGATAACTTGGTGCTTTTATTTTATAACTACTTTTCACATTAGGTTACACTTATATTGGATAGGGTTAGTAGTAGCCTAGGATCTATTCTATCTATAGGAATTTAGTTTATATATATATTTTTTTTTAATACATCATTCATTCTTTCCACCACACCAACGCTTCTCAATATATTATCTACGCACACAAATACATTTACATAACATCCAGAAATCTAATCTGCGGCGCACAGCACAATTAGAGGTTCCAGTTTACATACGAAGGAACACATTATGAAGCGGGATGGAAAGGCAGGTGGCCACACTGGCCAGCCTGCACGAAGGGGAGCAAGGCGGGTTGCAAGTGGGAGAGCTGCAGTTTCTCCCTCCACCAAACTCAGACGCAGCCTCTTTCCTCCTGCTACAAGGGATGAGGCTGCTACAAGTAGTAAAGAGAGAGAAGCAGCAGTGCCACCAGAGCCACTGCCTGTTCCCGAGGCTGTCTCATGTCCAGACACAGCAGCCACAACCTCTCCCACCATAACTGCAACCAAAACACCAGCGCTCTCCACCCCTCTGTCACTGCTGATGCTGAGCCTTCCCGCACCGGAAAAAGAGCTGGCACTGGATCTGGATCTCAGCACCCTGGCAAGGGAAGTTCTGGGGAAGGAGGGGGAATCAGTCAAGTTTGTGCTCGACACCCCTCAGGTTTTTTCCTTTCAAGTCACGAGGTCTTTCCCAGAAGGCACTTCAGAAGGTGCCTCTGTACAGGTGAAGGCAAGCGGCTCAGCTGAGCCCGCTCTTTCTCTTGCTATGCCTCTGACTGCTGAAAAGGGGAGAGTTCAGAAGCATCCACAGATGCACCCACACGCCAGAGGGAAAGGCCTAGTACTAGCATGGTCTGGGATCATTATGAGCTGGCAGATGATCCCGCATTTGCTATCTGCGTGCACTGCTGAGCCAAAATCAGCCGGGGCAAGGGAACAAAGCACATGACCACCTCGGGGATGCTGAATCACCTCCGCAGGTACCACCCCTTTGCCACAGGAATGGCCCCCACTCGCTCCACAGCCTCCGGCCCCCCACAGCAGAGGCAGGGCACCCTGGTACATGGGGGGCAAAAGGGACCAGTTGCAAATGTGAGAAAGGTCACCCAGACCATTGGGGAGATGCTTCCTCTGGATGGCCAGCCCTTCACCTTTGTTGAGTGGCCAGGGTTCAGGTGGCTACTGGCACTGCTGGCTTTATCCTACCAGGTGCCCACACGTACCACATTCAGCAGGATGGTGGGGCCCTCCCTATATGAAGCATACAGGGACCACTTGAGGGAGGACCTGCACAAGGCAGGTCTGCAGGTGACTGCACACTTCACCTCGGATGTCTGGAGCAGCTGGGGTGGAGATCATGCATACCTCTCTCTCACAGAGCACTGGTGTGGCCAGTCAGGCCGTCGGTGGGCTCTCCTTCATGCCAAGGTGATGGATGAGTCCCACACAGCAGCAGAGATAAGGGGGGCCATGAACCACATGGTGCAGGGGTGGCTGGGCACTGGGCAGGCTGAGTTCACCCACAGCTTCATGGTCACCGACAATGGGGTCAATATGGTCAAGGCAGTCCATGATGCCAACTTTGCTGGTATTCACTGTGTGGCACACAATTTACATCTCATTGTGAGGGATGCCTTGGAGGGGGGCAGGGCTGCTGGTGATGGTGCCAGCAACACCAGCAGGCTTGTTTCCAGATGCAGCAAGGTGGCAGGCTACTTCCACCGGAGCATCAAGGGGGGCAAGATGTTGCGGGACAAACAAGCAGAGCTAAATGTGCCGCAGCGCAGAATCATCCAGGATGTGGAGACTCAGTGGAGCTCCACTTACCTGATGCTCGAGAGGCTGGTGGAGCAACAGAAGGCCATCCATGAGCTGGCCTTGCTTGGGGAGATTGGGGTCAGCGGCCCCTGACCAAAGCTGAGTGGGATGCCATCTCCCAGATCGTTCTGGTCTTCAAGCCCTTCCTTGAGGCCACTGAGACCCTCAGTGCTGCTGATGCCTTCCTCAGCCAGGTGGTCCCCATAGTGAAGGAGCCCTGCAGCCAGACGGAGAGCTTCCTGGGGGCCAATGTTCCTGGCTGGGGCAGGCCGCTGTCACCAGATTTGCAGGCACTTGTGAGGCAGCTGAAGGAGGGCCTTAGGAAAAGGCTTGAACCCTTGGGGTCCAACACAGTGCATATGCTGGCTGCCATCTGTGACCCAAGGGTGAAGGGCACCATATGTGGCAGTGAGACACTGAGTCACTCTAGGGAGGTACTTATGAAGAAAGTGGCAGAGGCGGAACGGCGGAGGCAGGGGGAAGTGGGACAGGAGGATCCACTGCCTGAGCCCAGCCTGCCATCCATGAGCCAGTCTTCCCCTCTACCACAGGTGCTCCCAAGATGGGCTAAAGCCATGGCAAACATTAGGGGGTCCAGACCCACCAGACCCCAGGATCAGGCAGACAGCCCTCACACTGTGGTGTCTGCCTATCTTGCCGAGCCTGTGGAGCCCCTGGACTGCGATCCCTTGGCCTAGTGGGCAACCCGCAGCCTGATGTGGCCGGATCTGGCCACAGCTGCCCGGGAACACGCCCACCATCCTGTCCACCGACTAGTGTGCCAAGCGAGAGGGTGTTCAGCATGGCTGCGGGTGTTGTGACACCCCACTGCACCTGCTTGGATCCTGGTTTGGGGGAGCAGCTGGTGTTCCTCAAGGTGACCCTCCCGCTGCTGGGGGTCCCCAAGCGCCAGGTACAGATGGAGTGGATGCCGCCCTCCTCACTCCATCTGGATCATGAGTTTTCCGTGTCAGCAGCCTAAGGTACAGTTTCCCCCAAACCACTGCACCTATCACTGTGAAAGTTGGCAGGCTTTGTGGGCTCCTCAGGAGCTACCATTCCTGGAAGTTTCATCAAGATCAGACAAGAAATGCCAAAATTATAGCCTGCTTTGATCTTCCCATTATAGCCTATGGGGAAGTCGAAGCAGCTTGAATATTCGACTGAGCTTCAACCTCAAGTCCAAGCGGACCTGCTTCAACTCGAAGCAGATGGCAAATCAAAGCAGGACCCAGTTTAATATTCGACATGGATGTCGAATGGAATATTACCTGCTCTGCACAGCCCTAATATATAGGAGCATTCGATTCATATCACAGAAACTGACACCAATGACAAAAAGGAAAAAGACAACACCCAAACTGTGGCATAGCTTAATGAATTGTCATCACATTTCAGGCTGAACTCAAGAGCTCAATGAAAAAAGGGATCAAATTAATTGATTTAAAGTGGTTTTACCAATTAAAGATTGGTATTTTATGATATAATCGCCTGCAATAGCAAGCCACTAAACTCAGTGATCCAGGAGGTACCTTCCAGCCCTGCATTCCTATACTCACCCTGTTAACTTAAAGTAGCCAGTACTTCATGAATATTTAGTCCCAGTGAGCTGAATGATAGATTTTATGATATATACTTACATGATCATTTTACACATCAGAATAAAGATTGCATTTTCTGCTTTTTTCTGTGGATGCATCATGGTTGTTTCTTCACTTAACTGTCAAATTAAAATGAAAGTAAATTAACAAGAACTCCTCTCCCAGTTATCAAAGCTGTAAAATCTTGACTATGAGCCAGACTGTGAGCATTTGCACGAAAAACCTAGTATTTACCTAATACCTAGTGCAGAGGAAATCCCACTAACTTCATTATGGAGACTACTCAAGTAAGCAAGCACAAATCCATGTGATTTAGGGACGGGAAATTCAGCTGTTTTATCTTAATGCATATTTATTTTAAAAATACTCACCTAATTTCTGTAATGCCTAGGATGGGAACCACCAAAACTTCAAGTCCTTTAACCCCAGTACAAGTATAGCACAGACAGTAGCTACACTACATGGCTCCATCAATTAATTTGATTAGCTGGGGTCACCTGGAAAGTATGAGTACACATTACAGTTGACATGCTCTTGTTCCTTGATCTGTCTGCTCTCTCTGACCAAAACATCTGCCAGCAGCTGTGGTGATAGAGATTGTAATTTGGAGATGCTCCCTTACATAGACTACAGTGGTTGGGAATTGGGAAATGGTACCCTCAGTTAAAGCTAACTGGCTAAAGCCAGACAGAGGGTCTGCAGAAGTTGCCTACTGCTCCACAGAGTTTCTTGTTAATCCTTCTTGTTCATTGTATGCCTGTATTTATTGAACCTAGTGATCATTACAGCAGCGAGGAGAATTTTTTATTCAGTGGAGACTGTGAGGGAGCACAGGGGAAACCCCAGGTAGAGAATGGGGCAGTGGGAGTAGGAGGACTCACCCCAGAAGGCACAGAGGTCCTGAGTCCAGCCACAACAACTCTGTGGCACTTTCAAAGTTGGTGCTCCCTCTGGATAGGAGGAGGGAGTCCACGGCCAGAAATTTTAGGCCCTGGAGAGGGACAGTAGCGGGGAATGCCAGTGGACTGGGAAACACTTCTGGACGTCACTGGTGTAGCCCAGGTATGCATGGGTATGTACTCCCTTCTCCAATTGAAGGGGATTGCTAGATGGCAGGGGTGCTGTGACAAAACTGCAGACTACTCAGTTTCCCTCCGTCCCAAAGGAGTCAGGCCAGGACAAGCCAGAACTTAACTATATACATTATTATTTACAGAAATGGATAAAAAATATAAATAAATATAAACTTATGTACATATATATATATAACAGTATATATTCATATATATATATAATTATAAACCTTATTTTCTACAATGGGTTACCACCACTGGGGTTTCAGGTAAGTGACAGGTAAACACAGGTAACTAACAGCAAGGGAGCCCAGCAGCTTCCCCAGGCAGGGTTATACACGCTATTAAATTACCAATACACAAATATAGAAGTACACAAAATATAAGGCACAATATTACAACATATAAATCACTCACCTTCAGAATATAGGGTGCGTCAACATCAGGTTAACCTTAACCTCCTATGCCCCTTCCCCAAAAACCCTCAAGGGGTCCACTGGAGCATTGGCTGCACTCCAGGGAGGGGAAATCCTCAGTGCTCTCCAGGTCCCGCCGTGACCTTCAGGGACAGGCCCAGAGGGAATGATTTTAGACCCAAGCCACTTGCTTAGACTTCCCCTGCAGCCTCACCATCTGGGGCAACTTTCCCCTCCCCTGTGAGAATCCCCTTCCCTGGGTAACTCATAGTTCCAGGGTCCCAGGTGGGTGGTCTGCATCTCCTGGCTAGTGAGCTAGTGCCCTTCCTGCTGAGACCCAGCTGTCCCTGCTCTTTCTGGCCTGCCAGCCAGTGTGGACCCCCATGCACCCTCACGTGCACCCAAGGCTCTGCCTTCTGCTAAAGGGTTGGAGGCCCAGGCCGCCTCATGCAGTGCTGGGGCTCAGTCAGCTCATGGACCTTCCATGCAGTGTCATCTACACCCAGCTGCTGGCCCAGTGCCAGCAGCTATAGACCCAAGCCACCTCAAGCAGTTCCCAGGTTCTTTCACCCTCCATACAGCACTTCCTGCACCAAATTCCCAGCCTTGTTCTGGGATGGGGCGGGGGACCTAAGCTGCCATGAGTGGCTTCCAGGGTCTTGCTTCATGCACCAGCCCATGCACCATGTCTCTGGCTACACGTCAGGGGCTGCAGACCTGAGCCACCTCATGCAGATCCCAGGGTCTGGACGCCATGCTGTGCACCAAGAACCTGGCTGCTGGAGCTGTCTGCTGCGTCCTGCTGCCAGAAGTCTTCAGGGCTCCTCCAGGCTACTGCTTTGCCCCGCTGAGCAACTCTCCTCAGCTCTTCTAAGCCCCGCTCTTCCCTTCATCCCTCAATGTGTCTGCTGTATGCTGGGCATGCAGCTCCTTTTGTTCTCTTCAGAGGTTCTGCCCCCCAAAGCTCTGCCGGACTGGCAGAGTGTAGTCTCGAACCAGGTCTGAGGCCTTTCTCTTTTTTTCCCTCCCTCTCTCTTGCCCCAACCAGGGGTGGGGCAAAGCTCCTCCCAATAGTTACCTGATTGGTGGGTGGGTTCCACCCATCACACAGAAAATTCTCCAAGTCCCAGAGGTGCCAGGCTGTATCTGTCAGTCCGCCACACCAGGACTGGAAGCAACAGTCCTTCTGCAAGTAGTGAAGAGTGCCCAAAGCGAGAGAGACCATCAGAGGATCATCAGACTGTGCCAGTGAAGGCAGCACTAAAGAAGGCTGCAGATCTGGATAGAAAGAGGGACAGCAGCCTGAACATAGTGAAGATTGGAGCAGCTCAGCTGTGAGAGCCCCAACTTGTGAGTGATCAGCCGGTGGACCCTTGAGCATCTGGTTTTTTTCTTTTCTTTTTCTTCCTTTTTTTACTCCTTTTGCCCTCCCTGGAGGTGATCTGTGTAAGGAGAAGAAGGGGGAGACTCCACAGCCCAGCAAGCAAGGCCCAGAGTGGGGAAGGTGGAGGCCAGAATAGGCCCAAGTGTGGTGTCAGCAACCTAATAGGACAGGAACCAGCCCCGCAACAGGTGGCATCTGTTTGTTTCCTTTTTTCTTCTCTCTTATTTTCTGGTGTCATCAGGAGAGGTCCAAAGTCTATTACCCCAAACTGAGGGCAGAATCACACCCGAAGGAGTTTCATCAAAAGGAGATCCAAGGGCCTATATTCATGTTGCTCTGGATAGAAGCTTACTGGGGACTATTTTTTTTGTTATTATTTCTTTCTTTTTTTTTTCTGCAACTAAACCCAATAGGCCTGGAGTTAGTATCTGCCTGCCACTAGCCATCAAGGGCCAGCAAGGGAAAGACTGTGCCAGCGCAGCTTTCTCCAGCTAGGTCCTAACCGGCAGGGCCAGAATGTGGCTGGCTAAACCAGGACTTGACAACCAGACCTGCAGGGCCTGGGCAAACTTAATCCAGTAGCCAATCTAGTGGCCCAAATCATTCACCAGGAGTGTGTTTTCTGTTCTGTAATGTGGTAAGGGTGGGGTGTAAGGAGAAGAAAAATTCCCCTGAAGATCCTGGGTGGGATTTGAGAAGGGTGACTGTCAGCACACTCCAGCTCCCAACAAGTTAAGCATTCCATCGAGTCGTGGCAGGAAAGAGAGTGATCCATCAGGAGCCGCAGATAGCCATATCTCTTAAGACACTTTTCCAACAGTGCATACATGCTGGACCCAACGCAGGTATGGGCCCCTGCAATACCAAGTGACAGCTCAAGAGAGACATACTAACTAGAAGTGGAATCAAGACAACTGACTCATTTTATGCAGGTGCTGGCACCAGAAAGTGTGGTGAAACAGAAAACTGGGTAATAAAAAATAAAAAATGATTGTTGATTCTCCATCTTCTCATGCCCTTTTGCATCTATTTTCCATAAACATTTGGACCGATAGTGATTTTTTTGTGTGTGAATGTTCCTGGAAAATTAATTTCAGGCTGGTATACGTAAATTTGTTTGATGATGAAAAATTGTTTTGGGCAGTGGTGGTAGAATTAATCCTGGTGCTTTTCCCAATCAATTTGTTAAAACAAAAGTAAGGTAAGGAAAAAGAAAGAAAGAAAAACAAACAAGCAACACTCCCACTCTATCCGCACAGCTCTTTCTTTGCAACAGATTGCCCCATGCTATTGGCTGTAGTGCCACAATAAGCTAACAAGGCTAGGTCAGTACAATTCAGAAAAGAATGATCCTATGCCATTTGCACAAGACTTAAAGGGGCCTCCTGGGGGACCTCATTTCTCTCTCCAGGGCTATATCGTGGGGATATTACTAAGTTTCTCTTATCTACCCTCTCTCCACCAATCAGCTAGTCTCCTGACCAAGGCACTCCTCCCTTTGCATAAGGATTCTACCCATCCTCTTGGGTAAGTCCGGCCCTAGTGCATTCTCAAATCGAGTATGTTTGAGTGAACAGCCAAATAGGATTGTTGCACTATATCCCTGCATATGCCTTGTGCTATCCTTCATACTCTAGTTTACTGATACTGTAGCCTATAAACATTCATAGGCTTTGATTATAGGTTTTGATCACAGCCATACTGATCAAAACCAGAATAACCCAGTTAAGTCAATGCAGTTATTCTACATAACCATTGATGTAAAAGATCAAAAAATGTAATTTATTCTGCCCTGATGTTTTTCTTAAGGCTTCTTATGATGTTTCCTGAGTAAGTGAAAAAGACAAGGTTCAAAATGGCAACATGGCCTACTCACAACTCTCAGAAATGCAGCTGAATTCTTTCCATTAGCTTCAATGGGCTTTGGATCAGGCCTATAATTTTTAGGCAGATAAGGAAGCAAGCTCTCAATGCTTTTGAGCTAAAGAAATCAATTGGTTTAAGTGGGAACAATTCTTCTGTGTATCCTTGGAGTTACAGAGTTGCTGAATTTGGCCTGAAATCTTAATATGATACACAATGGCCCTTTCATACCAGCTGTTTTTAAGGAAATCTTGAACAACTTAATTCCAGTCATAAAGGTTATATGGCATAACACACATACAATGCCTGCGATATGAGAATTTAATCTCCTGTACACTCCATCCTTTATTTTCCTTTACTTGTTAATATTTTTATATTTGCAAATAAAGGGCATTTTATATACCAAGCAAATGTTTATTTCCCCCCTCCTGCTTTTTTCATTTAACAGCTAATTCTTATGCAAGCTAATTTGTTCTGGCTATTATCACAATTTATTTCAGTTGCTACAGGGCAGCCAATAACTTTAATAAAGGAGGTTCCAGCTACCCAATCTTCCCAGTTAATAAACTGCATTGAAATACTCAGAATGAATTGGCTTCCACATGCTACAAATATAAAGAATTATCATTCCATAGTGTTATCACTACAATACAGGTACAATTAAATGTGTGTTATGCATGGAGCTGCATAGAACATTACCAGTAATGTCAGATGCAATTAAAAAGGAACTATTGTGTAGATCCAGCTGAAAAATCAGCATGTTTGTGTATACCTTATGCTGGATTACTCACTGGATAGCACAATATTGAACTATTAGGTGATTAGGAGCCACAGGAGAGTCCTAAGCTAACAAAGGAATAGAGCCAGCCACAAGCATTACTAACAGGGAAGAGCTGGGGAGAGGGGGCCTTCCTTCTAGGTCTAAAGCAGGAGGCATTTATTTCTTGCATAGCTGGCATGCTATTTGTTCATTAATATTGACCTTATTAGGTACACGAACTGTTCAGAGGTTTGCAGGTCTTATTGAGGCATGAACACTATCTTTGTCTTGTAGAAGTGACAGCTTTATATAAGTTTACTGTTCTGTTGAATAGGTCATCTTTCCATCATGTTATGCTCTAGCTCTTCTCCTGTTTTACCCTCAAACATAAGAATCACTGCCCCCCCCCCCACACACACACACACCAGCTATCATCTCAAAGACACTTCGTGTGATTATGTGCAATAAAATGGCTGTGGCATTCTGACAGCTTCCCTCTAGTGAACATAAGACCTATACCACAGAAAGAGGAGTATAATATATTGGGTTTAATTTTTGGGGAGCGTTTCTTTACATTTCTCAATGCAAAATTCACTGGACCAAGTTCAGGATCAAGTATAAGTCTAAGAACATCTCGGTAAGTCTGTGTAGGTCAGTTGCTGGTGAAAATGATGGCTGTAATAAACATCGCTGACAACACTCTTACATGATTTTTCTAGGCATCGTAAATTTGAAATATGCCAGAGATTTGCTCTGGTCTACAGCAAACTGATGGACATTGTACACATTCTTATGACACGTTCTTTTAAAACTCTTGCTTTTAGCCCTTTCTGAAATCCAAACCCTCCGAAAAGAAGCTTTTTGTTAGGAAGTCTTTTTCCCCTTCTTGTACAGTTCTGAAACCATGAATCCACTGATTAGATTTTTCACAATGTCTCCATGTAATCTGCTGATTTCATTCTATTACTATTGTGCTAATAGAAAGATAACTACATCGATTCTTTTAGTGGCCCTTTCCATCCACAGGTTATATGCTTATACAGAAGAGGCAGCATGGATCCAGAAAATAGGATAATGCACTAGGATTTAGAGGCCTGGACTCTACGTCTAGTTCTGCAGCTATCCAGCTTTGTGACCTCACTCTAGTCCACTGAATCTCAACCAACATGCTATGAGATTGTTTTAAGAGTGGTTCAGGGTGCCACACAATATTAGCACTGTTAGATGTACAAAAACCATGAATGAGACCTTGAATGAAGGATGAAGATCCTTCTTGCATGGGCAGATCTTTAGCAGTGTATCTATCTTAACTCCCCCTATCTGCCCTCCCTTCTCAATGTAGGGGAGACAGTAGCATAGTCCAGGGCGGGAGGGGTCTTCTCTTGAAGGTATTGTCTTCCTACGATTCTTGGTTGGTATAACAATTCCAGGAAGCCACTATACATTGGTGTAATTTAGATTCTGAGGATCAAGTCATAATGCTACTTTTAATTTACATTTTTATGCTACTGAAGTTCAGAGCCAGAAACTCCCTCCAGAAATCTTAAAGCTTTAGATCTTCAGTTCAGAAAATAGTTTGACACCAAGGTGTAAAAAGAAACATTCCCAACACAAAGAGGAGGGAGTTGGTGAACACATTATGTGGGTAGTTAAGTCAAAGGAAAAAAAGTGAGAAATCACAGCAATTTTAAAGCCTCAAGTACTTCTCTTCAGCAGAAATTATTCAGTGACTTTTGGGATTAGTTGTAAAAATAAATGTGCTCATTACTGAGTGAGGGTAGGTAAAGGAAGTCATCCAAAAGCAAGAGTGAACCCAAGCAAAGGAAAGCCAAACAATATTGTTAACATAAGAATATGTAAAGTTTTATGGCTTAGAGCTAAAATAGGCAGTTAAAAATAACAATGTCACCATTGTAAGTATTTCTCCTATAAATCACTTCAACATCAATATGTGAGAATGCAGCTGACAAAGAAACATTGTTTTTAAACCAGAAGTTTGCTGCCTAGATGTGTAAGTTAGAAAGCACTGCAGATAATATCCAGGTTGTAGCCGTATTGGACTAGAGGCAAAAGGAATCAGAACTTGTGGGAGAGGTGATATCTTAGTTACTTTTGCATTAATAGGTCTTAGACACTTTTAGTTGAAATGATATTTGCATTAATAGACAAGAAGCTTTAATGAAAAAAAGGTTATTTTTTAAAATGGAATATCAAAAAAGTTAATAATGTGGTAGAAACATCAGCATCTCTTAGTAACAGAATAAAATGCATGTAAAAAACACAAATAGAGTAAGAATCTGAAAGGGAAGGAACACAGAGAAAGATTTTGTGTGGTATAATATTCCCTATAAAGATTTTGCTTACCAGCTCAGGGAGCTAGTAAAAGCTAAGAAGACAGCCACTTGACCAAGGAGGTGCATGATGGACTTCAACGTGAAACTAACAAATATTGAGTAAGTTTCACTTTTCAGCTAACCCAAGATGGGTACAATTCAAAAGAACAGAGTAAAAAGATACTGCTCTACCCTGCTTTGCAGTGCTGTGCTGAATGCTGACTCTGGATGCTGAAACCTTTCCTAACTGTGATGGACATCATTTGCAGTTTATTTAAACAGCACTGCAAAACAAATTAGTATTGAAAATAGAAACCAAAGTACCTCAGATTGTGAAACAAACTGGCAGTGATATTCAAAATCTAACCTAATACTTCAGTAACACTTTCAAAGGCCACAGCATTATACAAACAGTAACTAAACTAGCTTCCATGACATTTTGCAAGGCTGGTAAGGGTTTTTTCCCTTCCACAGATGAGGGCACAGAGTTGTAGGGAAGTCATCTAAGGATATCTTTCCAACGAGCAGACAGTGTGTCCACATATAAACATATTCAGGCCTCTAGTTCTGCCCTTCAGACTATTAGTCACCATAACACCTACAAAAAGAAACAACAAAACAAACAACCTGCCTGTGGTTAGTTGTTCATACGGAGTTTCATGACTTATCCTACTGACCAACACTGCCCCACTGTTTACTGGTATGCCGCGGCACATACCTGTATACACGTGCCATTTCTTGTCTTGTACTTGGATGGTAAGCTCTTTAAGGTAGGAAACTCCTTTCATTCTATTTATTTAACGCCCCTCAAAATAGGGTCCTGGTTCATGACGAGATCTTTTAGGTGGTAGGGTAATCCAAAAAAAATTCAATAATAATATTAACAGCAGTTACAATAATACTTTACTAGACCATTCAGCTAGTAAATCACTTTGCTATAGCTCCTGAGGCATGAGTTCAAGCCCCTTGGCTACACTTTTAACACAAGCACTCACCAGCTGAACCAGGAGTGAATGTGTCATTCAGGCTAGGGATAATGCTGGTCATATCACTTCCCTGTGTGCCCTTTGCTACTGAAAACTGGTACATTTTACCCATGCTAGACCAATAAGCCATTAGGCTTGGGTTGGCTTTTGACTTTAAACAGACCATGGTGCTCATCTAGTATAGCTATTAGTGGAGTTCCACTTGCGCTTCAGAGGTTGGATGAGTCAATGCCCCCATGCAGCTTGTTTGCTAGCGAGTAATATTTCAGCATGTCACTGAATACTAGTATGGAACTGGGATGTGACATGGCAATTCTTCTGTGGCAGGAAGTGGAGTCATAAAAAAGAACCCTCTAGGATGGGATATAAGGGTATGCTTGGAAATGGAAGGCAGGAGATGAATGCCAAAAAAGAAGGAATAAGGCAGAAGACAAAGGAAAACAAAGGATATGGAGGAAATGCAAGAGACTGGAAAAACCAGGGATGCTTTTCCTCAAACAGCTGCCTAAAGGTGGTGGCAAGGTTTAGGGTTCATCTTGATAGAAAAGGGATGAGGGGAGGAGGGAGATGGGAATACTGGTAGACTACAGATTTTGTCTTTTTCAAAAGAGTGGGAAGCCCAATTCACCCTTGCCCTGTTCCTTGTGTAGTTATGTCTCCAGCAGTGTAGGGATGCGGCCAGGCATTCATGGCACAGAGCCAGTGGTGACTTGTGTTTGCTGCTGCAAGCATGATCATTCAACTGCTGGCAGCTGCCACTTTTTTGCACCCTTCCCTTCCAAGTCAGCACCCAGGATGGTTGCTCCATTTGCCCTGCCCTAGTTATGCCACTGCATATCCTCCAGTTTGACATGCTTAGAAAGGTCAGTTATTTCAATTTATTGCCATTTTCCTTTCCCTTTGCGCTGTGTACTTTACCACACAATGGTAAATTGGGCTCTTGCACTTGGGCGGATGAAGAAGTGGAAAACAATCAGGTAGGTTTGGGAAGCAGACCTAAGAGGTATGGTGGCCTTTCCTAAGCCTCCCAGCTAGCTTCCCACCCACTTCAACATACACATCAATCTTCTTGACTCTTTGGAGCTCAAGGTTATTCTTATTGACATGAACAGTAGAATTCCCCATTAACTTCATGGTTTCAGCCCTTTCAAAACATTAATACTTCTCCTCATTTTAGCACACCCTGTAGCCTGGTCCACTACCATTGCTCTTTCCTCCTGGATTCTTCTATTTCTTACTCACTCTTGACATTCTCCTTTGCTGGTACATGTCCTTGGCATTAGCCTCCTGAAAGCCCCTCAGTCCTAAGAGGGGCTCCAATAACAAGAGTGAGGAAGAAAAACCAACAGGGAGTCAGACAATGGCCAGTGCCCAGTAAGTCCAATCTGAAAGGACGAGGTCTGGGTCTTCATCAGAACATGCAAATAGAGAGTGACAAATGCTTTCCGTACCTCTGCAGGACTGATGATGATCTGCAGAATCAAGAGGAAAAAGAAAGACAAAAATTAAATTAAAAATGTAGAATTAAAAAAAAATTATACTTGTCAGCAGAGTCAGGAGGAGATAATGACTGTTTTCTGTTCTTGATTTCCTGTTAAGAACCATCACTTTCTGCTGTATAGTTGAGTTCAGTAAGATATAGGGATACTTTTGGTTGCTTTTTAAGTGTCAGGCAAATCAAACATCCACATTTAACTGAAATACACATATAACTATTGTTAATAATTTGATTATACTAGCATTTACAGGCACTGACCATGGTTGGAGCATCCAAGGTACTGATTTTGTTCACACACCTAATATTAAAGTCCCTGCCACCAGCACTTACAAGCCACAAATCAGATTGGATCCCACGCCTACATGTAAGTGTAGTGTCTGGCTACTGTGTGTCACTTACGACTTTGATGCAAATTGATGCTCATAGGCACTAAAATAGTAGAAATAATAATATGAATAATCACAGCCATCCTTTCAAATAATGGTGCTGCTGCACAGCATTAAAAAGTTTCTGCATTGTTAGAAGTGTTGTCCTTCACATCAGATATCAAACTGATATCCTATTCTGTCCATCTCTGTTGTCCATCTCTGCAGGGGAAGATAAGAATGCCATGGCACTTTTTTTTTTAAGTGCTGGGAATAATCTCTGTGCTGGGTGACATTTATACTTTCGGAAAACAGGTTCTGGTGGACAGCGTATCTCAGGGGGATGCTGATGAAATGTAGGTCACCAATTGGAGTCCAGCTTAGGTCAGTAGCTACTAAAAGTCATTAGTATCCGATGGCTATTCAGTATCCTGTGCAAAATGAGTTGCTGTCCTTCTAGCTCCCAATGGACAAATGTCCCCATCCCCAAACCACCACCAAAACTGGCTTTAATTGTTAGTGTCAGCAGAGGCTGAGAGGTGCTCCATGCGTGTCAGGGTTGAGGTACATTGGCCGAGAAGTGCAATGAACATTACACTGTTGCTACAGTTGCCGAGCTGAAGAAGTATAAAGTGGCAGTCTGCAGGGCTGTCAATCTTATAATAAATGAGTAAATAAATGGAAAAAAAAAAGAGCACAAGTTCTAATGTCCCAGACTGTGTGTGACGAGAGCATAATAGCTGCAGTATTTCACGACAGCCGTTGCTTTGTAAGGCACTCTTGAGATGCCTGGTGTGTGAAAGGTGCCAGGGAAAATTCAATTCTGTTCTGATGTAGGCTGGAGCTTCTACCAGTGCTTTGGGGGAAAAAGAAAGGCCTCTCATGCCGCAGAAATATTATTTAGTCATTAATTTCTACTATCTAATTTGAGCTATGGTACTGGAAGTTTTGACCTGTGACGGCTAGAAAGAGGTTTACAATGAGTCAGTCAAGCTAAGCCAAAGACCAACAGAAAACTCACTTGGAGCACAGTAACGAGCAGGATGTATAAAACTCACCATGCCAGGGGTAATTATCAGCCTGCCATATTGCTCCATTTTTTTTGAGGGCTGGATTTGCTGCAGCTCTGAATTTCAGTGGAGTGGAGTATCTAAACTCCCTAAGACTCTTGAAAACACTGTCCCACAGCACTGCGAAGACAACCTCACCTGTGTCCCAAGGAGACAAGTTTGCCCTTTGATAAAACAATGGCGTTCTGGTTTCCTTTGCTTGGGGCCCCTTCACTCCTTATTGGAATGCTGCACGCTGGCATGGATTTCAATATGTCAGGAAGGGAGAACAGGCTTTCTTTTAAGAAGGTTCATAAATGTACCCAATTATCATCATTTTAGAAAGATATTAAAGTCATTATCAGATGGCAGAGGACTATTATCAGTGCACAATAGAGGAGGAGTATAATGAGATCCTAGGGCAAGCTATAACTGGGCTCTCTCCAATAAATGATGCCATTTAATTTTATAGGTTTTTTCCCTCTGATCATGTGTCATGCTGTCCTGTTCATTTTGGAGATGGCTGATACAACTGTGTGGAAAATGGCTCTAAATTGGCATTTTCACAGTGGACATTGGTAATATATCTGAGGTGTACCACTGAGCTTGGAAAATATAGCTGCTTTGCATGTTTGTTTATGTTGCGATCTAGGGCTGCCATTTGCTATGATATTTCAGTATATGACAGTGGCAAGCAAGTTGGTCCTAAAAGGTTATAGGATGCCAGCTGGAATCATAAAATTGCTCCTTTACAGCCTGACAGCTAAATGATCCGGCTCTCATTCACATTGATGGGGACTCCTTTTGCTAATACAAACAATGCTACAGCAGATACAGTTCTAACCTTGTGCATGATCCTCTCCCTTTTCATTTCAAAACCTTTGCCCCTTCTTTAGCTTAAGTAGTTTGGGCTCGAGGTAGGAAGCAGGGTTTGCACAGCCACAGACTTTACCTCCCCTCCTCTGAGCCCCATGCCCTTCACATCCTCTAGGTGTCTTTGTCAACAAAACCCTAAGAAGCTAAACTGATAAAATATTCAGGAGGATTTGCAGTGACCTCCACTGTAAGACTCTCTCGTCTGTTAAACACAACAGGCTTGGAACGGAGAACTAAAAAACCACTCTGCTGCTACAGATCTCTCCAAGTGATATTAATACCATATTATTTAACCAATGACCCCCCGTCCCCCAATGCCGAAAACTCCCACTTGCTACAAACACAACTTTTACAAGCCATGCATCTTCTGAAAGACAAGGGAAAACCAGCTAGGGAGGTAAGGTTAGGGATTCAGTACTCAGCTACTCAGTTGCTAAGACTCATAGCTGTGGGCAAGTAGACACAGCTTAGTGAACGTGGCATTGCTACACCAAATCACAACGTTTCCCATCTGCTGAAAGCAAGACAAAATTCGAAGCAGGGAAATGTTGCTGATTTATTTTTTTGGGTGGGGATGGGAGATGACTCTGCTTATTTCTTCACTCCCATCATAGTAACTGGGTTTGTGCTGTATCACATGGCTAATGAACAAGCAAACCTTCTGTTGGAAATGGATGTTGTTTTACTTCTTTTTTTCACTTTTCCTGACAGCGACTCCCACAAAGACGCACAACTTCTGGTAACTGTCAGCAGAACCGGTTTGTTTTCTTAACAGCCCTGCTTCTTAACACACTTATTTCACAGTGTCAAGCACGGTGAGAACTTTAATCTGTTAAAAGGGCTCTTTCCCCCCCTTTAACTCTGAACCCATGTTTTATTTATTAGTCTTTGATTTAGAAATGCTTAGAAGGCATAACACGTTTTTTTAAGATGGATGGCTTCCGCGCAGCACTTTTTTTTTGAAATTGTATTTTGTTGTTGTTCCTTGAAACCCAAAGGAAAGCATCTTTATAGAGAAACCATCTGTGGTACCTTGTCTAGGAAGATGGCTATTCTGAAATAAGACCACTCTCAGCAGAGGCCAATAAGGCTGCTCATAACAGGCCTGATCCAGTGCCCACTGAAGTTAAGGGGAGTCATTCCATTGACTCCAGTGGGCTTTTTCCAGGCCCAGCGGCATGTGGAAGAATGAGAGAGAAACGATGCTGAATAAAGGGAGTTATAAAAAGTTTATTTTGTTGTTTCTCCTGGGATACTTTAAAGCCACTCTGAAAGAGCTAGATTTACGATCTACAGCTGATGGAGTGAAAGTTATGTAGGGATTCAGAGAAACTTAACTGCTTAGGTAGCAAAAGAAAGCTTTTCAAACTCATAGTCTACTCAGAATCTGTGTATGTGCCACAACCCGGCCTTCTGGAAGTTGGCCTGAGTCTCAGGAAATAGTCTGTTATTCCAGGGGTTACATTGCTTTCCTCCCACCCATGCATCACTGTAATGTGTGATTGCACATGGGCTAGCACAAATAAATGCCAGTTCTACATATGTGAGACGATGATCAGTGCATGCCACCTGGTATGTTGCAATGGAAAACTTAGCAAGTTACACCAATTGTTCAGCATATGCAGCTAATGTACTTGTACACTGAAAAGGGTGCATTTTAGATGTAGAGAAATGTTGGTATGTGATTCATCATGTATTCATGCTGGTGGGGCACTGGAATAAATGCGTTGACTGCAAGAGGGGAGCAGAATCAGGCCTTACGTTTTTCTGTCTGTCTACAATTCACAGTATATCTGTGCAAGATAAATATCATATGTTATATGAGGCTAGGCACAGATGTTCAGGGAGTTAAGGGGGAGGTTAAATCACTTTAATAATGGCCACCCAATGGAACTTAGTTCACCCAGGTGTGGGCTTTACACTTCAATCCCTAGTTAGGTTGATTTAAGTGCAAACTGTACAGAAGTGCAGGACAGTTAGATTGGCCTAAAAATGGCAGACCTGATCTAAGTTAAGGTTGTTCGACATAGTTTAACTTAGATCAGGTCCAGTAAAACCAATCTAACTAAACTTCTTTACAGTTCCCAGTGCATTCCCCCCTCCCAGGCTGGGAAAGCCCAGATGCTGGCCACAGCCCCAGGGCTGTACTTTTTCTACCCCACACTGGCACCAGGCTGGTTTAGTCCACTGGCCCCTTGCTCCCCATTCCTGTGGACCAGCAAGTTCCTCTGAGCCTCCCAAACCCCACCATCCTGCAAGCTGCTCCTGGTGCTGGGAGTTAAGGAAGTAAATTGGGGTGGGGGAAGAGGAGGGTTGGATTTCAAGGGAGGGTTGCTCACCTAAAGGTGATGGGGTTGGAGGCTAAAAATAGGCCCTTGTTCAGGAGAGAAAGCCCCCCTTCCCCTCCAAGTCCCCTCATGGACTCTGCTGGCTCCCCTAATCCCCACAAGTACTCTGCAGGAACCCCCCTCCTTGCCCTCCAACCCCCCCCCTATGGACCTCACATCTCCCCCAATCTCTCCTGCTAGCCCTCCTCATCCTGCCTTATCTTAGACTGGGTGGCCATTTTTTCCTCGATCTAACCTCCTCTTCTCCTAACCTCCCCAAATGTCTGTACAGACCTTAATGTACATATGTGTGCACCATTTATATATGGGGTGTATAGTACATGCATGTATAATTTATGGAAGACCACAGAGAATAGCCTACATTTAATCTAATGTAAAGTTGGGGTTAATACAAGAATGTCTCTGAAGAAGTGAAAATACTTGCTCCTTCATGGAATATTTTTTCTTTGTGTATTGGACAGTGGCCCATATGCCATGCCCACCCCCCATGCTGGTTTTGCCTACTTTGTAACTGAAGTGAAATTACAATTTGTGGGCAGCTATAAAAGTGTAGTGAGGCTGCTCCAACACACTGTAATTACAGCGGATTGGAGTACACATGATTAATTCAGTAATTGCGTCTGCTGGAGCAATTGCATCTGCTGGAGCAATGGCAATTACCATGCTCCAGGAGACTCCAGTGTCATGTATATCAGTGTTCCCACACTGAAAAATGGAAGCAGGAATGCTTTAACTAAAGCTCGTTCTATAAGCAATTTTTCAGGACAGGGACATTGGTACACATGACACTGGGTGCTTTAATTAGAGCAGCTCTCAGAGCTCTCCCCCCCGCCACTCCCAGAGCATGTTTTTCACATCAACTTCTTGCTTATCTTGGTATGGGATATCCTTTTATTTTTTCAGATATGAATGATAAGGGTGTTCTCTTAGGCACAAGACTCCAGCTCTTAAGCACTGACAGTACCTCTGGGAAGCCTTAAGTTTTCTGAGGAGCAGTTCTGCATTAATTACACATTTTCTCATTCCACCAAACTGCATGGAATAGCACAGTTTGAAAGTTTATTCAAGCAGTGACCCCAGAGAACAACCCAGTTCAGAAGATACCAGTTGTATGAAGGACAATAGGTAACAATGTTTCTACAGTATTTTTACTACAATTTGGGGGTTTTTCCCCCATGGATGGGCTCAATCCCTGCAGGTTCTGAGCACTGTGGCTCCAATCCAGTGAAGCACCTAGACCCAGGCTTGACTTAAAAAACAAACAAAAAAAAGGGTGTGCCTATTGGACAGAAAAAACAGGTCCCGTGTGCCAAAAGTTAAAGCACATGCTTAAGTGCTTGCTGGATTGAGACCAACCAAGTTTCTTGTAATCAGTGATGTAAGCTATAGGCAGCATGTTTCACATGTCCTCCAAAGCAAAGCCTGCTACAAATTTGTAACCATGTATTAGCTGTTCCACATTGCAGTAACTGTAATCATTATTTATTGAACAAAGATGCTAAGCTTCTAACAATTTCAAAAATTAATAAATATACAGGGTGGTTTTAAACAAATATGATGAAAACAATGAAAATATTAACATTATTGTTATAATGTCCCAACACCTTTCCCAAGAAACTGGAAGAATAACATTTTTATCCCCACGTTTAAATTAGAAAGCAAAACGTCTAGCATTACAATGGTACGTATGCTTGGGTGCCGTCTAACTGTTCACTAAGCACATCATTTTGCCAGCCTGGAGTTGCCTCAAGGCCTGTCAGATGGTCATGAAGATGATGGGGTGTCTAGACAGCGCTAAGACCTGGTGGCTATTTGTCTTTCACTTATATTTCATTGGAAAGGAGCTGCTAATCTTCGTTTATTTAATATAATGCCTGTGCAAAGCCTTCCCGAGATGTGAACATTTTGTGTTGTAGTCCCATCTCCTGTACCAACAAGCTTTTCCCTCTGAAAAGATGGCTTTTGTTTCACAGACAGCTCCATTATGCAATCAGGTGTCAATCACTATGGTAGCAATGTGCCAAATATAAAGGTGGGAATGGAAATTTTTCAGAATGGATCCTCTCTGCTCTCATCATCCTAATATCCTACTGGAAAAATTCTAGGTGGGTACAATATCTTCCTTTGGTCATCTTCCTTTTTTATTTTCTGTTCTTGCCTAAACTATACTTTTGCTCTATGGCCTCTGAGAACGGTTCTCCTATATCCAAATCAATTTAGAGCTCCACTGCTCTTGAAGTATCAGAAAGGATGGAAAATACAGTTAGTTAAAAAAATACAGTGATTTCAACAAAATAGATTTTGAGCCATTCAAGATTTTTTCATCAATGTTTGTTTGGTTTTTAAGTTAGAATTGAATACATTCAAAATTTATCTCATTCATTCATTAAGTCAAATTTTCTTTCACCCCAGGTTTTCCATTTCATTCTGAGTTTCCCCTATAGTCTGTCATAGGTGCTCTGTGTGTTCGTTGACCGGAATAGTGTGCTTTGTCAAAAGCCAAGGAAATGTGGAACAGTGAGTCAAAGCATGAAAATACAATGTGTACATTTCAGTGGCTTTGAAAGAAAACTTTTTTTTTTTAATTCCATTTTTTGGGATGAGATATCATTTTGGTATTTTCATCATGAATTTGGATGAGCCAAAGTTTTGAAATCAATCATAAACGTTTTCATAAAGTGGAAATTCAGGTTTTCAGCCAGCTTTACTGGAGACACTCATGCTGTTCAGTATATCCAGTGAGGGAGGGAATTGCACTGCAACTGCTATGCCACATGACCCTATCTACTCATCGAACAGGAAATCAGCATGAATTCTGTGGGGCCTTGGAAGATAAAACTATTGTTGATACCATTCCCTCTGCCAAATCCCCTTTCTTGCCAGCCCTGACCAATAAATTCTTATTTACTTTTACAGTCTCTTTGTTTCCATCAGTTTCAGGTGTCCACTACGCTCCTCTTCTCCACAGTAGGGATGATAGGCTTCTTATTTTACATAGTAAGCAGCATTTCTCAGAAGAGTGTCCAGGAAAGATGCCAGTTTGAACCCATTTGCCTTCCTGTGCTTGTATTATCTTTAAACAGTGCACTCAAGACACCTTTATTTCTACTGGTGTTTCATTTTAATGGGCAAACCCTTCTCCAGTGTTTAAAAACAAATCTGAAACGTTCAAGCTATAATCAGCTATGCGAGCAGTATTAGAGGATGCACGGGGGGACTGCTAGATGAAAGGCATTTTGACATAGCTTAGGTCAATGGTTCTCAACCTTTTTTGTACCAGGACCCATTTGTGAACATCAGTGGCCAGTCCCACTCCAGTGCCCCTCACTACCGACCCACTGCCCCCCGCCCCATGCCCCAAACCCCAAGTGTGTGGGGCAGAGGGTGTATGTGTGGGACATGGAGGACCCCAAGCAGCCCCTTGCAGGCTGGAGCTCTGCCAGTCTACAAGGGAAAAGTCACGGCTTCCCATGCTTTTTTCCTTTAAAGGAGAATCCATTTTAAAAGTTTGTCGATCCATTTTTAAAAGTTGTTCGTGACCCTTTCATATATTCATGAGACCCACTTTTGAGTCACGACTCACAGATTGAAAAATGCTCGCTTAGGTGTTAGCATTATATTAATCGATTTTCCTATAATCTCTTTAGGGCTATATAACATGCCATGTTTTGAACAAAGAAATAACTACCAGTGGTTATCACTGGGGTCTCTGGATTGCCATAGTAGCCCTTGGTTGGTAAGTGACATGTGGGTCTCTTCTCTACAACAGGACAGAAACCACAATTTTCATGTTGTTGAAAAATTTCAGTGTCCTTATTTTTCCTAGTTAAAAATGGAACAAATCCAAAATCTTTCAGGAGATTCCCACAAAAATGACGGCCCCCCTGAAAAAAAATGCTTTATTCTCCTTCAGTAAAAATATTTCCATTCCAATTTCAACCTTTTTGAGGTTTAAAAAAAGAAATTACTACTTTCCTTCTGAAATAAAAACCACTTCAAAATGGAGGTATTCTGGTCCCATAAAAGGTTTGAAAGGAGTTTTCCACGTTATCTGGAAGCTTGGTTTGAATTTTTTTTTTTTTTTTTAATGACATTTTCTCTCCTAACAGTTCAATTTCAAAAGAAAAGGACACTTTTTCATGGGAAAATACTGCCAGCTCTAGCATAATCCACAGGCTGGTTTGGGGAGGAAGAAAAAATGATCAGAATTTTTTCCCTTTGACTGTGTCCCATGAACATCAGCTGATCCAACAAGACTGATTCTTTGTTGTGGCCCCTTTGTGCCACCTCGGTGGCTGCAAAAGGTCCAGGTCTGGCTGCAGCTGGCTGGCTAAGGCACTCTCAGTTAACATGAAGCTGTCACTGCTGGCTCCTATACACACGCCAAGTGGGGGAATCGCGTGCCAGGAGCTGGGAGGGGCACTGTTCTGAAATTGTTGGCTTATCTATTCTATAGTCCCAAATGATGCCGAACCCAGCTGTCTGACACCAGCGTGGTGTGAAGACCCACTAACATCCTGCTAGAGAAGGCACCACATTCACAATGTTGCCTCCTTCCCCACAGAAAGTTTGTGAGCATGAAGCTCCATGGAAATTCTGACCTGCTCTTGACTTACTCCTTTCTCTTTCAGATGTAGAAACGATATAGAAATGATCAAGTGTTGCTGAAGCTCATGAACCAGATTCCTAGCTCTGTGCACAGAGGAAGGAAGAAAAGAAAAAAGAAGTGGCACTTACAGGGAAGTGTGAGGTTTACTCTGATGGCTGCTTTCTTCTGTGCCAAATTCATGAGCAGGCACAATGCCATCCTGACAGGAGGACTTAAGTGTAGGTAGCCAAAAGGTCACATATGTGCATAAAAGGCATTTGTTGAAAGCAGATGCTCTCAGCCAGGAATAAAAAATAGTCCTGAGCTCCCACACATCATTAGTATGGCATTATCTCTACCACGGGGCCTGGATGAATTAACAGTGAAAGTAAAAATCATGGCTTCTGTGGACATATACGGCAAGCCGGTGGCTTTATTTGAGTCAGGTCCAGTGGTCTCTTGACTCCTTTTTGTCTTTCCCCCAGATGAAAAGATGAAAAAAAATGGGGCTTCCAGAGGTCCATCACATTTCGAGAGTCTTGTATGTTATTAGGATAAGGGGAAAAAAAGAGTCTGCTTCAACACCTTCTGTGTGGATATGAATACAGATTAATATGATATTAATGTAATGCAATTAAGAAAAAAGCTGATGTTATTGTTTGAGACAGACATTATTTCCCCACAGAAGAGTAAATCAATTGCAATTATTGCACTTTCTGTAAGAATTTGCACATTTTACTCAGGGTCATGTCTATTAACTAAATGAGGTACCACTATATTTTACTTAGAGGGAACAAAGGGCAAAGCCAATGACAGGTACAACATGTAACTAATCACACTGTGTGCTTAACTCTTGAAGAATTAACGAGGGACAAAGTAAACCTAAATGATCTCTGGAGTCTTTAAAGAAAACAACCTTTGTCTGCTTTTCCACTGGAACTGGGGTAATCCAAATACTCTTTTGGAGCTATTTATTTCTACCAATGAACGGTCTTTGACACATTCACACAATGACCCTAGCACCTGTAATTTTATACACAAGAGAAACAAAGGCATGAAGGGAAAGGGCTCAGCTTCCTTTACTTAATTGCTTCACACAAAACAAAAGCTGGGCAATGGAGTGTTTGGAAGGGAAAACAATGCTGCATATACAAGGCTTTCCCAAAGCTAATTCAACCCCCCCAGCCCCTGAATGGAAGTTAATAAAACTGCTGTGGGGACTTGGGGAACACAGGTGTTTGCAGAAATGTTCCATCTATTTGCAGACAGGCATGCAGCCTATTATAACAACTGAAGGACTCTTTTATACTGTTTGGGCACTTCAGGTCTTGATCTCATGCCCACTGTAATTCATGGAAGGCTGCCCATTGACTGATTTCAAGGCCCTTGGAGCTGAACTTCAGTATTAGGGCCAGAGCCTATGCCAGCTTTTGCCAGCAAAGACTATAATGCAATCTCCTGGAAGAGGCAACAACTCATCTGCCCCTAGTGGCATACAGCGTAGTGATTTTCTGTTTGCCCAAGAGTTGCAATAGATTTGCCTCTTGTGGGGGTGGGCCTGTTTTACAGCAGGCTCAGAAGGTGCTGCTCTTTCCCCTGCAGCCATGAGACTCTGCAGTCCAAACAAATAAAAGCCTTAACAGAGAAGAAAATTTCATATCAGTTTTAGGTCTCCTCTAACTCTTAGCAGAAGATAAAAAAAGTATCACAGGTGCCAAATGGAGCAACTCCAGTTTATATCAGCTGAGAAGCTGGCCCTAAATGCAAGCTCCTCACTTAACCGGCAGATACTAGGTCATACTAGACTGTATTATTACTTCATACAATCCAAAAGAATAACATATTGAAAGAGAAAATTTGTTTGAAGAACATTTCATTTGATGGGAGTTGCAGGCTGGCCGATTCAAAAAGCATCTTTTAAAGATTTTAAACACTCAAACATTATAGATTAAACTGAGGAAAGAGCCAATTAAGTATGTTATACAGTAACAGGACAGTCAATAACTCATAAACCTATCATGTTAGCTTGATAAGGACATGCTTTTTATCAGAACAAGATAAAAGGTATTCCTAAGACACACATTATGTATTAAAAAGTATCCCCAGTGTGGAGTTTCTTTTTTTTTTTTTTTTTAAACTTTTCCTTAGAGGCTTTTTCAGCCTCCAGTGCATTGCTATGGCATAGAGCCTTATGCTTAGTTTAGGTAGTGCTAGCAGGAAAGAAATCCTGAAATATATTCCAATTATCTTCCCCTGAAGCAGTGTGTGAATTCAGCAGTGCAGGAATAGGAAGTGCAGGATAGACAGAGCTCACTACGCTCAATTTTTCTACTCACTGGAGCCAGACAGACTGATCCCAGTGTAAGACTTGCATTGCAGGCCTGTTTAAAAACTCATTTTTTTTTTTTTGTCTAAAGCCTGATCCTAAGCTGAGAGAAATCACTAGGGAAAGCATACAGAAATATCAATAAGCTTCGTCTCAGGTGCCCCCTCTACTCCCCTCCTTCCCTCTGGTGGTAACGGAGCCCCCTTGCTCATGACAGACACCGGTGCTTGCCGTCATGGCAAGTTATTGGCCCGTTTGCCAACTTGACATTGGTCCTGACTGTGCAACTCAGCATATGTGAGTGGATCCCTCCCACATATTGCTCCCTTTTTGCATCTTGGTTTTTCTCCCTCACAGTCATCTTTGGGAGACAGTTTGAAGTCTATGGCAGAAGTCAGTAACCAGCCTGTACAGCAGAGGCTTTGGTGATGGGGGCTGCTCTCTGCATTGTATCAATCAAACACCCCGGGCTTCAGCAAAGAGAGAGCTCTGCCCATGCCACACTGCATTCGAGTGGCCTGGGCTCCAGAAGATGCGGGCTTTTGCCATGCCATGCCATGGCTGAGCACCAACGGTCCCTGCCTGTCTCTGACCTACACTGGATCACTGTAGCCCCCCGAAAGGAAAAAGCTACTGACCCCTGGTCTATGGCGGGGGTGGAGGTGTTCAGTCCCCTAACTGGAAAAAACTGTAGGCCCCCCTGTCAGTCTAAACTGTGAAAATGAAAGAGGATCTGGCTTCCACTGGTGCCTCAGGTCATGCTGATATTGCTAGTCCTAGGAGCACTGCTGAAAAAGCACATACTACCTACTTGCTCCCGCTCTAATCCCAGACATAGAGCAAGGGAGCCACTGTAGAGCACCCCTGAGCATGCATCAATGAGCAAGCCGAAGACACAAAGCCTGAGAGTAGTTCTGGACTCTGCATTGATCAAAAGCAGCTACCCTACCTAGGCAGGGTACATTTCTGGGCAGCATTCCCAGTCTTAGCATAGAGGCAGTCCAGATATCCCCAGCTGCATAGCCCTCTAGGGTGCTGTCTGACCCTCAGGCTATCTAGTCTCCATCCTGTGTTCACCTGTGGGCTATCAGTTATAAATCAGTAGGCAATTAATCTATCTGGGCTTCAACCTAGCTGCTTTCAGTTTGCCCCTCTGGCTAAATGGCCTCCACTCTGGCTGCCTTCCAGCCTAATGACTGCCTAGTGCCTGCCTACTGCTTCTCTGGCTCTTTTATCTACAGCCACTGCAGGGTTTTGCACCCTGAGTAGTCAGTGGCCAGCTTCCCAGTTAACTCTTCATGCACCTGGTGAGGCTCAGTCACTGAAAGATGGTACAGCTATCTGCTGCTAACCTAAGGTCTTCTCACAGCAGATGTTCAGGTAATAGACTGGAAGGGGCGCAAAATCTTGTTCCACTCTCATCTCCTTAGTTCTCCACTCCCTTATGCAGATGTAAACATTATTCCTTACACTGTGAGATGCACAAAAGTTGATCAGTATTAGTGCTAGCTTGGAGCTTGAAGCAATCACCCCCTTAACCTAGAAACCTTCTGTGACTGTCCCCACCTGCACAACTGTGACTTGCTACTAGAGGCTTGGGGAGCAGAGACAGGACTAGGAGTTACAGCTCCCACTAAAAGGCGGGTGAGCCAGGACAAGCTTCTATCCCTGCTCTATGGGTCCAGGTGTGAAATATCCTGGGATACTGGAGGACTTCAACTTGGACAGCATATCTGTGGTGAATGGCCACACCTTAATGGAAGAGAAGTTGGGTAGGGACGATTACAGATAATTCTGCCCTGGAGTAGCGTAACTTTGAGCTGCATAACAAGTGCTTAAAAACCACTTTAAAGTGTTAATGTATGGACAATCCAGGGGTTAAGAGCTCCAGGAGCTGCCCAAAATTACCATATAACAAAGCCCTTAATTAGTACCAGTGGTGATTCACTGGCAAAACACCAATGGTACAGAGGCAAGAATTAAACTCCTGTTTAAAACAAATGAGTAAAATTCAGCCATCCATGCTGTATAGTCACAAAGCCTTCAGCCATTGTTAAAACTATTACAGCTTCCTTAGCCAGTTAAAAAAATGGGATATCCTTCAGTTCATATTTTAATAGGTTGGTGCTCAGTTCTACCTGGTTAGCAGGGGACAGGTATAGTGGTGATGCAAATGAGATAGCATCCAGTGGTAACTTGGCTCCTGAGTGACATGAAGCCACATCTATCATAGCAGGTAATCATTCTTTCCATCTTCAGGTCTTGCAACCCTTTTCTTACTGTGTGACACATGCAAAGTAGACAAGTATGGGGAAAAGTGCAGGGAGGTGGATGGCCAAAAAGTCCAAACAGGACTTTTAAAATTTAAGGTATTCTTTTGCCTTTCACATCTGCATCATGTGCAAGCCTCAGAGCATGGGAACACTGAGCCTTCAATTACCTGTTCTCCCTCACATACCTCAAGTGCAAAAATACTGCATTTCTGAGTTTGGCAGCATAAGCAAGCCCTCCCTGAGACCATCTTTCCCAGACACACGTAGGATGCAGCAGACAGACCCAAAGTACACCATTTACAAAGTGTGAATGAAATCCATCTGACTACTAAAATCTGTGAATATCACCCCCATTCCTCACCACTGACCAGCTCTTTCTCACACTATTTGCAGGTCTCTGCAAATAGACTTCATTTATATTAGAAAAATAAGGAACTAGGGCCCCATTATTCATTGCCCCACTTTCTATTACAGGTTATGCTGTCATCCTTGCATCTGCCACTGTAATTGCTTTTAGTAAACCAAGAGGTTAAAACCTCATCATCCTGACAATAAGTTTATTAGAAAATTGACCAAGTTGAAAAAAAATACCAAGCAACCTCAGACTCCATCATTCTCTGCCGTATTGTCAAATGCCCTGCAGTTTAGACTTGATTTGCATGATTTACTGTGCATATGTTTTCTCTCTGTTTCCAGGCTCAGAATTATCTTCTATTGAGGCTGTATCAACTGCTGGTGCTTACAGATTGTCTTTGTCCTTTCCAACCTGCATAATATCATTTGCAGTATCCAAAATCACTGGCTGCCTATTCTCTTATCTTCTCCTCCTTTTACCCCATCAATAGCCAAGCTGTGCTGTTCGGTAACTAGGACATATTGTAGGAATCAATTGATAAGTACATCAAACAGCATGCACAGACTACACACAAACACACATCACTGACATTTTTATTACCTATGACAAGCCACCCATACCCACTTGATTTAGCCAGATGCCTAATGCAGATTTCAAGTCTGTGTCATTGTAGGTGCTTCTTAGCATGAGAAAGTTCCCCCTTCTAAAAATCAGAGTTAAACTTCAGACACTGTAGCCAGGATTTCCTCTCTCCTCCCTCAGTGTCCTTTATATGTTAGAGTAATGAACTGCTTTTGTTTATAATAAGAACAAAACACCATTTTTAAAACTTGGACATGTAAAACTTAGCCCCCTGAATAAGTACCCTGATTTGCCTAACACCTACAGTTTTCAGTAACTTCATTACATTAAGGTTTGCAGCTAATTTTCAAATCTTGGGTGAATCAGGAAGTCTGTGTGCTTGCACTAGTTCTGGATTTGAATCGTAAGAGGTAAATGTTACTCCACATTAGCAAGAAAACATAGTTTTATAGAGACACCACTGACCTGGGCATGGAGAAAATAGGTGCAATTTTTAAACTCTGCCTCTGAGTTTTAAACCATCCAGCCTAATAGCTCTGCACTTTTTGCTTCTCATCTGCTAAATGGCACACAATTTTACATGAGCACCTCTTGGATTTCTGTGGGAATATTGATGTGATTAATGGCTGCAGAATCAGACCAGAGACTAAAATTAAAGGTGACTCTTTTAATTAGGCATGTACCGTGAACAGTAAAATACCTAAACCTCATCTAATCACATTGGGGTTTCACTGAGATATGGCATCCAGATTATTAACGCTACTGGCGTATACATTGCACGCATACTTACAATATTTCCAGCATGGAATAATGGGTAATATGTGATTCAGGTTTTTACATTAAATCAAGATTGTTGCAGCTCAAGATTTTCAGATTTGTTTTGACTTCAGTGGTATGTTTTTCCGCATTAATTTATTTTAACATTTTAAAATGCACTTGGAATTTGCCAACTAATCTCTTGCAAATGTTAAAACTGTAACTGTTTCTTCGCAAAGTGCTGAAAAGCTGCTCTGCAAAATATGGATTCAATTATGAAAGGCAGGCGTTGGCATTTGTTTCTTAAGTGTAATGCATGATTGACAGGAGGATCTGCTGATTATAAAGGGAAAGCAGCTGTAAAGATGTAAAGCCATCAGGAACGATAACCTTTGAACTTTCACCTAATGCAGTGCTCAAGTAAACCAGTGCACTTATCTTTCCTGCCAAAGGCAAGATGATACAGATGCGAAGTTTGTACCCTGAGCTGTTATTTGTCTGGCTTTGATTTTTCTTGTTAGATTAGGATGATTCTTAAAACAGCAAATATGGGATCGGAATGGATTCAAGTTAATAGAGTGTGAGGAGAAGCTATGTATTTTATGTCAGGTTTAAAAGATTAAAGATTTTTAGATAGGGACACTATATACAAATCAAATTTTACTGGTGCCTTGAGGAATGCTGGGGCTTACGTGGCAATGTAAAGACAACAGGTTCTACTTAATTAAAACCACGTACACAAGGAAGCATAAACTCCCTGTATCTTGTCAGGTAGTTAATGCCTGCTATAGCTGCATTATGGTGCAATTTTTAAAACATATGCGTCAGTGATGTATCAGTTGTCCTCAGACACTCGCATACAGCCACGAAATCCTCTTTTGACTAGCAGATCACTGCTCACTTCTTTTTTTTTTTAACAGTAGACTATGCAAAGAAAACAAGCTTTGAGAGTCGTAAAAATATTTTCTTTTTCAAAAGGAAGCTTTCATTTAAAAAGTGATGATTTTCATCTGCCACTTGGTCACGATTTTTTCCTCTCACTGGCCATGTGTCAGCCAACTAAATATTACCGAAGGATTAAATCTCTTCTATTTCTCTAGGACATTTCATCCATGGGTATCAGAGTGCTTTTACAAATTTTAATCCCCCTGGTGCCTCTGAGAGGTATTAATAGATGCATTTTAGAGACAGGGTTATGTAACTCTACCAAGTGACAAGCAGGCCTGGGAGTAGAAGCAGGAGCCCACTACTGTACCATTTCCATCCCAATGCATCACGAAAAGATGCCGTGCACAGCTCAGAGTTGATGCAGTACACAGAGCTATTCCAGCTCTGGCCAGCTTCTGCCCTCATTAGTGAATTATATACAACGTGAAGCTAAGACCATTTTTCCTTGTATTGTCACAAAGGTCAGATCTCACGATGGTTTAACTGTGCACTCAAGCCGGTTCCTGAAAGCTCAGCACCTTTACAGAGGTTTTATTTTGGCAATCTGCTGATTGACACAACCAGAAAAATGAAGTAACAGTGAATAATTGGGTCCTGGACATTGAAGTCAGTGTTGTGATATCTTTTATTTAAGATAAATGAATTACATTATATCCTTGGGTGTCAAAAATTGGCACCCAGAATCTGCAATTTCTCTGCACCTCAGAACTAGGTCTTTTTTTCCCCCCTTCTTCCTTAAAAAATTATGTCAAAGATGTAATTTATTACAATGAAACAGACAGCATACAAAACAAAACAGACATCCCCTCACTTCAAATGCCTTTGCGCCAAGACGACAGGAGATAAAAAGACAATTGATATGGGCAAACAAACCCATATTTTACCTTTTTCTCTTGTCTTAGACACTGTAATGTGCTGTGGGCTGAAGCTCAGAGGACTCTCACTTGATTTATTTTTATTTTTTAAGCAAGACTTGTTGTTTTAAATTTGTTGCAGGGCTGGTGGCAACAGGATGTGTCCTGGGAAAGGCAGGTCATTAAAATGTACAGCTGAGTGCCATTCCAGCCTGGTTGTGCATCCAAATGAGACTTGTTTATGGATTATTGACAAACTGGTCACCGTGGAAAGTAATGCCACCAACAGCATAGTTTTGGTGGTTCGATCCTGCCTTTGCTACTGCTAGAGTTGCCTTATCATAGTATTTTTAATGGCCAAACTAACATCTTGGCTAGGCAAGCAGCAATGGTTTTCCTTACACTACTCACATGTGAATAGGCCTATGTGCCCGGTTCTTATTTCAGATGAGCAGCACAGCCTTCATCGTGCTAAGACGGCATAGAAAAAGGGCTTGAACATACAGATATAACAGTTGATTTATCTAGTGGGGAACTACATAATTAACCCCTTGTCTGCAGTAACACCTTTATGCATAGACTTCATTTTACACATGCTCTAGGGGTGCGGAGGGGGGCGCTTTAATTAGAAAGGTTCTAAGAGCTGCTCTAATTAAAGCACCCACAGCATCCCCGCACTTCAAAATGGTGGTGGGGGTGCTTTAACTAAAGCTCATCAAACAAACTTTAGTTAAAATGCTCCTGCTGCCATTTCAAAGCCTGGGGATGCTAATACATGAGAGCAGAGGCTGGGTGGAACATGCTAATTAGCACACTTCAACAGACTTGATTAATTGTGCAGTAATTACAGTGCATTGGAGCAGCTTCCCTGAATGTGTGCAGGTACCCCATTATTCTGGAATAAGGAGCCACATCTCCATAGAGCTATCTACAGTGCCAATTTGCCAATGATACACTATCAATTTGTGGCAGTGAAAGGGTAAAAGATGCTATAGAGCCTTAACATGAAGGTGGTGATTGAGTATTTTGAGTCAAGCTGTAGGTAAAAGGGGCTTTGGGGCTTTAAATAGGTATGAAAATAGAAGCTCAAGCAGAAAAGTCTCTTGCTTTTAGATCCTGGAGTCTTGAGTCTATTCCCCCAAGCCAATCTATGCATACAGGTTATTACACAAATATGTATTTGACTGATCGTTCCAAAGCTCATGACTTTGCATACAGATACAAACTTTCCTGAAGGTTACAGGTGCTTGAGACCCTCTCTGAGGCTGTAGATACAACATGGCTGAGCTAAATCAGTGCATAATTGCAATGCGAACAATGGCATTCTATTACTGAGCAAATGGGACAGGAAGGGCAGGAAGGAAATATTCTCATTTATTTCTTTGCAGTCATACCAATTCTCAGAAAATGGAGTCTTTCTTTCTCCACTGACAATGAAATTAGATTGTCTTTGTTGACAAGGTGACTGACATATTTTCGTTTGTGTAATTCTTGGCAAATGCTGCAGGAAGTAGAAGGGGCTGAGCCAGAATCAACATGCCTCAGTTCTACACCTTCTCAAGTTCTGCTGGAAAGCAGCCGGGTCAGGAAATAAAAGCAATTGTCCAGGAAGTGGCAGCATGCGCATTAGGAATTATGTCATGCAGGCAAAGAGATGTGCAGAGAAGGATTTTGTTGTTGTTGTTTCCTGGGGATTTTAGACCATTATTCAATATTTTGTCTGCATTTATAACAATGGCTTTCATAGCAGAGGTGTGTTCAGTGAATGCACAGATACCAAATCCTCACAGAACATGTCTGGTTTTGGATTCTGCTATAAATCTTGCCACTTAAGATGGAGTCATTAAAGGTTAGAGGAAAAGAAGTAGGTTTATTTAGTCTGGAGAAGAGAAGACTGGGGGATGATTTGATTATGAAGGGTAATTACAAAGAGCATAGAGATAGACTTTTTTCTGTGCTTGTAAGGGATGGGACTAGGAGCCATGGCCTCAAGCTGCAGCAGAGGAAATTTAGGTTGGAGAAGAGGAAAAATTTTCTGACCATGGTGGCCTTGGGGACCCCACCCAGGGGATGGAGACCCCTCTTGGGGACCATCTTGGAAAGGACGATGGGGAGGAGGACCCGGGCACCTGGTTACTCTCAAGTCTCTGCTAAAATCAGGAATACAATCCAGGTCTCTGATTCTCCCTACAATACTCTACCAACCAGTCCAAATAAACTCAAACTGGAAATCCAAGGTAAATTCTTCTCACAAGAATGCAAGTGAAAACCTGGAGTGATGCTACTAAAGTTACTTGTGATGTATGCTCTGAATGGAATTGAAACCATTGTTTAAGTCTATAATGGAGAGTGATGTTTTCTTGCTAGGTAGTGAAAGTCGCCTTGTTCTTGGATCATTGTCAGGTTGTATTACAGAATCAGATAATATTTTCCCCTAGTTTCTCTTGTTTCCATAACTTCATCTGGTATTTAAACAATAGTCATCTTTCATTTTTTTGTAATTTACTTTTTCAGGGAAGATAGTTCAGCTGCAGCATCTGGCATTTACTGTGATTCTGGTTTTGTACAATTTTTCATAAGCTTAGGCACCTTAATTTGGATCAGCTTCCTGGGACAAGTTCCTGAAATTTTCAGTATATTGCAATGGCTAAACAAAAATGACCACAAAGTCCATTTAGATTTGATCCTTTTGGTTTCTCAGTTCCCAGATTATATCCCCTCTTTCTCTCACCCTTTGTCTTGTTTATTTAGCTTGCAAACTCTGGGCTTGTCTACACGTAAGAGTCAGCAATAAACTGTGGAGCAGCAGCCCTGGCTGGCAGGGGGCTCAGGGATTCAGCCTGACAGCCTGGGGCTGCTCTGACTAGACTCAATGGGCACTTGTACACAGGATGCCATTGCCATGTACACATGACAAAAATGTCACTTTGGCTTAATGGCATCACATTATACACATGCAAGTGTTCTGAGGGGTTTAAATGTTTGCACTGTTGTAAACTAAACTATATCCCAATATAGTTTAGTTTGCATTGCTACAAATTGCAACAAAGCAGCTGTCAGCTCACCCCCTGGCCACAGAAAAGGTAGGCAGGCTCTGCTGACCCCCTGAAGCCTCCTGGAAATGTTGGCTTGCCTCTGGGTCAGCGCAGGAAGGCATCAGGAGGGCAGCTGGGTTTGCTGGTGGCCAGAGAAGGTGGCAGGGACAGTGCACAGGGTGATGGAAGCTCAGGAGGACATAGGGAAGTGTTGAATTGGGTGCCTCCCAGTTGAGGCAGCACCCAACCAGCTAGCAGCCCACCTGGGCCTCCAGCACTCCGTACACAATCCCCTCTGCCTTCTCCAGCCACCAGCAAGCCCAGCTGCCCTCCTGCCTCCTCCCCATGCTGCCCCATGGCAAGCCAGCCTGTTCCTGGGTGGCTCCAGGCATTTTGCAAGCCACAGGCTGCCTGCTGAAGGCAGAAGCAGTGAGAGGCTCAATCCCTTTTTTTTTTTTTCAGTGGAGCCTGCCTGCCTCTCCCACAGTCTGGGGGTGAGCTGTTGGTGGGCTGAGCAACTCCTGAGCTGCAGGGGGCCCTGGTCCTTCCCTCCATGGTGGCGGTGCCCCCTGGGGCCACCTGGGTAGGCTGCCAGCAGACTAGGGGGTTGGGGAAGAGTTGAATCAGGTTGGGTGCTACTTCCAAGCTGAAACAGCACCCTGCCTACCAGCAGCTCACCCAGGCAGCAGCAGGAGGTGCTGCTACCCTGAAAGGACAGACCAGGGCACCCTGCAGCTCATGGGCTGCTCAGTCCACTGGCAGCTTGCCCCCAACCATGGGCAGGCTGTGACCAAAAAAAAAGGATGAGGCCCCTCACCATAACATGACAGGGAAATTGAAATGGTTTAGCCCTCAGGGTTTTACTTGGCCCCACTATTTCAATTTAGGGGGCATAAAACCCTGAGGACTAAACCCTCATCAGGCGTACAAGCACCCAATGTGCTACAGAGGGGCTGGTGGAGACACAAGGATGTTTCTGTGTGGGGCTAGCCCTCATTCCCCAGCCTGCCTGTCAGTGTGTACACGTGCACTGCTGCACATGAAAAAACTCTGCAGGAGGGTAGTACTTATATTTACTTGGACTTGTAGATAAAGTAATTACAACTAAATACAAGTACTTCCATGCTGCAGAGTTTATTAGTTTTGTGCGCCCTAATAGGGGCACACATGTAGATGCTAAAACATTGCTGAAACATTTACTGTGCAGTTAATTAGTCAACTGCCCAGTAAACATCTCATGTAGGCGCACCCTCTAAGAACAAGATTAGTCTCTTACTATGCTTTTGTACAGCTTAAGGTACAATGGCAGAATCTTGGTAGAGGTCTCAAGGTGGTACCATAATAAAATTAAAGAGTAAAACCAGGCAATGGCATTGTATATAATAAACTGGAAAAAACAATGAGCCTCCAAATAACTGGTCAACATCCTCTTTGTTATCCATAGTTAATGTAGATAAAAGGACAATCATATTTATTCCAATAGCCATCTACAGCATGTTTAGTTGCATCACCTTAAACCTTTACCACCATTTTAGCTTTCTTCTTCCAAAAATGTCACAGGCATTTAGCAGAAATTCAGACAATGGGAAATGGTGGCACAAGTCCCACAGGAGATTGTACCCCCACTCCCATCATCATCATCTATTAAAACGGCATCTAGAGTTCTAAAGCTTGTATGACATTATACCAAGCATGCAGTTGGTCCAATAAAAGATAGCAATGCTTCTATAGTATCAAAAATATCTTAGTCATCTTTATTCTGTTATGTAACCCTAGGCCACACCATCTTTTTAGTATTTATTTATTAATATTTAATTATTTTCCACCTTTATTTCTGAGATATCTGGATGTATTCACATGACCTGATAAAAATAGCCCATGTGAAAGCATGCAACACAGATGACTAAAATAAATGAATTCCATGTGTACACAGAGAGAAATCTATCAATGCTGTCAAAGAGAGGCCAGTTTTGAGGTTAGAAAAATGTTTTTATTTTACTTTCAGTCTCCAGTCCCTTGGAAACAAAAGATGCTTGGATACCATGGTGAGGAACACACTTATAATGCTTAAACAGAATAGAATGGAAAGAACAGGATCATTTTTAATTCTTAGCTTAATCCCTTTACTAGGGATAATTTCTGAGTAGGGAGAGTCTTTAGGAATATAATTAGTTGCCATAGTAGGTCAGTCATGGGATGAAATGATCCAGGATGGATTCTACTGTCTATGGCAGTAGAGTTGAAGAGTCACAAAAATGCTAAGCCACTTCCCTCTTCTTATATCTGCTCTGACATGGACTGCCCTGTCAGAGGTTCAGTCACCTGTGGATGCTACTTATCTTCTCACTATCTAATCCCAATTTCCTTCTCCACCCACCCAAGGCCAACAAGGCTTTTTTCCATCCCCAGCTCATCACAAGACCACTTGCAACCTCCCATGACTGTAATCATAGTGGTAACATCATCTGTCTTGACTTCCATTCTCCTCTCCCCCAAAGAAACCACCCAAACTACAACAGATGCTGATGCCCCCAAGATTACTTCAAGGAATCCACAGGTTCTTTATGTATTTCTAAATGGGAAGGCATTGCTTAAGAATTACCATATCCTTGAAGGACATTCCCAATACTTTCTACTACCTGGTCTTCCTCCCTTTCATTCAGTCGTATGAATTCAGCAACTGCTTTATCAAATCTTCAGGCCTCTGGTCCTCATTCTCCCCACTGATGTTTTCCTGGATGACCTATCAAAAAATCCCCAGGAAAGACTCTTTACTTCCATTGTGAATTCTGAATTCTGAAGTATAATTCATCAGGACCTGGTGCCTGTCAACTTTTAATACTTCTAATTGCCTTTCTCCTCTGGTATAATCATAAAGCCTTTTAACATTTCACTTTCCCCTCAGGAAAATGTATCCTAGTCTCAGGGATGTGACCTTCAGTTCCCTTTGTGAACACAGAGGAAAAGAAATCATTCAAGCTGTCAGCAATATTATCAAGCTGACAGTCACTAACTTCCCATTTGTGTCCCCTAATAGCTTTGATGGTCTTATTGCTTAGATGTTTACTTCAACATCCTTTGAGAAGCACAGGGGTCTCTCTCTATTTCCTTTGGCATTTTTGTTTCAGATGCTTTTGTAACCCCTTCCTGGTAACTCTAGTACTAGTCTTACATTTTTGCTTGGTCAAAGGATCTTAGTGGGGAGCTAACAGTATGGTAGAAGATGAAGCATAATTGGAAAGGTTTCCTTGAACTAGAGATAGACTCCAAACAAATCCCAGATTAGGACATTTGTGAACTGTTGGAGTGATCCACTTCAAAGCTGAATGTGACAAGTGGCTTCTATGAAATTAATACTGAAAGAAATTTCTAAAACTGCACAGTCCAAAGCCCTGGAAGATCCAGGACAGCAATTATCAGTTCAACTCCATCTGTACTTTATAATTAATTCTGACATTCAGATATGTGTTATGTCTATACAAGTAGACTTGATGAGAACTGGTGAAGAATGCCTTGCATTCAAAAACTTGTCTAACTTTATCCCAACCATGCAGTTGGTCCAATAATAGATACCACAAAAATCCTCACATTATGGCTGTGCAAGACATTCCTTTGTAAAGGTTTCCAAACAAACACACCATGAAGAATGAATAACTAAGAAATCCCTCCTGGACAAACCAATCAAGTGGACAGATAATGAGCAGGCTTGGGCCGGCCTTGTTCCATGGAAGTTAAAGCAATGCAACAGAGTTTGTGGCACTATAGTCCAAGCATGCAAAATATTTGGACCACAATAAGTGCACTGGTGGAAGTAGCAAGAAGAAACAAGACCACAGTAAGGGTAGCTGATGTTAGGTTAAAACTAGTAAAACATTAAGTACACATGTGATGAAAAATATAGAATGAATAATAAAAAATGCCTGAGAGGTCATAAATTCTTTGTAGCTAGCAGTGATGACTTTCAAAGACCTGCATTTCTCTGGAGCTTTGCATCAGGGGCAATTGACTTAAATAGCTCATGCCTCTTACATTTCCTCCTCCCTGCCTCCTCTGGAGTGGAATTCACCCATAGTTCCTGCACTGTAACATATGCAGAGCACCTAATCGTATGGGCAGAGGGCTCAGGACAAACAAGCAGAGAAACAAAACAAATGTTGCTCACATTTTAAGCTTTATACAAAACCCGGTGGCTGGATATGAACTCAAAAGAGATGTCCCAAAAAACAGTCTGAATACCTTGAAATGCTCTTAGTGAATGGAAAAGGAGGAGAAAGAAAGGAGAAAGGTTGTAGTAAGACATCATTCACAACAGACCTGAGCCAAAGCCCATGAAATCAGCAGAAGCCTTTGCATTAGCTTCAGTGGACTTGTATCTACCCTAAAAGATAAAACATCATGAGAAATCCTTCGATGGTAAAAAATATTTGACCTTCTGTCTCAGATTTAAACATCTTTGTATGAATTCCTATGAATTATTTTGCCACTAAGTATAAGCATCTATTTGTGTGCATACAAAGTACGTGGACAAATTGAAGAGGGTCCAGCAGAAAGCAACAAAAATAGTGAGGGGACTGGGCCACATGACTTCTGAGGAGAGGCTGTGGGAACTGGGCTTATTTAGTCTGCAGAAGAAGGGGATTTGATAGCAGCCTTTAACTACCTGAAAGGGGTGTTAAAAAGAGGATGGGCTGGGGCTAGACTGTTCTCAGTGGTGACAGATGACAAAACAAGGAGCAATGGCCTTAAGCTGCAGCAAGGGAAGTTTAGGTTGAATATTAGGAAAAACTCTCACTAGCAGAGTGGTAAAACACTAGAAGGAGCTACCTACAGAGGTGATAGCATCTCCATCCTTGGAGGTTTTTAAGGCCCAACTGACTGGGGTGATCTAGCTGGGGATGGTCCTGTGTTGAGCAGGGGGTTGGACTAGATGTGACCTTCTGAGCTCCCATCCAACCCTATTTTTTTACTATTCTATATTTATTATCATATCTTTTCACTTTGTAGACTAACTAAATCAACAGCAGATAGCATGAGCTTTATGAGCCTGAGCTTGTGCTGTTCTCAGTCTTCTGTCTGGTCTCTCTTTTGTCTTTGAATGTGTTCAATTTGCCCTACTTTCCACCAGAGTTTGCCACTTCGGACTTGATTGTTGTGTCTCTACCGTTCCACTCCTCTCTTTGGCTTTGATTGCCATTTTAATTCCCAGTCTCATGCATGTTTGACCCAGGCTAATATGATGGAGCCCAGAGTGGCCTCCAACATTATTCCTGCAACCTTTTTCTCTCCGAGTTACTCTAGAATCCATTCTGTCTCCTTTCCCTGTCAACTGATGCACAGATTGAATTAGAAAGCAGTCTCATGCCAGATCAAAAAAACCCAAAACATATTTCAGACTTATTTCCTCTACTTAATGTAATCTAGTCTGTGCCTGGGTAATTAAGATTGCCCATTGCCACTACTTTAGGTGATTTACATGTTTTATCTTTTTACATTTATGCAATAATTGCCTATCTTGTTCCTACTGGCCAAATGGATGAAAGTTTATATAATAATAAGATTGGCTGCACTGGACCATAACTCTAGATACAAGCAAGTGATCACACTCTATTTAGTGGATTTTTCCAGAGACCTAATTTTACAGACTACCGTCTCCTTCCCAAACAAGGCACAATATATTTCTTAGTAAACTGTTTCCCCTCTTTATCACTAGTCAAAAATGATAGAAACATGACTACTTCAGCAACTAGTTACATAAGTATACTAAAAAAAGAGATTCCATTTCTGAGTATTTCTTACTACTTGCTTTTTAAGTCTCTAAAAGCATAAAGTAACTGCATGATCTATTTTTTGCTTTTTTCTCCTACATTTTATTTCCCTATCCAAATACCTCATCTTGCAGCTGTTCCTTCCTATCACTCACTACTTGTCCCTTTTCTAAAATCATATGACAGCAACAGTGTAACATGATTGCAGAAAAGCACACTGGCATACTGGTATGTATTAGCATAAGCAAGTCATGGGAAGCAATTCTTTTATTATATTCAGCAGCGGTGAGCCTCACTTAAGTACTGTATCTGGTTTTGGGTGCTGGACTTCAAGAAAGACATGAACATCTTAGAAGGAAGCCAAAGGAAAACAAAAGTGATTACTTTAGCAAAACTAACATATGGGGAAAAGGTTGGAGGAACTGAGATTTTGTCTAGAGAAGAGAAGATGTTGGGGAGAATCCAATAATTTGCAAATACAAACAGGGTAGTTATAAAGAGGTTACTGATGAATTCATCACCAAGTCCACGGAGGACAGGACAAGTAGTAATGGAAACGAGGGAGATTTCAATTAGAAAGTTACCTTTAATCTAACTCTTTGGGCAGTTAATTGCTAGAACAAAAATGACTTAGAGAGTTTGTGGAACCTCTGTTATTGGAAAGTGCATGCTAGACAAGCATATACCTGGGATGGTTTAGAGAAGGGGTTGTGCAGAAGGTTGGAGTAGGTGACTGCCTGAGGCCTCGTTCAGCCCTATATTTCTATATTTCCATTCCATGATGTGTAGAGTCCTCTCCACTCCACAGCATGGATACTTCCTCAGCTAAGGAAATGAATGGATGTTTATACACGGGGGCACATTAAACATATATCGCTATACACCGTCAGCCAAAATAACACATTTAAGGAGAAGCAACGATGCAACTTAGGGAAAAATAAACAACCCCATGACACACATCTGTACTAAAAATACCCCGAGAATTTTCAAAAGGGGACAAGGCAACCCAACCCGATTAAAGGGGGTGGATTCCTATATAGTTCTCAGTAATCCAAATTTAGGAGATGCATGTGGTAAACCACAATTGCATTTGGCTCAAGTTGTAACAGACAAAATATTCAATAAAAATATTTTGCATTTCCTGCTTTTAAAAGCATTCCTATTAAAAATGCAATTGGACTAAATGCTTCAGACAATCTCATTCAGTCCTACAAAATAATTGTAAAGCTTATTTTGCACTGGCCTTAGAGTTCAGTGAAGGTTGACTGTTTTTGCAACCAACATCCTCTGGAGCAGATAGTAAAAATACAATACATTCACTTTCTGCTCATTTTCAGGTCATTTTTTTCTGTAATGTTAATTCCTTGACCATTTTAGTTTCGCTACAACAATTACAAATTTCTCTGATTCACAGTAAGTATGTAAATAGTATTTTTGAATGGAAATTTTAAAAAAGCCACATTTTTTAGCTATACCTGAATGCTGTAAATCTTGCCAAAGCAATTTATAATGAAAACACTCATGGTTACTATACTGCAAAGCAGCTTACACACAATTGTATTGATTTCAGCTTAGGCATTCTCCTAAATTTTCAGGTGATTTAGATGAAAAAAGCCTGCTGGGATGCTCAAGTAATCTCAAAGTTGTTTGACAGATGCATTTAGTTTCTCTTAATTGTCCACTGCACTTCCATTCAAGCTACTCTGGCCATTCAAGCAACACTGAACACTATTGATAGAACATCAGAAAACCAATGTATAGAACCACATAACTTTCCTTTATATCATTTAAGCAGATAAGAGGTGACATAGTGCATACCATGTTTCAAACCATGAGAAATACATTGCTTGAAAAAAATCCTAATTTAAAGAAGCAGTTATTAATCTATGAAAAGAGATGTGTGTACTTTGTTTGCCTTCCAAAGGAAGTTGGGTGGCTTTTCTCTCTTTAAAACCTGATTTCAGCCCACCAAAGTCAATGGCAGTCTATCCATAAGTTTCCAATGGCCATTGAATAAGGTATCTAGGTAATATAGCTAATAATAATATTTTTGTCTACCAATATGTGTGTTCATATATTCCTAAAGGGTTACCAGCTAAAATGAGCATCAGTTTTCTGGTGCTGATCCTTTGAAGGCAAAAACAAAGCTCTTCACTCTCATTCCTTTTACAAATGTGCTATGAATTCAGGTCTGAATCTAGCTACACTTCGCAGAATCCAACGTCAGGAATATTGCATCTTGAGGATCAAAGGAAAACATTCATTAAGCCCGACCTGTCCAGCATTCCTCACAATGATCTGCTTAAAAGGGCCATGGTACTTTGAATATCAAACATACCTTTGCCCTCCAGTGAAGAGAAACACATTTCTCCCTCTCACCTTGTTGCCTGAAATATTTGTCAGCTGTTTAGCTATTCCAGGGGGAAATTAAAAATACTATTTATAGCTCTTAAAATAGGAAAGGGAAACATTCTTAAGTAGACTGCCGTGTATGTCCTCACCAAAGTACTCCATCTTGTTTTGAGTCCTCAGGGGCACATCTCCAAAAACCATTAAAAATTGCCATTCCCAGGACTATGGATTTCAATCTTTCCTTTTTCCAGCATTCAAGAAAACAACCTTTATGAGAAATATAAGCTGGGGTGTTAAGCAGCAATTGACACATGAATGCAGCTGACATTTTTTTTATCATTTTGATTAAATCTATCCAAGCCCATAAATATATACCTGGATAATAGGGTAGAATGTATCTGAAGTAAAGTCCAGAAATCTACAATTTAATTTTTCAAATATATAAATTACTTCATGACTGTGGTAAATTTCTCCTGGCAGAAATGATAGAGATGGGACAGTATCCCCTCTCCCCGCCCCCACCTTTTCTTCCAAAGAAGGTTGATAAACAGAGCGCAAACCAGTGTTGCATACAGTAGGTGCTATGCAAGCAGAGAGCCTCCCATTATAAATGTGAGCAATGACATATTATGGAAGAACATCTTGAGGCATCTGTTTGAGCTGACATTCAATATATTTTGGTGAGAGACGCATTATATTAACTACAGTGTCTGTGCTATAAGGAGGAAAGGAGGGTCACAATATCAGTTTCAATGAAGAAACCCTATTTTCAGCAGCTGAGTACCTCACTGAATAGTTATTAAAGATTACCATAAAATAAAAAAGGAAGATTTCCATTCACAAGAGACATTTGCCTTTGAAGAACCGAGGGGAGAAATACCATAAATATATCTGTGCTGGTATGCATGAAGGTAGCCGGGGAAAGGGAAAATACATATTTTACTATTATCAGGTGTTTGTTTTGCATTAGCCAAAGGCAGGGGCTGACTTTCAGAAAACAACGGATACCTCAGATCTTTAGCAGTATGTTTTTATACAACTTGTATGCAGCAGTTCAGGCTCACAGCTCTGTATTAATGAGAATGTCACTCTATGGCCCTGTCCAGCACTCAATTTTAATTTTTTTTTAACAGCAGCAGTTCAAGGTCTCAAACCCAGACTGGACTCTGTTTTGCCAGAGAATATGGCGCATAGGAGACAGACTCTGACTGCAAAACCTTACAGCTTCAACTCTCAAGGGGGGCATCCACACAAACATGGACATTTGGTTTCCTGGGGACAGGTAGTAGGCCTGTGCAAAGCAGCAAGGATTGACTTCAGATTCAGCCAATTTGGAGGGACAGTGATTTGATCTGGTGATTTGAAACACTGTCCCAATTTGATTCTGCTGATTTGGAGATTCAGCCATAGACTATAATGGGAATCACTAAAATACCTATAACTTTATCATTTTTATGCATATTCATAGATTCATAGATTTCAGGGTTGAAAGGGACCTCAGTGGGCCATCTAGTTCAACCCCCTGCCCCTGGCAGGCAAGAAAAGGGGCACCCGACCTGGGATCATGTGATCCCAGCCAGGTGCCAGTCCAGTCTCCTTTGGAAGACCCCTAAGGATGAGGCGAGCACCACCTCCCTGGGGAGCCCATTCCAGATCCTGGCAACCCTGACTGTGAAAAACTTTTTCTAATGTCCAGTCTAACCCTTTTCTCCAGAAACCTAGGCCATTGCCTCTTGTTATTCCAGGGGGTGCCCTGGTAAACAGATCTTCTCCTACTTCTTGTTGCTCTCCCCTTATGAATTTGTATGCCACCACTAGGTCCCCTCTCAGCCTTCTCTTTCCTCGTAGGGCCTCCCCTGCAGGCCTCTAATCAGATGAGTGGCTCTTCTTTCGACCCTCTCCAGGTTGTCTGCATCCTGCTTGAATTGTGGCATCCAGAACTGGACACAGTACTCCAGCTGTGGTCTGACCAGTGCTGTATAGAGGGAGAGAATCACCTCTCTGGACCTATTTGTGAAGGGCTATGGATGCACGACAAGGTGCGACTGGCTCTGCTAGCTTCTTTGTCACATTGACAACTCACGTTCATCCTGGAGTCGACAGTGACTCCAAGATCTCTTTCTGCCTCAGTGGTGCCGAGAAGGTCACCTCCCAGCCTATAGGTATGATGGCAGTTCTTTCTCCCTAGGTGCAGCACCTTGCACTTGTCCTTATTGAATTGCATCCTGTTGCTCTCTGCCCACTTCCCCAAACTGTCTAGGTCAGCTTGAATCTGGTTGCTTCTCTCCAGGGTGTTAGCTTCACCCCGTATTTTTGTGTCATCCACAAATTTGGACAGGGTGCTTCCCACCCCCTCATCCAGATCGCTGATGAAGATGTTGAAGAGCATTGGTCCCAGAACTGAGCCCTCAGGGACTCCACTGCACAGATCTTTCCAGGTTGACACCGACCTACCCACCACCACTCTCTGAGTGCAACCCTCGAGTCAGTTTGCTACCCAGTCTACCGTGCAATCATCCAAGGCAAATCTCCTCAGTTTATTTATATGGATGGTACGGGATACCATGTCAAAGGCCTTCTTGAAGTCCAGATAGATAACATCCACCTTGCCTCCTGCATCTAAACATTTGGTGGCCTTGCTGTAAAAAAGAACCTGCCTGCTATAAACCCATGTTGGTTGCCCCTCCACATCACATTAGCCAATGGGCTCCCACAGATGTGTTCCTTGATAATTTTTTCTAGGATTTTACCAGAGATAGAGGGTAAGGATGACTGGTCTATAGTTCCCCAGATCCTTCTTCCTCCCCTTCTAAAGACTGGGATGACATTGGACCATTTCCAGTGCTCCAGGACCTGACCCGAACACCATGAGTGCTCATATCTCCTTGCCAGTGGTTCATCTATGACACTCGCTAATTCTTTCAATACCCGTGGGTGGAGTCCCTCCAGCACCAGCAATTTGAATACATCCAGCCCCTCCAAGTATCATTTTACCATGTTAGCACTGACCATTGGGCAGCTGATGTTCCCCCTGTTGGTGTCTGTGATGCATGATGAGGGTTTGTCCAGGTTCCTATTTAAGAAGACAGAGGCAAAAAGCTCTGCCTTGCCCCTGCTATCCATCACTAAGCCCCCCTGCCCGTCCTGTAGGGGGGTCCTATGCTACCCTGCACCCTCTTTTTGCTCCCAAAGTACCTAAAGAAGGACTTTTTATTGTCCTTAATCCCTGCCCTAGCCTGAGTTCTACAGCTGCCTTGCCCTTCCTGACTGACACCCTACAGGCACGTGCCAAAGAAGTGTATTCAGATGAAAGCAGTAGAGATGGTAGCCCCTTCTGAAGGCATGAAGCCTGCCAAGTTTCAAGGAGATAGGTTGAGGGGTTTCTGTGAAAGTGCACCTCAAACTTTTGAAAGAAAAACTTGTATCACTTGTGTGTGTTAAGGCAGAGCAGGAGGAATGCAGCAGTGATGGTAGCCCTTCGTGCAGGCATCGGGCCTGCCAGGTTTCAGGCAGAGTGGTGCACGGGTTTCTGTGAAAGTGCACCTCAAGGCTCTGAAAGCAGATAAAAAAAGCAAATGTGTATGGAGTGAGGAGGATGGCATTCACTCCATCTGCACATGGAGCTGGGGAAGCCCAGCAGCGGGAGGTTCACCTGCAGGAACACCAGCTGCTGCACCAAACCAGGATCCAAGGAGGTGCAGCAGGGTGTCACAACATCCCCAGCAACGCTGAACACCCTCTCACTTGGAACACTGGACACGTGTTCCCAGGCAAGATCCTGCCATGTCTAGCTGCGGGTTGCCCAATAAGCCAAGGGGTCGCAGTGCAGCAGCTCCACATCCTCAGCAAGATAGGTACCCATGAGGCCTCTGTGCTACCTGCCTGATGGTGGGATCTGGTACCTCTGGACCCCAACATTGAAGCCATGTCCTTGGCCCCCATTGGCAGCAACTGTGGTGGAGGAGATTGGCTTGTGGTTGGAGTGCTAGAATGGGAATCTTTCTCACTGTGTGGGACTCATCCATCACCTCTGCTTGAAGGACAGCCCACTGACAAACTATGAAACTATGACTCCAGGTATCAAATTTGGAGTCCAGGCCGCAAATATGCAGTGCAGGGAACATTTTTTCATTTGCAGCGTGCCTCTTGTGGTGTCTTAAACTGGCTTGGGATGCTTCAAGAGGCACATGTGTGCTTGTCTGGATGCACCCAAGAGAGACAAAGAGTGGGAAGAAAAGAAGTCCTCTTATCCCCATTCTTCAGTGTGGACCTTAAGGAGAGGAAGAGTAAGGGGCTTGATCAAAGCCACACAGGAAGTCTATGACAGAATCAAGAGCTAAACTCAGATCTTTGGTTGAGCATTTCAGGCACAGGACCGTCCTTTGATACAGTCAAAGTTTCACCTGAGACAGAAACTAAGCCCAATTTCTACTGTGGGTTCCAGCCATTTAAGAAATCACATCACTATCTCTGAACAAGATGTATGTAATCACATCCATTTTATTCCAAAAGTGGTTTCTTTTTTCTTTTTAACGATACATTTGCCGTTATAGAAACATTTACCTATTAATTCAAGAAATAAATAATTATTTCAGTTCACGGAAACCATTTGGCAGCCTTAATATTCAGTATAAGTCTGAATAAAATTTAGCTAACAAAGCATTTAAGTGAGCCTGATTAATGGGCAAATCTTAAGAGATTTGGTTGGGAAACCCATCTAAAGTTCAGACAGTGATGCTTGTCCAAACCTCTTAAGCCAGCATGTCTAGGCTGTAAAGCTCACAAGAGCAGACTTTCTAATGCGCTTTCCGGAAAAATCTGCATCTAGTCACAGACAGAATTAAGGAGAAGACTCATTTTATTTCAGCTCTGGCTGCTGTCTCTACTCCCGATCAAATCCTAAACATTCAAAAGGGCAATACATTTCCTAGTTTAGGCTGTTTCAGTTTGAGCTGGATTCTAAAAATGAGCAGAAGTTTCAGAGCAAGTCACTGGGTTTGCTTTACACTTATTCTTTAATGCACATCAGCCTATTTTACTGCACATTAAAGTGTCGTAAAAAAACTTGCGATTATGCTAATGCACAGTAAAAAAGGCTACTACATTTTAAGCATTGCTTTTAAAACATGCCCTATTGGTACTGCGCATTAGGACAGCCTAACATGCATTTATTTAGTACCTCACATTGGAGGCACTAATTTAATGCACACTAGGAAAAGAAAATTAATGCATGTGCAGGACTTGTCCCACTCTGCAGGACTTGGTTTGCTTTCGTCTCGAGATTGACCTAAATATAATTCCAAGAAGATTTAAATACAATAAACACATAGTCAAGAGGTAAACCAGATGATGAAATCTGTAGAAAGGCATGATGATCTCTCCCCTCCCTCCTTTGCCCCCCATTTTAGTGCTGCCCTCTTCAAATTAATAGCCAGTTTTTCTTAGGGGATAACAGTAGAAGCTGAGGGTGTTCTTCATCTTAAAGAGGAGGAATATCCCTTGTATGAAGAAAATACTATGCACTTCACTTGTATAATATTAAAGCAGGTTTGGATTAGTGCAATTAGCTGGTTTTCAAAACAAGACAAGATGTCTAAGAGTTTTTGCTAAGCCTGAGGGCTCAAACAGATTAAAAGGTCAGCTGAAATACTGTTGCATTTTGAAGGACTTCTACTGTTACTGTCAGTTGTCTTCAAAATCCAGGCTAGATGAATTACAGAAATTAGTCATCTTGGCAATGAGAAGATTGTTCCATCTCAGAAGCAGACTGCGAAAGAAGCAGGAAAACTGCAGAAAGACCTTGCCTGTTTGAGATGCCAGATTCTTGAACCGCCCCACCTAAATTTCCTTCAACTTCGTAAAGTGCACCAAAATTTAATCGGCAGGCCACATATTTTCCTTGAAGCATTTGTTTAGCTTTTAAATACTGTTTTCTGTACTTCGACTCTGAAGAAACAAGTGGTATGACAGAGCTGCCACATCCTATAATGTTCTTTTAATACCTGGATTTTATAAAGGCAGTAAGCATTGCTAGGTAATGCAATGATCTGAAACCAGGCAAACATACTGCTAGGTGGAGGGAAAGCAGAAAAAAAGGAATTCATTGTAAATGGTTGTGAACATATAACTAAACAGTCTTTCTAAATTATGCGCACTGTACCTGACAGTTTAAGGTAATAGAAACATGGGTGCTGGTTGCATTGCTCATGACACTTCATCAGCTGTATGGTTACAGGAATTCGCTATGAAACACCTAAAGAAATTAACTCTTTTCATTGAATACTATAGACTGAGTTCTCAACCAGTATAATTCAGTGGAAAGATGCTGTTTATAGCAGCTCAGCACTTGGCCCTGAATCTGTTTTCCTGTCATTTATGCAACGTTCTAGCTCTATATTTTCACAATTGCCCTAATTATTTATTTTGTAAAATCTATTTTAATTTAACCCTGGAAGTAGGGGTCTCTCAATCTCTGTTACTATAACAGTGTCACATTAACACAGTTTTTGAAATGTTAAATTGATCTGTTTTGATTGAGTTTGTCTGACCTTTTTAAAATGAATAAAAGTATTTAAATGGTGTCAAAAATATGTTCTGTAACTCTAACGCTGTACTGCAGACCGTATAACAAATGTGCATGGATTACCTTAATAATAGAGTAGAGAGCTAAGAAAGCAGTTTAGGAAGCAAGTCTTCTATGATGAGAAACAAAGCTTTCCTGGCTTTTAGCTTTGGGAAATCTGCATTAATGTTGGTAGAAAAAAATGAAATGGGACAAAAGGCAGAAAGATCAAATGATACCAGTATGTTTCATTTCTAGGATGTGTTACAAAGCCTGCTCATGGCTTCCTAGTGGGGACTGCATCAGACTGCACAAGTGGAAATCTTAGGGAAGGCTATGGGACTTTTGCCTTGACTTCAGTGGCACCACAATTTCACCATTGTGGCTTTTATTCAGCAGGCACTGAACACAGGTGCTGGATTGCAAATGGCCACTTTGAAGAGCAAAACAATGATTTTACAACTAGTCTGTCAAAGCGGCGTGGTACTGCTTTCACAGGCTAGCCTTCTTTGGGATTTGCAAAATCATTTAGTTGTCTGACAAATGATATAATGGGTAAGTAACTGGGAATGCTGCCCATGCATTTGCATACCTGGGTTTGCACAGATGTATTTTTTATGTATATTAGAGATGCCGACACGTTTTAGTGATATAGGTTGGGTATTACCTTGAAAACCTGCCCCATGTAGAAACTCAGTTGCCTTTCACTGCCTCTGTCAAGTCAAGGAGACTTTGACAAGGAAATAAAAACAAGTAGCAAAAGATTTTGTAAATAAAAACAAAGCAAGCAAACTAGCCCATTATTCAGTGAGAACAGGCTAGAGGTTAAAAGCTATTTGGTGTAGCTGAACAAAGGAAGGAAAACTTTGTTCCTCCTTTCCATAAGGCAATGATGTTAAACAAGTAAACCAATTCAGGAGGGCTATTGGGAATAAGGATGTAGAAATGAAAATTACCGTATTTTTAGACAAAGCTCAGAGAGGTCACTATACTCAAGTCAGGGGGTTAAGATATTTTTCATCCTAGTGTTCTGGGGATAAAAATAACATATGAAATTAAAAGCCTGGCAGCCCGGGTTTTTAAATTAATTTATCTAGTGGTTGGTTGTACTATTGGTTGGAGAAAGGCAAATATACTAGCTATATTTAAGGAGAATAACATCTGTGCCACATATAGGCCTGCTAGTTTAACCTTAATAATATGCCAGGCTTTAAAACAAATTTGAAAGGTAAGAATAATGAAAAGATATGGATGGAAACAAAAAATGGTTAACATCAAATATGGATTTAGCAATGCTTTTGTTCAATGTCTTTATCAGCGACCTGGAAGATGGCATAGAGTGCACCCTCAGCACCAAACTGGGGGGAGTAGTAGATACATTGGAGGGCAAGGCTAGGATTCAGAGTGACCTAGACAAAATGGAGGACTGGGCTAAAAGAAATCTCATGAAGTTCAACAAGGACAAATGCAAAGTCCTGCACTTAGGATTGAACAATCCCACGCACTGGTACAGGCCGGGGGCTGACAGGCTGGGCAGCAGCTGTGCAGAAAAGGACCCGGGGTTACAGTGGACAATAAGCTGAATATGTGCCAACAGTTTGCCCTTGTTGCCAAGATGGCTAACAGCTTCCTGGGCTGCATTGTTATGTGTGTTGCCAGTAGGTCGGGGCAGTGGTTATTCCCTCTATTCAGCACTGGAGTACTGTGTTCAGTTTTGCGCACCCCACTACAAAAAGGATGTGGACAAATTGGAGAGAGTACACCACAGGGCAACAAAAATAGTGAAGATGGGGGACATGACTTATGAGGAAAGATTGAGGGAACTGGTCTAGAGAAGACTGAGATGGGATTTAATAACAGCCTTTGACTACTTAAAGTGGGGCTCAAAAAAGTATGGACCTAGATCAGTGGTCTCCAGCCTTTTTGAGTAGGGGTTCACTTTTTGAATTAAAAAGCAACCCACAATCTACCCTGCACCATGGCCTGCCACCCCTCAGGTCAGTCTGTGGAGAGAGAAGTGGGGGGACAGATTGAGGCAGAGGGAGAAAAAATTATTTGGGTGTGCCCCCACTTCAGCACATAAGTCTGCGAGGGAAGGAGAAAGGGCCGTAGGGTGGTGGGGCAAATTGAGGTTGCAGTGGTGAGGAGGGAGTTAGATACAGGCAGGAGCAGGGGCTAGGGGGAGAGGACCTGATCAGGCTGGGTGGTGGACCAGCGGGGGTCCAGGATGGAACATGCCCTCCAGGCCTTGGCTTGTCCCCCACTCCTCCCAGCCCCATGTCCTGCCTATGCCCCATTCCCTCCTTCACCACTGAGGCCTCAATCTGTGCCCCCCCATTGTGGCAGTGAGTGAGGGAATGGAGCAGGGGCAGGTCCTGCACAGCCAGGGCAGGTGCAAAATGGAGCCGCAAGTGGATCATCTGGGGGTCATGGGGTGGCATCAGGCTCTTCCCAGCATTACTCTTTGCATGTGCAGTGGCAATGGCGGTAGAAGTGGGGTTAGTACGACATGACTGCACAGTACCCACTGGAACCGCACAGTCCTGGCAGCACATGGTTATTTTTAGAGGCTATATTGCCATAGTAACAAGCTATGGCAATGTAGCTCATCACTATGGCGATGTAGCAGTGGTGCTCCGGTTAGTGCCTGCCAATGCTGTGTCGCCATAGCGCCAAGCTACATTGTCATAGCTCATCATTACGGCAATGTAGTGTCTCATGTAGACAAGCCCCTTGAAGAGTAGTCTTCAGACGTGCCCCTTGATGAGTAGAAATGGGATCAAATTAATAGTACAAATTTCAAATCATGTACTTCAGGACTAAGATTGAGCATTTCTCCTAATAAACTGGGATCTTTGGGCACAAACAGAATTAGGTAAAGGATTGGGAATATTAAATTAGTCACAAAACAGTGAACCATCCATGTGATTCAGCAATAAAAGAGATGAGAACAATCCTAAAATGTATCTGTTGGGATGCATCCAATAGAGATTTTTTTTAAAAATTCCATTTTCAAAAGAACTTGTGAGACCTAAGCCTGGAATAGTACATACATGTCAGTCGTCCATGTTCAAGGAAGGTGAATTCAAACTGGAGCAGGTACAGAGAAGATCTACCAAGATGATAAAGAAACTGAAAGCTTCTTTAAAGAGGAACCCATGACTTTAGCTTATTGTAGTCTAGCAAAATGCTGTCCTGTAGAAAATGAAGAAAATATTTAAGCTACAAGAGCCATACTGGTACAATAACTTAATGGGCATACACTGACCATGAACCAATTTAGGCTAGAAATTAAAAAATGTCTAACCATCAGAAGAATGAGCCTCTGGAGCAGCTTTCCAGTAGGAAAAGCCACGGCAGAGAATCCCTTTAGTTTTAACGTGGAAGTGGGCAGAGTTATGAGTAATTTTATATTTAATGTAGAACCTGGAACTATATCATACTTCCTGTGATAGGACCGGACAGGCCTCTCTATATTCCTATGCTTGGGTTGTTACTCCCTCCTTTTTTGGAATAAACAAATATTCATTTGAGAGATGCTGTTGGGAGTCGCAACAACCCTGCAAGAATGATTTTGCAGTGCTGTGATACGGGGTAAAAATAATACCCTTTTATATTGTTTAAATCAGCACACACTAGTTTATTTTCCTTATCTTTCTCCAAGAGCCTCTCAAATCAAAACTCCCCGGGAATCCTGAGAGAAGGACAATATGATGTGCTTCATATGCCGGTGGCGCTTTTACTTTTCTGATGTATTCCAGATGCTTACAGCAGTTCAAAGATGAGAAAGCCTTAGAAATCAATTAGAAATAGTCTTCGACTCAGACTAAGCAAGTCGCAATTCAAAAAAGAGAGAGAGCGGGACAGTTATTTCAAAGCAGCTTATAACAAACTGAATCCTTTTCCTCTTTCTGAGTGAATCCTGATTTTTGTTAGTGCACTTGTTATTCATCAGTATTAATTGTTCATTAAAAATATTTGGCTACCGGCTTAAATTAAATTAAAATATCGTCACTATTTCTGTTTGCCATTCATTATTTGCAGCATGTGCTTGGCTATCTGAAACATCTGGTAGTGTTTCTGCTGTTTGATTGGACAATTTAAACTCCTTAGATGGGAGAACGGTGAACAACAAGTAATAAGTGGCATATACTCTCTCACGTGCAAGTATCTTGTCAATATCTGAAGACTAGTATTGATATTGCTCCAAGAGCAGGTGCATTTCATTGATGTAGATGATCAGCAACAGCAAATCAAAAGGGAACATGATCCAGCTGAACAGTTAGTTCAAATTCTAACTAATTGGATATTACAACTGGAAAGGACCACCTGGTCCTGTTTGCAAGTGCACGCATTCATGCAATAGCTCTTCTGTGCAGAAGAGTCTAAACATTGATTCTGGCTCCTTCCCTTGCCCGAGCCCCCCAAAAAATCACCTGAAACCTTGAAACAAACATAGATTCTTTAGGACAAAAACAACGCAAGCCTCAAAAAAGAGCCATGTACCACAGGAGGAATGATGGAGAATGTCCCTGAGGATGCTTTGGTCTGCCGTGGTGGCAGGGTATTTGTCAAGTAGAAGAAACTCAGATCAATCAATTCAACTCTGATTGCATGAGTGAGGCATGCCATCCAAGCACTCAAGAGGACTCTCAGACCTCAAGGAGCACCAACCCATCCACCCCAGCCAATCTGCAGTACTTCAGAAAAAAATGAAGCCTCCCATGCCCTTCCCCCCTGACGTGCCCAAGCCAAATTGTGCATTCAAAAGGCAAACAAAAATTCTTCCTGGGCCCAGTATGACACGGTGAGAAGCTGTTTATTTCATGTATGCAGTTTTGGCATATTGTTTCAGCCATCTTATGGTGTGAAGCTGTGAAATGTAGGATTAATATGCTATGTTATGGTATGACAAATGTAATGAGTATATTAGCTAATATGTACAGATACTATATTTACAGCCTTTTAAGAGCTCTTGGTGAGTACAGTTTGAATTAAGTGTGACTGAATAGGTGGCAGGCTTAGTCAAAAACCAGAAGTAGTTTTCATACACCTTTTTATTTTTTTGAGATTTTGACCAGAAAGCAAAACAAAATCTTACCAGCTAATCAAAGGAAGAAGAACAAAAAAGGTAGAGGGAAAATGTATCGCTTAAAACACTCATGGTTTTTCCTTTCCTATGTTATAAGAAATACTCCAACAGAAAATTTTCTTGTCAGCTGTAATCTTGGCAAGCTGCTCAGAACTTATTTAAATGAGTGATATAGACTGCAAGTCTCTAGATTTCAAATATCAGCTAAGCTTTTCTGATGCAGCATTTATTCACTTTTAACATTTTCTCTCTTTGGTTTGACAACATTTGTGCTCAACAATCTAAATGCTAAGGAAAATGGTCTTCATAGGAAGAAAGGGTTGGATTTCAAAGTTCTCTAAGGTTTATGAACCTAAGTCCTAAAAGTCAGGCTTATGCTCCTAAGTCACTTGGGTGCCTTTGAAAATCCCATCTGGAATGTTTCAGTGACATCATTCACTATAGGCACAGAAATGTATTTGGAACAAATGAAAAGAACTATTGAAAAAGTCATTTAAAATAAGGTGAAAAAAATCAATATGAAAATAAGCCAGGAAAACGTAAAAGTCAAGGTTGGCGCACAGTCATTAAATTACACCATGCAGAGAGACTTAATTAGTGTTGATCACAGCCAGTATGCTAACCTGCATTTTTCCACTCCTCATGATTTACCCATCCAACACTCCAGTGTCCTGTTACATACTAAATGACCCACCCAATAAAAATAATATTCCTTTAGCTCAGGGCACCTTCCTAACTCAGGATAATGAGATTCAATTAGAGAATTAGTTTGGTTAGAGACAGTTATGGAAATAGGCTTATTAACCCTGCTCCTCAAGAACTGATCTCACTTTATTCAGAGTTTAAGGCCAGAGAGGACTATTTAGAGCACCTGGGCTAACTCTGTTACTCCCTGTATTGAACACAGTAACTTGTATTTGGTTAAAGCATATCTTACAGAAGGGCATCCACTCCTGACCTGCAAATCTCCAGAGATGGAACATCTACCACTTCCCTTAGTAAACTGCTCTGGTGGTTAATGGTCCTCAAAATGTTTTTAAGAAGTGTGCCTTGTTTCAAGGTTGTATGTATCTGGATCCAGCTTCCCAGCATTAAGTCTCATTATATGTTTCTCATCTAAATTAAAGAGCTTTTTAATGCTCATCACTTTCTCCCTTCCCTCCCCACCCAATCCCTCTCATGTAGCTATTGATAAAATTGAAAGTTAGTCACCTTCTCATTGTTTTTTGGGGGGATAGATTTATCAGATCCAGCTCTTTAAAAGGCTGCCACTGTAAGACATTTTCTCCAGCTCTCAAATAATCTTTGTGGATCTTTTCCGCACGCTCTTTAACTTTTCAACTTCTGCTGAAAAACATGAACACCTGAACTGTATACAGTATTCTTGAATTGGTCTTACCAGTATCATATGCTGATGTAAAAGCATGGCTCTGAGTCTACACCTGCTGTCCAAGCTGATAACTGATCATGAGAAATATAATGTATACCTCAATTCAATGCCAGTTGGTTTCAATGGTCATGGACCCCAGGTGCTTTCCAGAGTTAGAACAAGATATTGCAATAGAACAGAGGGTTTATTGCTAGGGCTGTGTGAAGCTTTGGTCCCTGCTTTGATTTGGCAGAGATCTGGCCTGATTCGGTGACCAAATCTCCAAATCTGAATCAAATCAGGAGACCCTTTAATCTCTCTGAATCGAATCGGAACCTTCCGAATTAATTCGGAGAGATTCACAAAGATTTTACAATTTGAATATAGACACAGCTTTAAATGTTGTTTCTACATGCCTCAAGGTACCAGGCAGCTCATGAATGCTGCAATGCTGGGGCGGATGGAGCATCCCACAGGAGTGCAGGGGCTTCCCAGAGTGCTTGGCAGCAGACCCGGAAGTGGACCAGAAGCAAGTCTGGTCCACTTCTGGGTCCACCAGGGAGTGCACTGGGGACCCCCACCACATGCCTCTTCAGCTAGGTGACTAGTGCCTCTTGGGTGGGGGGGGGCACCCAGGGTCCCTCACAGATGATCACCAAGCCAGAGGGGTGCAGAGGCCCCCCCAGCATGCTCAGCAGTGGACCCAGAAATGGACCAGAAGTACTTCCAGTCCACTTCTGGGTTTCCGCTGGGCACATGGAGGCCCCCCACACACTTCTGTGGGATGCTCCATCTGCCCCAACATCACAGCGTTCATGAGCCATGCCTGGTACCTCAGGGTATGTAGAAAAAACATTTAAAGCTGTGTCTATGGCCAAATCACTGATTCTCTGAATCAGCATCGAATCTTCAGATTCAGATTTGGCCAAATCGAATTGGGGACAGTGATGCGAATCAACAAATCGAATCTCTGTCCCTGATTTGGGCTGAATCCGAATCAAATACGGCCCATTTTGCACACCCCTATTTATTGCCATAGATCATAAAAGAATTGTGTATTCTCCACAAAGTCGCAAAACCACTTCATGGATATTCTAAATTACTATAGGCTGGAAGTAGTACTTTTTTAGCAAACAGGTTGAAAAGCAAAATAAAACACTGTTTTTGTTTTAGCAGAGGAAAATATTAGCTGGCAGAGTTTTGGCATTCAATAGCTTGAATTTCAAAGGCCCAGTTCTGACTTATGCCCAAGTTAATTATGAGCAGCGACAGTGAAACAATATTTCACCCTAGTGTAAATGAAAAAGAAATCCATTCTGGAGCCCTCTGGAGTTTTCCAACCAGCAGCTCAAAAATCAGAAAATAAAAGGGCAGTGTCTTTGCAACACTGTAATCCTCTTGTAAGTAGTTATTGGATGAATGGATTTTTTGAAGAAACTAGAAGCTCCTTGTTACAGGATGATAAGTAAAAGCTCCTTCAGCTGTAGCCAACTGCAGTTTAATTTAAACTGCATTCATGCCAACAAAAGCACAATGCCTAAATTGCATGTACTAATAATACCCTGCCTGTGTATTTTGCTTACAGATGGTCATTAATATCATAATGACTACCTTTGAAAGACAGAGTGTGGCGTATGCAACTATCACATTTAGTTGAGCAGGGAAAGACTGTCCAGCTATAATTCAGTGCTGAATAACTGGGGAATTTTAAAAAACAGCAATGAGAATTGCACAGTATTTGAGAAGATACCAGGCAGAGGCTGAACGGATTCTATTAGACAAGGGCTGATATGATTCGGTACTTTCTATATTTACACCTTCACTGAGCTATGTCTTGCATTGTTCAAATTTTCACACGCTGCGTCGGACAACACAGGATGGTAAGCGCATCTAAAAGCTGAGCAGGAAACAAAAGAGAAGAAGGAAGGGAGGTGAAACTCAATGCTCAAATAAAAAATGTATCTAAGTTCATTAAAACTTTTGCTGAAATTCACACAACACATTTCCCAGTATATTCAGGCTGTTACAGAATCATCCTGTAATCCACGGGCAAGTGATAAACCCAGCTTGGAACGCAAGAACTCCATTGAGTTGCTCTTTTGAATGACAAATGAAATCAAGCTCTTGACAATGTGTCCTTTAAAGCTCCTTTCGTATTTTTAATGATGATTTTTTATAATGAAGGGGGGAAGGGCTAATACTTCCCTGCCCTGTCCCAGAATAGGATATGGGTGAGACACTGAGGCCAAATGCTTTACAGTTTTGTCAGGGCAATGCTGCTCTGATCCTGTTGTGTAGCTGCTGTGCATGGTTAAATGCTTTCTGAGTTCCAGCTGGGAAACTAGCAATCAGTTTGTACCTCAAAGTTCATTTAACTTGTGAAACAGTTTGGGAGCCATCAGGATGAAAGCTGTTTCTGCATACACCTATAAAATCACATAACAAATTTCCTCTTTTTCTTTACATAGTCTGCTTGTGTAGACTTTTCTGGCTCCTGTGTAAAGCCTGTAATGATCTCCCAGATGAATCACCTGAAAAGACTGAACTAAGGACTTCTAGAACCAACATCATGGAGTTTCTACTAATGGACCAAAGCTATTAGCACCGAAGGAGGAATTAACTCAGAGTCTTCTGTGTCTGCTCCAGCCACTAAAAGGCTGCAAAGATCTACAGAGATTGTGTCACCTGCGTCAATAAGAGACCCTTGTTTTGCTGTTTTATAAATGTAGAAGTCCTCTGACACTGGTGTTTTGACATATAGCAGCATTGCTCACCTGGAAAGGAGGTTTATTGCCAGCATTCAATTGTTAAACTTTTAATTTAGGATTCTAAGTAAGCGTGCTGCTTCTTTTTTTAGCTAGTCATACCAAAAGGCAAAACATTTTAATTCTTCCCTTGAAAAAAAACCCAAAAATGGCACAGTCAAAATGGCTTCTTCTAATGGTCCCATCACACTGGGATGGCTAGCCAGAAAACCAGACTAAACAGAAGGTACTTTATGATCAATCACAGCCAGCCTCCCAGCTTGGAATTTGGAAGACAAGGTGCCATGAAAAATTTGGGATAAAAAAGCTGTGTAAAAGCCATCAAATACCTAAAATGATCATTCACATGAAATGTTGATAAACATTTGCAGCTGTATGTAATGGCTTTATGACTTTCATAAAACCTTTTGCAAACACAGAGAGCATATCTTTCAAATATTTTTTCTTCCTTTTCCCCGCTGGTTTATTAGGATGCTGATTAGATGTACCCAATAAGTGCCAGTGGCATAAGTGTGGAAGGGAGCCCATATTGCTGGTATGTGCTTTCTGTCCCTGAAATATAAGAGAGTTTAACCAATTGCTCCATCTCTATGTCTAATGCTGTGTCACTTCTACTTACTTTTCTCTTTCTCCGCTGACATCTAGGATCTCCTTTACATTGTGACACATTATTGAAAAGGTGGAAAATCTTGAGTGAATGTCATTGCCTCTCTTATTAACTGTTATGTCCTCATCCAAAGAAGTAGGCATGTTTCTCTTCCATTTGGAGGTGTTGCTGTTTTTTTAACAGCAATTCTTGTTGCCTTAAAAGTAATTCACATGAAGGATGATAAAGAATCTTGAGTCTCATAACAGGTTCCTGTTTGCTGTCTAGGAACACACAGATCTAATCAGTTCGGCCAGCTGGAATTTAAAGAGACATACAGCCAACCTATTAAGGGACTCATGCACCATGGCAATGAGTATGGTTTAAAAAAGGAGATTAGTTTATCAGTTGTAGCTGCCAAAGAGATAGTTAAATCCCATACACAAATACTGGAAAGGATGCTTTCATACAGTAAAGTGATTTGAGTTCTAATCTTCTTGGTTTTACATCTGTCTATTCAACTATTATGGATGTACTTCTCTTATTACGACTGCAATCAGAAAGCACTGGGTCTGTGTGGCACAACTGGTTTCTTTCTGTTCATAGAGGGATAAAATTGTAATATATATTCAAAGGAATATCCCAGTGTAGAGGATTGGATGGCTCAGGGCATTGGATAAATGATCATAGCTGGTCAAGGCATGAAAGGCTAGTTTGCAAATACTTCCAGTGTTTAGTTTGCTTTTATTCATTGCTCACTGGCCATATTATTAATTACTCATGAATATCCAAAAACTTTCTGGGCATTTGTAAAAATGTTTATAAATCCCAAAAGTTTCATGGGTCTTAGTCTGAATTATTATTTACCTGAAAATTCCAACTGGAAATACATTATTTTTTATTCACTATGTAAAGTATAACTGATACCACATTGCAATGAGGCCATACATATGCCAGGAATAAAAGTCAAATTCAACGAATCATAAACAGGCTGAGATCTGAAAATTCTTAATGCAAAGTATTCTGCAAGTACTTGTATGTTTAAGAAAGACACATCAGGAAAATCCAGTTTAGTATGTAAATGGATTCACTAAGCAAAAGGAAGATTCTTTGTAAACAGGTTTTCTATTAAAGACCCAAACTTTCAAGTTTTGCTTTTTGATCAGGATTCAGACATGCCATTAAATGACAAAGTCTTGCTGAGCTTAGAGCTGGACAATGTGAAGTGAGACTGGAGCAGTCCAGCTTACTAGACAACTTTCACCCATTTGACAACAGATGCTGGACTAGACTATCTGCTGCTTTAAACCAGGATAACTCTGTTCAAATTTAAGGCAACTATGCTGACTTAGCTCGGTCCAGATTATGACCACAAGCAAATGGGCATTTGGCTCTAAATTTAAAACCCAGATAAGAAAGACTGATACATAGATGACAGAAGCTAACAAATGGGTTGCCAAAGCAGTGGCACTATCCCTACATGCCTATGTAGACTTTTTAATAGCCTTTCAAGTTGTCTGTACTGAAGCCGTTGTAAAGAAGCAGAGATGCCTTCTAGCTACAGTAATCTTAGGCATTAACTTATAAATCAGCAGGGGATGAACAGTTTTCAGACAAAAATCTGATTTAAGTTGACAGTCCTCCTTTAGCTTCCTGTCAGATAAACTTGAAATGGAGCTCCTCAAATAACAGCCTCCGTTCTTGGGGCTGCACAAGTCTATTGCTGTAAGAACAAACACGATCAGATACACTGTATGTCTGTTGGTAAGTGGGAATGGAATATTCTGTCCAGCTATGATCATCAGCTTCAAGGCAGCTTTTGTGCTTGGTTTTCTTTACCTAATCATACAGAGAAACAAAGTATAATCCATATGCCATGTCCATGGAAAAGTAACCTGCTGTGGGCCAAACTGAGGTTAACAAAACCAGCACTAGTTGCACTAACTTCTGTAGTGCCAATTAGCACCAATTACCTGCCACTGCCGATTAATGCCAGCTGAAGACCTGACCCAAGAATTAATTCTTAACAACTTTAAAAAACACAAAGAGACATGTGTTAAACACTGGGAAGATTTTACACATTAAGTGTTTTTATTCAGGGAAAAAATAAACACTCACTTGAGCAGAAACCAATATCCCCTGGCTTTAAGATCTTGCTAAATAACTCAAACTAGCAAATCAATCAACACTTTTCTTTTTTCCAAAGTCCCCAGTAGCGTGTAGCAGATATTTGGGATATTTCTGCTTATGTATGTACGTAGCTCAGAGAAAACATAAATAGCATGAAAATTTCTGTTAACATTGCCCCAAGCAGGAATTTGTTTCTTCCTTACTACATGATTTCCGTAGCTATTTTTGAGCACTGATGTTATTCGTCTCCTTATTTTCAGTTATTTCAGCCCAGCTGTCTGTTCATGACAGAATGGTGTGAGAGTTGGGGTATATGTAGAGATGACTTTGACAGAAGTTTACCATTAAAACTGAATGTGAATAAAGCAAAATTTTGGGACCTTCATGCACTATACATTACTATAGAACTTTGGATTCTGGTCCCCTGAAATGTGTGCCATAAATTTGTCTTAGAAAATACCAGCTCTATAATAAAACCAAATTTGAATTCCTCTGTTCAGTTTTGATAAGGTCATGGAGAAAAAAAATTCAAAATGAAGCTTATAAGACACCACTAAGGCAGCTTTACTAGGAGGTTGTGAATTCATCTATTAGCTTTCCTATGTGTCCGTGGACAAGTCATTTAATACTTCTGTGCTTAGGTTAATTAGAGAAGATGATACCTGCTTTCTCCCTCTCTCACTCCATCTGGTTTATATAGATTGTTGGCCCTTTGAGGCGAGGATGCCTTTTGTTTTGTGTGTGAGCAGCATCTACCATGATTAAGCCCTGATCACATGTGAGACTTCTAGGCACTAGCTTGAATACAAAGAAACAAAAATTGTAGACCAACTAGCATATAAATAATATAGCATATCCTATCTGTATTTGTTGTGCAAGTTACTTCTCCACACATGAGCAGGAATGGACTTGATTTGGGTTTTGACATGGGGCTTACTCCTTGTGTGGAAAGTTTTTAAGCCTGGCTTTTCACGTATAAGTAGCAAATCCATTAAGAAGGAGAACATGGACCATGAAAGATCAAGAGTTGATGACTGATGAAGACGATATCCTTAAGGGTTTAAGTGATTTCTTCATCCCAAGAAGTGGAGGGGACGGTAATATCCCAGCCTCCATCTTCCTGGAGGGGAAGAGAAATGTTAAAAAAGATTTTTCCACTGCACCAGAGCAGATAATAAGGCAATTAAATCTTTTAGTACTATTAAAAATCAGACAAAGCACCATCCTTGGATGAAATACATCACAGACTTTTGAATGGAAATAGCAGGTAAAATAGAAAAGCCCTTGGTTAAGAATTTTGATAGCCCACTAATGATGGTGTTAGTACCAGAGGATAATGTAATTTCAATATTTAAGAAAGGAGCAGGGTTAAAGAATGGATACATTTTACCTGGATTTCAGGAAATTATTTGATAATGTGGCTCAAGATGGATGGATTTGAAAGGTCAGGCAGGATGGTGTCAGTAACTGCAGGCAGGGAAATTACTGAAAATGGCCAGAAATTGTCGTTGGGTAAGCAGTCAAAAGGTTCCAACAAAAGCAGTTCAAGATGTTAAGAGGCAGGTGAAGAGGACCCTGTCCATGCAACATTTTTTAAGGTTATAAAATACTTGTTCGAAGACAAAAAGTCATGCAAATTATTAGTACTTTCTGGTGTTCTGCATACTGGCTGCTACAGCAAAGTCAGAAATAGTACATCATGATAGAAGATCAAAAAGACAGATACAGTCGGACCCCGAGTTACACAGGGGATACGTTCCTGAAAAACACCATATAAGCTGAAACTGTGTAACTCAAGGCATTAAGTCAGTGGAAAACAGGGGGATAGGGACCTGGGACCAAGATTTGATAACATTATTTCATAATAAAAGGAAATTTAAACACAAAATAACGGAATTAATAGCCTTATTAAAACTTTTGCTCGTGGCTACGTGCTCATACAGAGACAAAGATTTAGCCCTAATTGCGTGCCGTCAACAACTGCTCCTTTTGTATTGGTTATTTCATTGATCCAAAGATTAAGGAGTTTCTCAACCTTATCTAAATGAGGAATTCTAGTCATCAACGACACTCTTGAACTCACAGGGGTTGTTGTTTTTACACAGTGTCTAATTTTTTGCTCGCTTTTTTAATGGTACACACAGTCGATTCACTTAAACTGTGTTGGCGAGCAATCGACGCAGCGCCATTGCCTTCTCTTAATTTATCATTATTTCTTTTTTCTGGGCCAGGGTGATAGACTTATGTGCTCTTTTGGTCACAACATCAAAGGCTTTCTTTGGCGTCATTTTCACAAATATTTAGGGGTTAACATAACCAAAAAATATGGACAATCTTGGAGAAGACGACAAGTGACGCTAACGCTACGTAAGCAGACTCCAAACTAACAACTGTTTTACCGTGAACAGTGTAAATGTGAAGCAAGGTATCATGTCAGTTGAAACATGGCCATGTTATATAAAGCATGTATACGTGAATCAGTGTAACTCAAAACTATGTAACTGTATAGCTCTATGTCTTCTTCCTGCAACAGTCTTTCTCTTACTTCCCTTTTGTCTCTGATTTACCAATATAACATTTTCTTAATTCTTTGATAAACCCACGGTTAAGTCTGATGGAATGAAACACCAATAATTTGATAAAAAGGAGTTCTTGAAACATCATAGCCAAAAAACAAGGACCATCTCAATAAAGCAAACAGACTATCGCTCTTGGTTTAAGAAGCATTGACTTCAGGACTAGAAACTAAAGAAGAATGAAAGCTGCAGCAGAATAGAGAAGTAAGAAAGATAGAAAGATTAGTCAGAAAGTCATTTTCATAAAGCATTGCAAAAGATGAGAATAAAGGCAAAACAAGACTCTGTTGCTTTGCAGAGAAAAGGGATTCATCTTGGAGGAATGGACCTAGCAAGATGGAGCTAGCAAGCCATACAAGGAAAGGCTGAGGGATCTGGGACTCTTCAGCCTGAGGAAAAGAAGGCTGAGCGGGGACCTGGTAGCAGTTTACCGCTACACTGGGGGAGTACATCAAGGGCTCAGTGAGCAATTGTTCACCAGGGCACGTGAGGGGAAAACTAGGAGTAATGGCCACAAACTCCTGGAAGATCAATTCAGGCATAATGTTAGGAAAAATTTCTTCACAGTCAGGGTGTCCAGACTGCGGAATAGGCTCCCACCAGGGGTGGTGCAATCACCTATCCTTCAAGAGGAGACTAAACAATCACCTTGCTGGGGTCACCTGACCTCCGTTTATCTTTCCTGCTTAGTGCAGGGGGCTGGACATGATGATCTTTCAAGGTCCCTTCTGGCCTTACAATCTGTGAATCTGTTAATCAAATAACAAGACTTGGCTCTTTTTCCTACAGTGCCAATGGAACCAATAGCAGCCTAACAGCTGGCATGAGATGTAAAAGCATGTGCACTGGGGCGTGGCACACGTACACCGATGTGTACATTCACGAACACATGCATCTGCCCACCTACCAGGAAGAGAGCTACTCATCTCCCCCGTGGGATTCAGTACTGTTCTTCTTGTGTGTCACAGTGTTTACAAAAGTTTCTTTTTTTTCCATTTAAAGCACTTCATTGCTATGATTTAGCAGAAGTGCACAGCTTTACAGAACTTTAAAAATGGGTACAGCACTTTAAATTAACCCTTGTTAAGTGAGGTATTAAATCTGAAGCATTGTATTTCACAGCACTTTAGCAACCTACAGCGCTTTTAATAACTTCTGTATGATAGTCAAATTTCTGACAGGTGGAGAAGGCCCAGGAGGCTATGGAGCACGCCCTGTCTCCTAGCCTGGAAAGTGCAGAGAAGTTTAGAGGCTCCCCCACCAAACACTCCTCTTTTGTCATGTTTAAGAGTGCTGTAACTTTATAGTGCTATAAAAAGTGCTCTAAATTAGAGCTCTGTAAAACATGCACAGATCACTTCTGTACACAGCCATAAAGGCTAAGGACAGAAATTACACATAAACTAGAATAAGTGATTGGAAACTGATTCAAGTCTGGAACACAACAGAAGTTCAGTGCACATTAACCGCTTTCGAAATGGACAAAACTGGTTTAAGATAAACCTGAATGGATGTAGTATCAGACTAACTGATTTAGGTTAAATCAGTTTATTAAACTTCTGTCCCAGATCCCCTCCAGATTCAAGTTAACTCACAGTACCCCAGCATCCCAGGGTGCTTTGCATCTCCTCCACAACACTTTCCTCCTCCCCCCTTTTCTTGCAGTGTGAGAAGGCTAGCCTTGGTTCCAACTGTCTGCTCCAGCTGAACAGGAAGGCATGCTCTAGCACACCGCCCCTGTCCCCCCAGCTTCTGGCCTGGGTCACTGCAGTCATGGGGCTGCATTTCCAGAATCAGAAGTGAATGTCTGTTCACTTGCTTATCAGTTCAATCTATGCAGCTTAGACAAACCTGCAAAGACTGAATAGATTCAGCCCTTGGACTTTTTGATCGTCTGTACTTAACCAAAGACTCCAGTATGTCACACTTGCAACAACTTTAGGTAGCAGCATTTTTCACTTTGGGTGTTGATATGTATTGCAGTAAGGGAAGGCATCAGGGATTCCCACAGTTGTGTTTTTGTTTTCTTTTTAAAGAACTACTTCCTGATGTTTTCACAGTTCATTTTCCATCCAGTTGCATGTCAGGACTAGCAGGGACAACAGCCTCGACTCAGAAGAGCGGGAGGGAGAAGAGAGTCAAAGAACAGCTAAGGAAAGCTGACTTAGTCACATGGGCTAAAATCTGAAAGGTGCATTGACGGGGCCACTGTCTGAGCACAAATGAATGTGCTAATTTTACTTTGCACATAGCATTGTTCCTACCACATACACATGTTCCATTCTTTAAAACACGTGAAATATTTTTTTGCTGGTTTGTATTGCCCGTAAAATTTGATGTTATTAACAATGTGAATGGACTTGGTGAAGAATATAAAGTTCCAGGTGAGCTAGAGATATAGAGGGGATAGTGGACAAGGGATGAGTCTTGTTTTCACAATCTGTTATGGCATTTAAGGAACAGTAGTGCAATTCTAATCTGCACAAGGGAACACAAATAAGGCATCAAAACAAGATGAGAGTGTCATTGCAAGGTTTTTGTGAAAACAAAATATGGGTGCTACATATTATCCTAGATGCCTTCATACCCAGGGATGGATCCAGAGGTGCACTGGTGCATTTGATTCCAGTTCCACCCAAAGTTTAAAACCAACTGCTCTTCTTCTTAACGGTCTTCTTTTTAATGGTCCACCAATCAAGCTATCCTTTGTTCTATAGTTCTGCAGTTTGTTACCTACCCCTAGTAATGAAGCTCCTATTTCATAGCCCTGCAGATGGTTTTAAAAAATGTGTTGTTCTCTACGTGATGATGTACCTCACCATGTGCACTCCCCTTTTCGAAATTCTAGGTCCGCCAATGTCCACACCACAAAAACACCAATAGGTTGTAGTAGTTCTACCAGGCTTAGCATCCGTGTCTGAGTCCACAGAGGTCAAGGAATACCCACATCTCCCCAGACTGAGGGAGGATGAGTGAGGCCTCCACAAAAATCAACCAAGACCCACATGATTTCACAGAACAATGCAACAGCTTCACTCCTTCTGCTTTCTGGATGCCATTGAACACAGCTGTTGTCCAGGAGACCATGGTGGAGATCTGGGCCTGAATGGAGACAGTGTCTGGAGAGTCATAATCTAATCCCCTGTACTGTGATATTTGAGAACACACAATTATTTTCCAACAGGCATGGCTGAAAACAAGGCTTAAAAAAATCACCTCCTGAGTCAGATAGGCGAATGTAAAAGGAAAGGAACAGCAAGAGCAGATGAAGCAGCTGTACTCAAGAAGATCCAAAGACCCTCCATTTCCTAAATTAAATTGATTTGAAATTTATATCTAAAGCATTTAGTGCTCCAAGGGGACACATGTGATATTGAAGACTGGATAAGATAATAACTTTTCTTCACAGTCCCATAAAGCTGCCGGTTGGAACACTTGTGGAATTCATAGAAATGGAATTGAGGAGATGCTGTCCTATTGCTGAAGGCAACTTCAGATAATTGCAGTCTTGCTGTCTAGCTGATGAAGCTTGCTCGGGACGATGGGAGAACACTGAAGTGGCCTCTTGCTCTAGGACACAATCAATACTAAATTAGCCTTTAATTACAAGTCTTTTAATTATTCAGTGTTGACTTATGGTGTAAAGTCAGCAGCTGTAAATCTTTCTGAAGCAATAGCTTTGATTCCTAGTATTCCTCGATCATCTCCTGTAATACTTTATGCAGGAATATATAAAACCTCTATTGACATGATTTCATAATTTTAAAAGACTAATCTGAGGTAGGTGCTGCTGCTGAGCACATGTAATAATAAATTTAAAAGCCTCTGGCTATCCTAAGTTTGCATTACAAGGTAGAAAGTGATTTGTCTGAAGTTTGATGGCAGATCCATTTCCCTGTACTAGGGAAATCGTTCTTATCTCCAGGTCATGAAGAAATCAACAATGAACTTCAGTGAATTGCTCTGAAACTGGATATACAAAAACAGAACATCAAACACAGACCAAATTCAGCCTGAAATCCAAATCTAATCCAACCAAAAGCCTTTAAACACCTCCCTCTATCTCTTTTTGGCAGTAATAAAATATTGCTCCTTTCTTTAGTAATGTATCTGTATATGTTGCAGTTGTTTTGCAGTTTTACCTTGGATATTCACTATGTATATATATTTGGCTTGGAGGCTGAATTGGCCTGGATGTGATGTAATACAGCCTCTGCACACACATATATGTCTTAAGACATAGAGGGTGTGTTTTTCCTCCTCATTTTATTTTATACTTTAACATTTTTAATATTAGCTTTAAACTTGTGTAATTAACATTAATGAACTACTAAGAAGGACTTAGAGCAATATTTTGTAGTAAAATAATTTTTACTGCATTTGAATGTGAACTGCAGCAGTGGATTCAATGGAATTGTTTCTTTTGTCTTTCCTTCAGCTGTTATCTCCCCCCTTTTTCCCAACAGGGTCTGCTACACATATATTATAAAAAGCAATGTGGGAATTTCAAAAGGCAAGGCGGTTCTTATCTTACATGAACTCAGATGTAGTTTGAATGCTTCATTAAAAACTTTATTTCTCAAGAATGCTTTTCTGTATTGGGGAGAGAGGAGATAGTAGAACCACCAGCGTGGTATCATGGCAAAACACCTCCAGTTTTTGTAAATCTTATTTTCCTTTTTACAAATATCATAAAATCATTCATCTTTATTAAAAAATGAAATAGATAAATAAATAAATCTCTGTACTGGAAGGCAATAAATTGCATATTACTGTGCATCCTCCAGAAGCAACACTTCAAGCATTAATGTCTTAGCTTTTCTTAATCACTTTTCTAATTACCAAAGCAGACGGACCATGTTAATAAAACTGCTTCCTATCATTTCATTTTTTTCTTAAAATTCAAAACCATTTCAGAGTGTATTGCGCTAACATATAACTACAGCCAAACATTTCAGACTGAGAAGTTAAAATAAATTATGTAAGTGTTTGGTCATTAAAGATTTAATCAAAGTGAGTCCTTCTTGCAACTCCTTTTAGTCCAAAGTCATTCCACTCTGGAACAGACAGGGGTTTACAAATCAAAAGATAACCCATTGGCATATTTTTTGCTCTCCCATTAAGACAGTCAGAAAATAATTATCTCTCACACATTCTCATTAATAGCTAAAATTGTCCTCTACTTCCTTATATCAGCAATAATTTACAGTTACTATCAAATCCATTAGCGGAATTCACAGTTCCCCAGGTCAGATCTTTCATTTTGTAAGTTACTGTACTTTTTCGGCCAAATTATGTCTTAGAATAAGTAGCATCTAATGTACCTTTCCCAATGACATTATTATTTACATTATGGCAGTGTTTAAAGGCCCTACATGAAATCAAACTCCCATTTTGGAAACAGTAAGCAAACAACTCCAATCCTAGCTTATATAGACAGAAGGTGGGAGAAAGGAAGCATTATCCCCATTTCACAGACCATGGCACAGAGAAACTCTATGGCAAAAGTAAGAAAACAAAGACTTCCAGATCCACTCACTAATTTAAAAACCCAGTCTTTCTCTCTAGTTTTCTGGACAAGAAGAACAAAACTGCTAGACTTTAAAACAAACCAGCCAACTGTCAAGATCTCCTCAAATAGGAAGATGAGGCAACAACATAATTTTGAGGGATGTCTAATTAGGGTCCTTACATTAATGGGGGCTGAGAGGTTTATTGCAGGAATCCCTGTGAAAGAGGTGCCAATTTTGTGTGAACACAAGGTTCTAGCACAAATCCCTGGGAAATCCTGTGACTTTGGTATTTTTAAGATTGGGGCTGTTTCCTTCAGCCAGGTCTGGAACTATGAGGCCATAAGATCCTGAGAAAGATTCTTCTTCTAGTTTTCCAAAGAAAAGCTAATTGAAAATTTCAGTACCAAACCTAAGCTTTCATGAAAACCTTCCCAGTTCTGTAAACCTGACCTATTGCTCTCTGAGATGGTACTTGAGCAGAATCTGTGCATATAAAAGGTTATAGTAGCTTGTTGACTAACTTGCATCAATAAAGAGAAGTGAAATCCTAGACGTTATCCTTATGCAGCTGACAATGTGTCTCAGATATAAGATTCCAACCCAAGCCTACAGATTTCTTAATATACCTAAACTTACTTCTTTAAAATAATCCAGACATATAGAGAAATCTGCACTTTAAGAACATCTCAAGCTAATATTAGTCCTGCACATAGACATGAAGGCCATAGAGCACCTCCTGGAAACTTCTCTTTAGGATGGTATGTTTGGTCTGTACCACCCCCCCTCCTTTTCTCCCATGCAAATAGGAGTCTGAAAAGGGTGTGCTTTTGGCTCCACCCTTCCCTAGGTGTTTGACACAATAGTCTGTTTTCAGCCCAACCCACCATTAGCAGTCAGCCAAAACTGGTCCTCTAGCAACCTCATGAAGGTGGAGGAGGGCTAATAGGAATTCATTGCTTCCATCTTTCTCTAGCAATCCAGTGATTTTGTTTGGCTTTCAATCATCCAACCCTGTTAAAGCAAAGGGCATGTTATCAGTCTCTTTCTCACATCAGTGTTGACAGCGAGGAGAACATTTAAGAGACTGTGAGTTGCACTGCTAGACTGTTAATAGTATTAAATATATTAGGTAGGTTCTTTTGGCCGGCTTTTTGCTTCATCATGATTCATTGAAAGTGTGAGGTTTGTTTTCTAGCTTCCAGCCCAACAATCAACACTGAAATCTCTAACTGCTTCCACATACTAACAGGTTATACCTGTCGGTGTAAAATTAAGGGGGCGGTTGTCATCATCTCAAGCCACAGATTCCTGGGATACTGCTTCTCAAGTCCTGAGGAGAGGACTTAGAGAAAGTAGAGTGTGACAACAAACCTACCCCAAATGGGTGCTATAGGGTCTGTGAGGGAACGTTTTAATTCTTCTGTCAAGTTAGCATGCAGCCACTGGTGAAAAGACAAGAGAGTGGGAGAAGCTTTAATCCTTTGCTCTCTAAGAAACCTTGCAATAAGTCCACAGATGGTGTGTGAATGGTGTTTGCCTCGGGTGAGGATTCCAGCCTGGTACACAGGGGGCGCATCTACAAGTGCATATTTACTGCACAGCGATTTAGGTTACTGCTCAGTAACCAAAAAGAATACTGCACAGTACGGGTGCACATCTACAAATGCATGCCAATACTGCACAGTAACTATAGCAATTTAGGCACTATTAGTTGTAGATGCCTTACTGCACAGCAACATTATGTGTTCTACACAGTGTTACTGCGCTTTAACAGCTGCACATGTAGACCATTTACTGTACACAGAAAATTACTGCACAGTAAATCCACATGTCGACACACCCAGAAAGAAGAAGAAGAAAAGAACATTTTTCTGCTTTCCTCCAGGAACTGCAGATTCTATGCCTTCTTTCCTAGATTCCTAACCATCAAACTTGGAAGCCATACTATATATTAAAAGCCCAGCTCAAGGATTGATTAATATGTCATACGTAAGGTCATCATGTTTCACCAGCTGGTAATGGAAAGACTCCTGGTTTGTAACAGTGCACTGACTCTTTACTTATGGAACTGTTAGCAGAGATGCTGCTGCTACTTTTCTAGTCACATACTTAGAGAATAGCCTTTTGGTATATTCTGCAACCTGTGATCCTCCCCTCATGCTTCCTAGGTTGTTGCAACGTTAGTGTAAGAAACACTCAGAGATTCTCCAAATTTACTTTCCACACTGGACAGAAAAGGAAGGGTAGATTTGCACCTTATGGACTGGCACACAGGCAACAATAGTAAGCCCCCCTGACATGGTACTGAATCACACTTATGTATGGGCTAATTACTCCTTCATCACCCAAAGCATGTTTGTTCTTGACTGCAATGTACAACATCTGAATTACTTCAAGATTTAAATACAGAGTCTGCATATATTATGCCTATATTTTTGTTCCTGATTCATGGAAGATATGGGTCTTCTACAGTCCAAACAAAGGGGCTACAATATTTTGTTCAAGTTGTATAAACTTACGCTTTCAGCTTTGGAAGCATTGGGGATGCGTAGGGGGTGCTGTGGGTGCACATCCACCCCCTGAGATTGACCGTGCACCCCCCTGGAAATGCCAGCTACAAAATCAGAAGTGCCAGCAGAAGTGCACTTCCGTTTTTGCCACTGGTGATTTCCGGCTCAGCAACTGGCCACTGGGCACCTCCCCATTGGTGATCTGGTGCCCCCCCAAACTCAGGAGGCACCACTTGCCCACGTTTGGAAGTGCGTGGCTTGGTGCCTAATGTGCCAGCCACAGTGCTTGCCCTCACAAGCATACACGGCTCCATCCTTTGTGGTGATAAAGACTTCCCCAACACTTCCACAACACAGCTGAAGTATGGGTGATCCTGACCCCCCCTTGGAATTTACTTAATGCCACTTTTGTGTAGGGCTATAGCTGGGTGAAAATGCCTATGGGTAGAGCACTACAGCAGCCAGGTATAGTTAAAAAGGGCCAGTAGTGATTGATACAGCTTCCTCAGGGGCAGAACAACCATTGGCCCTTCCTAGAATAATGTCGTGATCTTTGCCATCATGCAGTTTCTGCACTGTGCTCGGCTCAGCTGAAAGAAAGAATCAAGATAGCAGCGATCAGTGGAGGTGTGTGCAAACTGTGGCCAAACAGAACTCTGAACTTGTGTAAGAAGATTCAAAACTCATCACTGATACAAATGTTAGTTAAAAAATTATAACAAGAGCTCTCCACTTGCATCTTGGAAGAATCTGATTTCTCTGCTGCTTTGCCGCAGTTGTCAGTCTCTGCTTTGTAAATTACAATAAACGTTTAGGATTTGAAATTTGAGGATTTTAGTAGGAAACAGGAGGAAGAAATGGAAACACTTTGTGGTAACGTCAATAGAGTTGTTAACCGTGACTTTGAGGTGTGTAGCTAAATTTGTTTCAGGGCTGTTCAAAACAGTATTTCCAGCCAGGCGTTATTCTGAATGAAGCTGAATTCATTTTTATGGCATTCGCTGACAACTTTATTCCTTTTCCCCACATGAACACTTTTTAATTTTTTATGTTTTCTTTGAAATTGTTTGCCAGACACTTGATGTAAACATATTTCAACATATCCATTAGAATTATGTTGTAATTGTGATGGTTCAGGAAATGTGAGAGGCAAGGATTGTTGTGGGTGATAACTCCATCATTGGGGTGGATGCAAACAAGCTTTTGAATGCAGTACACACTTTTTCAGGTGACCTACTGGAACAGGTTACCCAGAGAGATGGTGGAATCTCCATTCTTGGAGGTTTTTTAAGACCTGGGTAGACAAAGCTTTGGCTGAGATGATCTAGTTGGGAATGGCCCTGTTTTGAGCAGGGGGTTGGACTCGATGACTTCCTGAGATCCCTTCCAACCCTCATTTCCTATGATTCTATTTCGGGTGCTGTCTATATACAGTACAAAGCAGACCATGCTGAGATACTCAAGCTAGCTCTAAACAAGTTAGTGTGGGTAGTGAGATTACTATAGCCTTGCTAGTGTGGTACTATGCTCAGGCTAAGACATTCTGCTTTTCACCAGGGCTACTCAGTCTAGGTGGAGCACCAGACTTACACAGCCATACAACTTCATTTAGCACTGCCTTGTAGCATGTAAATATGGCCAAAGATAAAGCACAAGTGATCTGTGTCCTTTATCCAGCTTAACTACATCCTTTCTGTGTCTCCTCTGGCTGCTGTTAATGTCTCTGCACCTCAGCTTCTCTGGTCCATATACAATGCAGATAATGACACTGTAACGTGCCTGTGACTGACTGGGATTTATTGTTATTTCTGTGTTGCTAATCCTGGCCACTTTGAACTTCCTAGCACCAGTGATAGGATTCAGCTCTTTCTGTTCAAAAACATGGTAGGTTTTTATCACTCTGTTGCTAAATAAGAATCTCATTTTCCGGTGGGATGTCTCTCAAACACAAATTCAATCCATTTGCTTTTGAGCAAGATTGTGATCTCCAAGGAGCACACCTCAGCTTTTCTTCCTCCCGCCCACCCCCCAAATTCCCCTGTCTTTGACCACACACAAAAGTGGAGATTTGTCATTGTTCAGAGTACTCTTTTCCATGTTTTCTGTTCTCAATATGTCCTGGACCATTATTTCTGCAGTACACATTTTCAGTGTCTCAGAGAAAGAGAGGATAGCAGAGGGAAAGAAAGCATCAAACACTATAAAACCAAGCACTGATTTTTCTTTTCTTTACAATGGTCATGAAAAAATGTAAATAACATTCCATTTCAGCACATGGAGAATGGCATTTATTTCCATTTTTCTGCATGCATGTGAAAAACCTCTTCCATTTTTCTGCCAGCTTTAATCCCACATAATATTTAGGCATACCCAGGTGTCTCCCAAGTGAAGGTCATGCGGCTGGATTCCTATGCATATCTGTAGCCTTACTGTCCCTCTGCATTAACGATGCATTCACTCTCCCTTTGTGGCACTATGGTTGGTTTACAAAGGAGCATAAATAAATAAAATGGTACAGCACAGTTTATTCTGCAGAACCAGTGCCATGTATCAATTTGCACTGATAAGTTAATTTCCATAATTGTTATTCAAAAATAACATAATTTGAGAGGCAAGAGGTCAGACTGGTCATGATGCCCTGAGAGGATTCTATGTTGCTGATGTCAACACATTAAAGCCTCCAAAGGATTCTGGAGACTTATGCCTATAACCCAATCATGTGACTAGTGTTATTATTTATATATTTGTTCTCTATTTGAGACAAACAGTGGCCTCCAAATAAGACTTTGTCTTTGATATATCTTTTCTACACTCTCCGTCTCAGGGCTTTGATAGCTCATCCTGCTTCTTTAGAAGTCAGTGGCAATGTTTGCAATGGGCCCTAAACAGTATAGCCTATATTATGATCCTGCTTTTGTGCTATGCAAATGAACAGGATTACAAGAAGAGAGAACGTATGTGTTATATACAGTAAGATGAATGAATCCCATTTGTCTCATTTTTATCCCTCCTGGTGAGATTCTTCCAGAGTATTTAATGTTTGGTTAAGTCAAAGGACTCAGGTGCAGCACTGCTAGGAATATATGGGCCTGTTGAGCTAATGCAGGCAACACTGACATTTTTACAAAAAAAGATATATCTCATATGGGATTACTGGTGAAACTGCTATACATCAGAGTAGTATGTCATATGCTACATTTTATTTTGTCACTTAAAATTAAATGCATTTGTAATATGTACAGTAATAAAATCAAATCAGGATTTAATCCATTTTAGAAACATGTTCTATTACAGGGAGAAATGCGCTGCTTGGACTCCAAATGGTATAGTGTATTTGCAGTAAATATTAATGACATTCCATGTTGGCTTTATATTTCTCTGTACTTTTATATATGAGACATTGACCTTTCTAAATATTCAACACTGATAATCCGATCCTTAGCACAACACAGAAATATGGTTGTAATTATTTGTTTGTACAACTGCAGTAGATGTTCCTGAAAAGGTCTCACTAAAAGTGGCCCAAACAGATCCAGCAGTATAACTCTCTTAGTGCCTTGTTACACAGTAATTTTGGGCAGCTCCTGGAGCTCTTGACTCCTGGATTGTCCACACATTCATAGAATCATAGAAGTGGGGTCGGAGGGACCTTGTAGATCTTCAAGTCTGACCCGACCCGAGCAGGAGAAAAACTGGGCTCAAATGATCCCAGCCAGGTAGGCATCTAGCCTTCTCTTAAAGACCCCCAGGGTAGGAGCCAGCACCACTTCCCTTGGAAGTTAGTTCCAGCTCCTAGCCGCCCTGACTGTGAAGTAGTTCTTGCGGATGTCTAATCTAAACCTACTCTCCAACAACTTGTGACCATTGTGCCTTGTCATGCCAGGGGGCGCTCGGGGAAACAAGTTCTCTCCCAAACCCTTCTGGTCCCCCCTAGTGAGTTTATACACAGTCACCAGGTCTCCCCTCAGCCTTCTCTTGTGAAGGTTGAACAGGTTCAGGTCCCCCAGTCTCTCATTGTAGGGTCTGCCCTGTTGTCCCTGGATCATGTGAGTGGCCCCCTCTGGACCCTCTCCATGCTGTCCACATCCCTCCTGAAGTGGGGCGCATAGAACTGGACACAGTACTCCAGCTGTGGCCTGACCAGTGTCGTGTAAAGGGGGAGGATCACCTCCTTGGCCCTACTTGACCTGTGGATGCATGACAAGGTCCGGTTAGCCCTGGCAACCGTGACCTCGCGTTGTCGGCCCATGTTCGTCTTGGAGTCAACAATAACTCCAAGATCCCTTTCTGCCTCCGTGCTCTCAGGAAGGGAGTTCCCCATCTTATAAGTGTGCTGCTGGTTACTACTGCCCAAGTGCAGCACCCTGCACTTGTCAGTATTGAAACACATCCTGTTTTTGTTAGCTCACCCTTGTAACCTACCCAGGTCTTGCTGCAGTCTTTCCCTCCCTACTAGTGTGCTCACCTCACCCCAAATGCTGGTATCATCAGCAAATTTGAACAGGTTGCTTTTCAACCTGTCGTCCAAATCGCTGGTAAAGAAATTGAACGGAGCGGGCCCAGGGACTGAGCCCTGGGGGAGTCCACTGCCTACTTTCCCCTAGTTCGAATATAAGCCATCCACCACCTCCCTCTGAAAACGACCCTTCAGCCAACCTGCAGTCCATCTGACTGTGTAGGCATCAGTGCCACAGTCGCCTAGTTTTTTAATGAGGATGGGGTGGGAGATGGTGTCAAAGGCCTTGCTGAAGTCCAGAAAGACTACGTTCACGGCGACACCTGCATCCAATATTTTTGTGACCTGATCATAAAAAACAATCAGGTTGGTAAGACATGACCTGCCCCTAATGAAATCATGCTGGTTGACCTTAAGCATCATCCCTGAAGCCGGCCCATTGCAGATGTGCTCCTTGATGATCTTCTCAAAGAGTTTCCCTAGGATGGAGGTAAGACTGACGGGCCTATAGTTGCCCGGGTCCTCCCTCCTCTCTTTTTTAAAGATGGGGACCACGTTGGTTATCTTCCAATCATCTGGCACCTGGCCTGAGCACCACAAGCACTCATAAAACCATGCCAAGGGCCCTGCTAGGCTCCCTCAACACTAGGGCTGGAAGAGTCCTCAGAAGATCATTGAGTCCAGCCCCCTAGCCCAGGGACAGGAAGTCAGCAAGGATCATAGGATCCCAGCAAGATAAGCATCCAAATGTCTCTTGAAGGTGTTTAAAGCAGGTGTTTGAACCACCTCTGGCGGCAGTCTATTCCAAACCTTGGGGGCTTGGACAGTAAAGAAGTTCTTCCTTATGTCTAGCCCAAATTGGTTATGGAGGAGTTTGTGACCATTCAATCTTAACATCCCTTGGGGCACTCTGGTGAACAGACATTCTCCCAAATCCTGGTGAACACCCCTGATAAACTTGTAGATGGCCACCAGATCACACCTGAGCCTGCGCTTTTCCAGGGTGAAGAGTGCCATGGTTCTCAGCTTCTCACCATAAGGTCTGTTTTCCTGACCTCTGATCATGCACGTGGCTCTCCTCTGCACTCTCTCAAGCTTCTCCACATCCTTTTTGAATTGTGGAGCCCAAAACTGGACACAGTACTCCAGCTCTGGCCTCACCAAGGCCAAGTACAATGGGAGAATGACATCCTGGGATTTGCTAGAGAAGCATCTATGGATGCAAGCCAGCGTTTTGCTCGTTTTACTAGCTACAGCATCACATTGAAGGCTCATGTTCATCTTGTGATCAATGATGACCCCCAAGTCTCTTTTTTTCCGTAGTGCTAGCCAGTGTAGCACTGCCAAGCCTATAAGCATGCTGCAGGTTTTTCCTCCTAAGGTGGAGAACCTTGCATTTTTTAGTGTTAAACACCATCAGGTTCTCATCCCCCCATTTTCTGAGCCTATCAAGGACTGCCTGGATCACCCTCCTATCCTCAGGTGTGGATGCTTTACCCCAGAGTTTGGTGTCATCAGCAAAGTTGGCCATTTCACTTCTGACACTAATGTCTCATCATTAATGAAGATGTTAAATAGTATAAGCCCTAGGACAGAGCCTTGACAGACCCTGATGGTCACAGTGCATCACAACAATTGACTTCCATCAACCACCACCCTCTGGGTCCTACCCACGGAGCCAATTCCCCAGCCAGCAGATCTTGGTGGACCTAAGGCTGCAGTTGGCCACTTTTGCCAAGAGTCAATCATGGGGTTCCAGATCGAAGGCTTTTGTAAAGTCAAGCTATATAACATCAGTCTCCTCTCCCTTGTCCGTGTGATAGGTCACCTGGTCATAAAAGGGAATGAGATTGGTCAAGGAAGACCTATGAGGTCAGCATTGATGGAGGGTAAGGAACCTCCTTCACCTGGGCCTGTCCCATAGTGGGCAGGGGCATCCCATGGGACTAGTGAAAAACTGACACAAAGTACCCTTTTAGCAAGTTTGCTTTCTCTTGGGCATCAGTTGTCAGTTGTCCCATCTGGTTTAGCAGGGGTCTAATGTTGTCCTTGCTTTTCCTCTGGCTCCCCACATATAAAAAAAAAGGACTTTTTATTGCACTTGATATTTGTGGCTAGCTGGAGTTCTGTTGCAGCCTTGGCTTTCCTAGTTTGCTCTCTGCAGATCCAGACGAAAGCACAGTATTCCTCCTTGGTGGTGGTTCCAGTCCTCCATCCTTTGTAGGCCTTTCTTTTAAGATGCAGGAGGTCTACTAGTTCCCTGGACAGTCAAGCATTAACACTTTAAAGTGGTTTTAAGCATTCACTATGCAGCTCAAAGTTATGACACTCCAGGGCAACATTATCTTTGATCCACACTACCCAGCTCCTCTTTCATTAAAATGTGGCCACTTCCCACAGAAGTGCTACCCAAGTTGAAATCCTCCAGTATCCCAGGGATAGCAGCCTGTCCTTGCTCACCAGCCCTTTCTGCTAGGGACAGACATTACACATAAACCAGTTTAAGTGATCAGAAACTGGTTTAAACTCATAATAGAACAGATGTTCAGTGCATAGAAACCGATTTGAAAATGGCTAAAACTGGTTTGAGATAAATCTAGTTGAATGTAGTATCAGACTTAACTGATTTGGGCAAACCGGTTAATGCAATGTCTGCAATGTCTGTCCCAGACCCTTTCCTAGTTTAAGTTAAATCAGTTCCCCAGCATCCTGGCATTCTCATTGGGCTGGGTGTGGCTCTCTGCTCCAGAGAGCTGGGCTGGCCCCTTCCCTCTGCTCCCTGGCTGCAGCTGCAGCTCCAGCAGAGACTGCTCGTATAGTGGGGTCTACCTGGCTTCCACCTCCTTCCCCACACCAATCCCTGCTCATGCAGGGATTTCCTGCCCCCCTACCCCCACCCCGTGCCTGACACAGACAACTCTCGCCATTAGCCAGCAGACCACATGCTGGGTACCTTCCTTGCTGTGGGAGATGAGACAAAGGCAGACAGGACTGTGTCAGCTTAGGGCTTTTTGGAGCTAATCAACAGGTAGTTGGCAATGTCCCTCCATTCCCTCCTTGGAAAAATTGTTTAAGAAAACCTTGAACTAATGGAGAGAGGCTTTGTTTTCTTAATGGGCTGATAAACACTGAGTTAGAGGTGATAAATACTGTGTTATCAACTCCCTGTTCGGCTGTTGGGGGTGGGGGGGAATCCTTGTAGAAGGGAAGGAAGGGCTGCTCTAGCACCACCTGGCTTCTAGCCTGAACCTCTGCAGGCATGTGCCAGTATTTCTTTAATGCAGAGCGGATGTCTGTTCTACAAACCGGTTTAGCCAAGTTAGACTAACTTGCAAAGATTGAATCAATTCAGGCTCAGGTTTTTTGAATGTCTGCCCCTAGCCCTAGTGGCAACTCAAAGCTACAGCTCCTAGTCCTGCCCCTGCTCACCAGGCCTTGAGTGGTAAATCACTGCTTTTCAGGTGGGGGACAGCCTTCGAAATCTAAACTACCACTAATACTGATCAACATTTTTGTGACTCACAGCATAAATGGTAACAAGGCCCTTACATGCTACAACAGTGTTTCTCAACTTTTGGAGGCTTTGGGTAGAGCTGCATTAATAACTGATTTTATGTTCACCAGTCATTCCAAAAAAATAATGGGAAAAGAGTTCATAATTAAAAATGATGATCAAATTTCATTTCCAGTCAAATAAAATGTTTTGTTGAAACAAAAGTTCATTTTATATATATATTTATATATATATATATAAATCACTCATTTTTAAAAGTAAAATAAAAGTAATTTTCTAAGCCAAATGTGGTTTTAAATAAAAGAATAATATGCTATATTTGGAAAAATGCTTTTTTATATTTTTTCTGAACAACTTAAGTGCTTCCCCCCCACAGCTGAAATCAACATGATTCACAAAATACCTCAATTGATGAGAACCTGATTTTTCTTCCCTGAAAAAAAAAAGAGTTAGACAAAAATTTCACTCTGATTTATTGATGTCCACTCACTTCAACTAAAACTTTATGTGATCTCCATATAAATAGTTTAAGGTTAAAAGTAAAAAAGTATATCAATGACAATTATGATCCTTTAAAATTTGTTGTGGGTACATATTTTGAAATTCTGAGAGAGAATATTTGGTATTAAAGGGAAATAGTATGTGGTATAATAAGGTTTTTTGATGCTTTCAGCATCTTTTGTGCTGCTTCTTTCCTCACGGTTCATGATTCACCATTAAAGAAACACTGCCATATACAATACAGGTATATTTGATCACTGATATCCAGCAAGTTCTACTTCATGGTATATTGGTCAAGCAAGAAAGACTGCAATATCATGTCTTGATTTCATCATAGCACATTGAGCCAAAAAGCTTGTGAAGTCTGGATATAAATGTAGATTTATGGTTTTCCTAAAATCTTACTTACAGAAAAAGCACCATCTAGGCTGAGGAGAAAATCATGTTAAAAGAATGATTCTAAACAAGGGTAAAATTTCTTTCAGATTAACGTGATTCAAACATAGTTTCCTTGTCCAAGGTAGATGGAATCTAAACATTTTCAAAGCACTTTTAAGGTATAGTCCCTGTGGTACCATTATAACCATAATAGAAATGGGTCCTAAAGGATCACTCACAACTCACACAACAAAAACCCTTGGCTAAAAGGCAAAAGCAAACAAAAGTCTATTGGTGGAGAGGAAAAAATATGGGTGCACATAATTTAATATATTTATATTTATTTCTTTCTTCTACCTATTTTATTTTGCTTCATTCTCTTTCCTACTCGGGATATTTCCATTGCTCTGGCCTTAGCTATTGTAAACTGCCATAGGTCCATTAACTTCAAAGACACTATATGAAGTAAGTGACTAGAGCTCTAACAGGCTGTGGAAGCTGGGAATCTCCCCCCTAATCAAGGGGAACTTCAAGAGAGTCTTCAGTAAAAAAGACATCTTGGTGTGCAGATGACAGATTAAGCCAACTAGTTCAGAGAAGAGCCAAACCCAAATTTGTATTGAGGTTCTTTCAAGTGATTTCAAACCCTATCACAGACCCTGTTTGGTTATACTTGCAATCTTATCTCTGACCTTAATGGGATTCCATTAGGACAATCTAGAGCAAAATGTTACTATCTGTGTGTCAGTTTAGTTTTGCCAGGAGCTAGTTCTGTAATGCATTTTGTCATTAAATATCTTTCCTACAAAATATGAGAAAAGGAAAGTGAGACCCTGCCTTTTCCAGGGGCCTTGACCCAGCCTTGCCTCTTTTATGCAATTTATAGCTTTCTAAAAGTGGATTAATTTACTAAGAGCATGGGGTAGTTCTGGCTCAAGGACACTGTAGTTTGTATTTCTTGCTCAGTAGAGGTATCTCATAGTGTAAATCTCAACTCTTTTCAGACTGGTTTTAGACAGGCAAGCCATAGGAAGAGAGGAAAATACTAAGGTTAAAAGCTTCTGACTTGCTATGCAGGTCTTTTCTGTTATTCAAACACATGTAAAATTCCCATTAGTAGTTATGGACACTGCACATCTGTATACTGACAGCAGAACAGACTCGCTTTCTCTTTAGGAAAGTGAATACGGAATCCTTTCTGTTAGAAGTCTCTTATCATTAAATATTTCTTTGCTTTCATCTACAACAAGCATAACGAGATAATTCTATTTACCATCCCTCACCAAGAAAAGTAATTAGAATGCAAGGTAATTTCCATAAAATGCATTATGACTTTAATATCAGTAAACTCCACTTAAATATTAAACACAGTGAAAAAATATTAGCTAAATTTTCATAGAATAATATGATCAGGTTACTCTAGGAGAAAAAGTGATAAATGTGTTTTAATAAACTGTGCAAAATTATATGTATCATATTCTTCCTTCCTGTCAATTTTATTTAGAGTTAAATGCCATTGTGATAATTAGTTGGGTTTTACTGTGTTCATTAAAAGCTTTTCTAATGATCACATAGAGGAATAAGTAAAATTAATTTCTTTCTTTAAACTCAAAGAAATTCATCAAATGAATAAACAAAAAGCATACTCTGATGCACATACACAATAATGTGTGGTTTCTTCCCAGCAGATAAGCATATGGTATGGGCACAATACAGTTTCTCTGGAAGTCAGTGGGCATTTTGCCAATGACTTCAATAGAAACAGAATTGGGCCTTGTGTTTGTAGTCTTGATTCACTAATAGGGTTCTGTTTATGAAAGAGATACTAGGTCTGATCTTGTAGCCTTTATTCAGGCAAAATCCCCATTAAAGAAAATTCCATGAAATCAACTGAGTTACATCAATGTAGGAAAGATGAGAATTTGGACTGATATTTCTACCAACGATATTCATTGTCCTGGGTATATTTGACCAACTCTTGCAAAATTGCTTAAGGCTTGGTTTGGGTTACATCGGGCATGTCTACATGAGCCATTTACCGTGAAGTTGCCTAATTAGCTCTGCAGTAAAGTCTTGAGGTCCACAAGCATGACTCTATTAGGCCACAGTAAACTAATAAATGCTGCTCTAAGTTAGTACTTGTAAACACAGGCTGTGTGTAGATGAAATGAGAGGTGTGTGTGCGCAGCTCTTTAAAGCAGGCTAAATGCTTTTGCACCACTTTAGTGGTGTCAGTGTTTGCATGCCTTGGCAGCATATTGCACATTAATTCCAGCCACTGTAGGAAATTCAGTGGCATAATGTGCCTTTAATGACTTGGGGTGCAGCAAACGAAAACTCTTTCGAGGAGTTTTCGTTTGCTGCCCCTACAGCCACAGAGCAAAGCACTGGGCTTTGTGCAGCTCCACAGCTCTGCAGGAAGCCCTGCAGGCAGCCTGGCAGCAGCCCGGGAAAGCAGGCTCTACCCAAGAAAAGCGGTGAGGAACCTGATCTTCCCCCTCCTGCCCCCGAGAACCTGCCTGCCTGTTTGAGCTGCACAGGGATCTAGTGTTTCCCTCCATGGATGCGGCGCCCCCCAGGACTGCCTGAGCCCGGTGCCAACAGGCAGGTGCCGCCCGGAGGGGGGGTGGTGCTGCTGCTGTGGAGGGAAGCATCAGACCACCACCACCCCCCCCCAGCCCAGGGACCGCTCCACTTATGGACAGCTTGCCCTCCCCTCCCTGCAGGAGAGGCAGGTAAGTCAGCAGGGCGTGTACACAACACGCGGGTTTAATCAGCCCTAAATTGAAGCAGTGTTTTTTAAAACCCACCACTTCAATTTAGGGCCTCTGTTTCATCTACACATGCCCACAACTACAGTCTTGCCGCGCTGTTACTTAGCGTGATGCAGATGGGGCTGACTGGGACCCAAGAGTACTTCAGCACAGGGGTTGCCTGCTGACTAGTCCTGCACTGGAGCATCCTTGTGTCCCAGCCAGCCCCTCTGCAGCATGTTGAGCCAGGTTGGAGCAGCTCTGCGCTGGCAGGCTGACCACCTGGACACCCTAGCAATCACAGCTGCTTCGACTCAGCTCAATATGCTGCGGTCCCAAGCACACATGTAAACATGGCATCTAGAAGCAATAAACTGTGGTGCAAATTGCAGCGAAGTTTATTCAGTTGCATTAATAGCACATGCAGACATGCCTAATAAGGCCCTGTTTACTGTTTCTGACACTGTACAGGCCTTTTGTAGGCTGAGAATCATATAACCCTCTCGAATCTGGCACTAGAAAAAATTCATAAATTCAAAAGATTATACTTTTAGCTATGATAAATCACACAGGAAACCCTGATAGAGCTATAAGAGAAATCCACAAAACAAAGGCACCGAACATAAAAAAACAGATGGTTAAATCTCCCATGCAATAAATAGTAGCAGAATTAGGCAGCATAGGAAAAGTCCATAGTTATCATGGAATATCAACTTTTTCCTGCCAATGAAGGGTCCAGTCCTTCATCTGCTTTTAGTATTTCAAATATGTATCTGAAAGTGCGTCTTTCCAACAGTCACATAAAGTCACTAAATTAGATGAGGGCTTGCAAAATTAGGACCAGATGTCCTGACTGAATGTCCATTCAAATCAATGGTCACCTTCCCAAATCTGAAGTAGATGTTGGATTAGGGCTTGGGAGTATCATATACTGTTGGAAACAAAGTCTTAATATATCATGAAAACAGTAATCAGAATATGGACAATCATAATTTAACTTGGTAAGGAATAAATAACAGGACTCTTAAATCTTTTTTTCATTTTTTTTCTTTTTAACTTCTGCCAAAGATGATGCAGAGCATTGTGTCTCTAATTTATCCTGTAATCATAATGTTGTTTGTTCTTCATTATGAACCCTTACGTTATCTCTCATTAGAACCCCAGAGAACAGACTCTATTACAATATCTTTGTGAACAATTTCCCCTTCGTAGATATCAAAGTTGAGACACAGGTAGGATCAGAACTGAAAGTCTAATAAAAATGAAGTTAATCATGTCACCATAATTGAAAAGCAGTAATAAAAAGTAATTGAGTTTAATACATAATTTAGATCATTACTTGTTAAATTAATGTGTTCTGCTTAGGTGTTGAAAAAATTATTTATCTCATGTACAGTTAAGATTTCATTTGTTTTTTTAATGGAATGCTCTCCAATTGACTTTAATAAGAACAGTTTGTTAAATCGGATTTTGAATTGGTGCATAGATTTGAAGTCCATATGTTAATTTTTGACATGATATACTTAGCACTTACCGCTTCCTCTCAAAGTGGTTGGATTTATTCTCCCATGAGATTTAATATTCATTGTTGTCTTATATTACAGAAATTAAATTGGTTTTTGCTGGTCTCTTGATGGGAGGTAATTTGGCTTATGATTATTTTATTTTGTTGGGTTTTTTTCTTGAAGCAATGAATGGTGTTGTTTCTTTGAGGGGTGATGCTTTTTCAGCAATTGGACATGGGCCTGTGACAACATTCTCTGGTAAATCTTTGCATTATAGACTCTTTCCACAAAAAAAATGATCCCCCCCCCCACACGCCAAAAAACCCCCAGAAAATGTTTTTATGCTTTGTTTTATTTTGTTACATTTTCCCTGACTGATTCTCATGACACATGGCTCTTCAGCAGTAATGGTCAAACTGGAATAAAAGATTACATCTGGTCACAGAGTTTTATGTTATCATCCCAAAGAATATAGTTAGATTCCTATAACTGTTTCTCTTCAATATTAGGTTCCCTCTGCCTATTTCCTTCTAATATAGAGCTAAAGGGCTCCACTAGGAAAGGATTTTTTTACTAAACATAATTGTCAGGCTGAGTGATGTCAGTTATGGGTGGATATTTTACTCTGAGTAGTGACTGGAGCCTTAATTCAGGGACGCACTTAAAATATGCTTAATGTTAATCGTGTGGTTAATTCCCAGTGATTTAAGTGAGATTTAAGCATAAGCTTAAGCACCCTCCATAAGTAAGGGTGCTTTACTAAATTGCAGTTTAGAGGGAGAGCCTGGCTTTAAGGTCAGCTCCTACATCTAACGTGCATTTAGCAAATCCCATAACCTCTTTGTACCTCATCCCCACCCCTCCAATGAAGTGAGTATAATGATTTGTACATATTACACAGTTATGTTGCAAGGCTCAACTAAGCAATGATTGAAAAGAAGTTTGAGGACTTTAGCAGAAGGTAATTCATAACTACAGAAATGCAACCATACAATAATTACTGAGCATATAAAACCTTCCCCTTGCTACTTCAAAATAAGATGTTAAAAAATCTTCTGAAACATAAAAATCAACTCTATTATCCACCAGAAAAATTCAGCTGTTTATCATATTTACATAATTAATATTATTACACTTATTAATGATTGATATCGTTACTAGTATTATAATGTTGTAAACTATATCCTACACAATACTGTTATATACAATAGAAAAAGTATATACTATATCCTATTATATACCACAGTGTATATTTATATAATACATATTTGAATGCATGTTTTTTACCCATTGACTTTAAATATCTTTTTAAAAACTCCCTGTCAACTTAATCTATGAGAGGCTAAATTGATAGGTAAAGTAGATGCTAACATGCTTTTGATTTTCATTGTTAGGAAGTATAAAGCTTAACCTCTGAACATTAAGATATCAGCTGCAATACCCACTTTTCACTGCAAGAGATTATAAATTTTGGGCCCAGTCTCAATCTTGTTGAAATGAAGGGCAAAAATCCAATCAGCTTCAATGAGGCTTGTATGTGGCCAAATGTAAGTAAAAGTCTAAGAGTGCTCTGGAAGCCACTTGCATTATTAATTGGTAGTGCTGGCTTTCCTGATGACATTCATACAAGGTGACTGAAAGTAATCCCACAAGACATCTTGCATGAGTGCACATGTACGTTCCTTTCATGTTATTCCTGTAGCGTCTGTCCATAGGCAGTAGGTTTCTACTAAGAACCAATGCTGCTAGCCTATTGCACTCATGCAAGATTTCTTTTGATTTATTTTCATTCCACCTTATTTTTTCAAGTTACTTCTTGCTTCTTCTTTCTTTGTCTCTTAGCAGCCATCATTGATTCTTTTGATTAGTGTGTTTTTCCTCTTTCTGTTGATATAACATACTCAATAGAGTAGAAATAGAAAATATCCCCAGCTTCTATTGTCTTTAGTTTTCTTGTCATTGATAACAGAATCATAGTGATTACAGATAAAAAAGAAAGGCTTAGTTAATAAATCATTGAGTATTGTTTCCTACAATTTTTTTAATGCTTTGTCCAATGCTACACAACGTAGCTCAAATGATGAAGCTGCTCCCACTCCCCTTGGGAGACTAGTCTATAGAAAAACATAAATGATCTTACTGATATTCAACATACATTTGTCAATTTAATATTATTACTCCATTGTTTCACTGTAATAATTTAATCTCTCAACTGGTATTCACATTGTCAATTCAGACGTTTATGCAGCTTTTTAATGATAATTTAGTAAAGCTGTTGTTTATTTTTAGCAGTTTTCCCCTCTCACATTCTGTCTGAGTCCAGCCCCTAAGGGTCATATTCATCTTTTCATCCATAATTGAAAAGACAACCACTCTGTACAGTAGTGGTAGTTTTTCTGCTATTCCTCCTCAATTTATGCAAGCCAGACAGGTCCCGAATCATTTCTAGAAGCTCTAAGCCATGTTGTGCCATTGAATTTTAAGCAAAACTACCCAACAAGATCAAGGTGCTCTTCTTGATAAATCTAAGGAATGAATTGGCCACCTCTTTCTGAATTTTTAATCCAGCAGCTCTTCCGAGAGCAATTTTTTCCTTAGGGTGATGCAGCTTTATACAACATTAAAATGTAAAATCAAGGGCCCAGATTCTGCTTTCACTGAAATCAGTGATGCATACATCAGTGTACACAGACATACCCTGGGGCAGACTTTAGCCCAGAGTGATTCTTTAGACACCTTCTTTATAAAGGAGGAAATTCATTTTAATAGAGGGAGCCAGTGCATGGCTAATGCACCATTTAAACTTCACCTATGTACTTGCAATAGTACAGACCTATTCCTTCAGATCAAGAATCTTTTCATTCATAATACAAATGTTAGAGAATCATGTTTTCCTGAGATGGTTCGGATTTGGATGATTGTGCCTTGAATGGGAGATTGGACTGAATAATTCCCTGAGGTCATTTAGCCTTATGACTCAATGACTAGATCCCTAAAAATATTTCAGTGCTTACTAAGCCTTGTGCTTACCTTCCACATATAGGTGAATATCACTCTTACCTTGCTGTATTGTTAGCCATAGCCAGAAGATGTGGACTCTACCGTAAGTCTGTAGCCTTCTTTAAAAGCAGGGTGTCAGACTAGATGACCACAAGGCAACCTGCTTCCTATTTACCTTTGTATGAATCTATAAAGCACTGAGAGATTGTCACTTGTATCACTAATGCTGCCCGAGAATCAGCATGCCACTATTACAATAAAGTACTACTGAATAAACTCTATGATAGGAGAAACAGGGAGAGAGCTGAAAGGACTTTAGTAGTTGATTTTTTTTTTTTTTTTTGAGAATCGTATTGCATTTTCAGAGATTGGTGTAAATATAACAAGGAAGGGGAGAGGGGGATCACATAACTTTACTCAGAAATACCTCTTAGCTAGAGATTTTCACTGGGAGTTTCATCCTGCTCACAGTTGTTTTTCAAAGTGTCATGATAGCCCATACACAACATTAACACAGGAAGGCAATGGGGAGCAAACCATGAGAAACAGGGAGAAGAAATGCAGCGGTCAAGTCTTTATTCTGTCCTTGTTCAGACTCACATTCATTCAGTCTTCCTACAGAAGTGAACAGGAACTTGTAAATGTTTTATTTTATTTCTGTATAACTGCCGAGCGGCACTCTCACATTTATGTAACCTTGTCATTTTAATACTCTCACATTTATATGACCTTGTAGTTTTGGCTGCTAATCAAAATGAAAGCTTTGTACTTTTCCACGCTTGTATTAAGCTGCACATGCGTATTCTGTAAGTTTCATTTCTTATCTGTAAGTGTCATTCCTGCAGAAACGAAACTTATGTAAAAAAACTGCCTAGTAACTATTATGTAAGAGAAACTATCCTATCCCTGTATGCTTAGCTTATATATAGTCAGTGTCACAGAGGCAGTCCAACCAACATCTATAAAAGAGGTAAAAAAGCAGGAAGTAGCAGAGACGACGACTGGACGACCCTTCAGGCCTGACCACCCTGTAACCCATCTTCAGCTCTCTGTCTGGGCGTATCCCAGCGAAAACCAAGGCCTTGAAAATCCGACAATCAACAACGATTCACCATGTTACAGTTTGTATCCACCATCCCGTTCATGAGCTCTTGACCAGCCCTAGGACTAACTAGTGGGCAGCCGCACCCATCCCACAAGGGGTGGAGAGCAAGGGCTTGCTAGTGAACCCTGTGGGCCAAGAGACCCCCTTTTGTATCTGGCATACTGTAACTGAAGAAACATCAGAGACTCCATCTCTCGACTGCCTCTCTTCGCAGCTTAGACAGTATATCTACGCTTTCTATACTTATATTTACTGCAACTTCATTCCAGCCGGCCTCCCCTCTTATTCGTAAGAGGGTGAAGCCAGGTGAGTGAATAAAACAAATTTTTACTTTACCTTATATTTACTCTGTAATAACTTCTATTACTAACATCCCATCTCAATGAGCTGTTGACCAGTTCTGGGACTTAAGGAGTCGGCAGCCGCACCCATCATTGAACTAGTTCCAGTGGTGGAAAGCAAGGGCTTGCTCCGGAACCCCGTGAACCAACAGACATCCTACAAACTTATTATAGAAAACTAACAACTTACTCTAAGTCATCTACTTGTGCCAGCTTGGCGAACCTCGAAGGCGGTCATAAAGCTACCTCCAATCCCACCCCACAAGCTGCACGCTCGCCCGCTCCGTAAAGCCCGTGGCTCCCCAAGCGGTGCTGGAATCGCTAGCCCGGCATTCCACCACAGAACTTAGGTTATATCCACAGTGGGTGCATCTACATGTGCCATTAATGCGCAGCAGTAAACCCCAGATCGCATTGCTCCAAAATTTATTGTTCTCAGAAAGCACCTGGGCATGCTGTTTACATGTGTGCCCAGACCGCAGTACACTGAGCCGGGTCAGAGCAGCCCCAGCTGGCGGGGGGCACAGGAGGCCAGCCAGTCAGCCTGGGGTTACTCCAGTTAGGCTCAATATGCTATGGAGGGGCTGGCTGGGGCTATCCAGCGTGTGCACTGCTGTGCATGAAAAAACTCTGCACCCATGTAGTAGTTGCATTTGCAAGTGCTACCTGGCTGTAGAGTTTATTAGTTTTCTGTTCCCTAACAGTGGTGCTCAGGCAGATGCTGAGATGTTTGCTGCAGAGCTAGTTAGTCATCTCCATAAGAAATTTCTCATGTAGATATGCCCAGTATTATCAAAGTCAACCCTGAGGATCACCATCAACCAAGACAATGAGCTGCCGCTCACCATATATATGTTATTTATGGCCTCTGAACAGTGTGCTTCTTGTTCATTGAGTGAAGCCCTTCTAGGAACTGGTGTGTCCACTATTTTTATCTCCTTCTAGGCTGAGCTGTAGTTATGGGCTATAGAGACAGGAACTAGAGTGCAACAGGGCCAGAATGAGGTGGAGGGATTGCTGCTGGTGGACTTCCTGGCTAGGGACAGAAGTTACACATAAACTGGTTTAAGTAATCAGAAACTGGTTTAAACCTGCAACAGAAAAGAAATTCAATGCATATAAACTAGTTTCAAAATGGCTGAAACTGGTTTAAGATCAACCTGGTTGAATGTAGTATCAGACTTAACTGATTTCATTACACAGCCACTGGCAAGAATATTTGAGCACTCGCGGCACATGGGCCAGGTCCCAGAGCACTGAAAGAGGGCCAATATGGTCCCTATTTTCAAGAAGGGGAGGAGGAAGTATCCAGGCAACTATAGGCCAGTCAGTCTCACCCCCATCATAGAATCATAGAATCAATGAGTCGGAAGGGACCTAGACAGATCATCGAGTCCGACCCCCTGCCATGGGCAGAAAGGAGCACTGCAGGTGGCAGGGGTCATAAGACCCCAGCCAGGTGCCTATCCAGTCTCCTCTTGAAGATATCCAAGGAAGGTGAGAACACCATCTCTCTGGGAAGCCTATTCCAGGCTCTGGCCACCCTTACAGTGAAGTAGTTCTTCCTAATATCCAACCTAAACCTATCCTCCCTTAGCTTGTGGTCATTGTTCCTGGTGACTTCAAGGGGGGCCCTGGTGAACAGACTTTCCCTGAGTCCCTGCTGCTGGCCCCTGATAAAGTTGTAGGCAGCCACAAGAACCCCCCTCAGTCTCCTCTTGCAGAGACTGAAGAGATTCAGGTCCCTCAGCCTCTCCTCATAGGGCTGGCCATGGAGGCCCTCAACCATACAAGTAGCCCTCCTCTGGACCCTCTCCAGGTTCTCCACGTCCTTCTTGAAGCGCAGCACCCAGAACTGGACACAGTGCTCCAGCTGCGGCCTGACCAGCGCTGCATAGAGGCGGAGCAAAACCTCTCGGGACCTGTTAGTGATGTCCCTGTTGTTGCATGACAGGGTGCAGTTGGCTCTGCCTATTGCTTCATTGCATTGGTGACTCATATTCATCCTGGAGTCAATCCTGACTCCAAGATCGCTCTCTGCCTCTGTGCTGCTGAGAGGGTCAGCCCATAACCTATAACCATAATGCTGGTTCCCTCTCCCCAGGTGCAGC
>NW_017728947.1:101800589-101830344 GCF_001723895.1 Crocodylus porosus
CCAGAGAAGGGCCACTCATATGGTTAAGGGCTTGCAGGCCAAGCCCTACAAGGAGAGACTAAAGCATCTGGACCTCTTGAGCCTCCGCAAGAGAAGATTGAGAGGCAACTTTGTGGCTGCCTATAAATTCATCATGGGGGCACAGAAGGGAATTGGTGAGGCTCTACTCAACAAGGCACCCCTGGGGGTCACAAAAAATAATGGCCATAAGCTAACAGAGAGCATATTTAGACTGGACATTAGGAGGAAATTCTTCACAGTTAAAGTGGCCAAAATCTGGAATGGGGTCCCAAGGGAGGTGGTGCTCTCCCCGACCCTGGGGGGCCTTCAAGAGGAGATTGGATGGGTACCTGGCTGGGGTCATCTAAACCCAACACTTTTTCCTCCCTATGCAGGGAGTCAGACTTGATCTATAGAGGTCCCTTCTGACCCTAACATCTATAAATCTATGAATCTATGATTTGGGTCAAAACAGTTTATGAAACTTCTGTTGTAGACCCCTTCCTGGTTTAAGTTAAATCATAGTCCCCTAGAATGCTTTCCAGCCCTGGCCTGGCCTGTGCTCTCTGCTACAGCAAAGAAAGTTTGGGTGGGAGAGGGAGGCACCCCCCAGGCAAACTCTGGATGAGGTCAGGGGTCAGGGAGGGTTGTTAACCCCCCCTCTTTCCCTGTGTAAACTCTGGTTCCCCAAATACAGAGCTGTCCTGCCCTGCTAAACTTACTGAAAGTTACTGCTGGCTGTGACTGTGGACTACAAATCCCAGAGGCACCTGGAAGCAGGCAGAGGAAGTGATGAGCATCCCTGCTGAGTCCTGCTACTGTGATTCTGCAAATCCCAGAAACCTCAGGGGCAGCAGGAAGAGGAAGTGAATACACAGTCCATGCTGGCTATATGCCAGAGAGGCATATTCTGGTGTCCCCTGGCTTCTGGCCTGAGCTACTGTAGGCATGTGGCTGAATTCCCTGAATCAAAAGTGAATGTGTGTCCAGTTGTTTCTCAATTTAGTCTCTGTAGTTTAGACTAACCTGCAAAGACTGAATCAATTCAGCCTCAGGCTTTTTGTCTGTAGTTAGCCCATTTCCTTGTAGAATGCAGCATCTGAGTGAGGTCTGAATACACTGCAGGGAGGGTTAGGCTAAGATGAAGTTCAGCTATAGGCCCTGTTGCTCGGTGGAGCTTCCAGAGAGCAGGTTGAACTGTCAGCAGGGGTTTTCATTGTAATTGTCTGGCAAGTATAGTTTTGAAGGCAACCCTGAGGACAGCTCTAATTTGCAGAGTAAATTTAACCTATGGGCTGCATGCTTACACAAAGCCCAGATAAAGCAGCTATGCAAAGGGATCCAAAAGGAGTGTGCAGCTGGAGGAATACACAACCCCTCATTTCACTGGCTTGCTTTAAAGCATGTTTGAAGTGTGCTACACCCAGTACTGCAGCCCATTGACCATGGAGGGAGCAGACTGACCCATGAATGCCAGTAATACCAGATACCACAATGATTAGCATCTACTAGATAGAGGTGCTGCTAGACCTGTCTCTGGCTTTTCTCTTGTCCTGCTTCTCCCTCCCCATAATCTTCATTCGTATGTCTAAAACCTCTCATACCAAACCATTCAAGCACCTTGTATGTGGCATACCTGCTGCTTGCAACTTGTTCACAGAAGCAATTATTGTGCTTCGTTTAGGAACTTCATCCCCAGCAGAGGTTGGGGCTTGGAGAGGATAATGTTTGCACTGGATACAGAGTACAGGATGGGAGCCGTATTTATTTTGTGTAGTTTCTGTCTTGGTAACCAGGTATTTAAAGGCTTAAAATAACTCTATGTATTTTAAATATTTATTCTATCATCCAACCTCTGAAGTGTGTATTAAGGGTCACAGAGCCTATTAGGAATCTATGCTGGTATGGAAGTATCATAATGCTCATATGATAGAAATGAAACAAAATAGGAGTTTATCACTTTTCCTTTATTTCATTGTTATTTATTTGCATTTTCAATCTGGCAGCATAATGACTAGAGATTTTCAGCCAAATTTCTGAAAAATGAATCTACTCATAAGGAGAATAAGTAACTGATTAGCAGATTATAGAGCACCCGTGGTTGTTAAAAGGAAAACAAAGAAGTAAAGTTATTTCATGCTGAAAATAACATACCTGCAGGTGTGAGGTGATGTTATGCTTTCAATTTGCCGGGTGACACGTTTTGTCTCAGTGTGTGTCACATTGCGTTACTAAATTATGTTGCGTGTGATGCAAAGTGACAGATGAAAAACTTACGGTAAACTGTCTCCAGGTGCTGTTTGTGTGCAACGTGTGTGTGTTTATAATAAAAAGTCCAGACTGGGTGCTGGCTTCCTCATATGGAGGGAGGGAACCAGGTATTGTCTTTATTGTCTGTGGCCAGAAAGAAGGAGCTTGTTAGAATTTGATGAGTTGCTGAGCTGAGCTGTACGGCACATGTAATCTCATTATCTCTATTGGGGAATTGCAGGAGGGTGTGTGTAAAACAAGATTTTATGTATATTGTTCAGTCAGTAAGTACAAATGGTTTGATAATGGGTTGTTTGTTGCTTCTCTGATTTTGGTCACATCCATGTCTGCTGTAAATTGGAATAGCTCCATGGAAGCCTGCTGATTTGTCTTGATGGAAGATCTCAGCTGGTAAGGTGCTCAGATGTTAGCATTTCAGTTTCATATTCATGTATCCATTCCGCTTGTGATTCTGCTTTCTGAAGGCTTGTACCTGCTTGTGCTAGGAAGGTAACCGAAATGCAGAATGTTTGTCTGTGGTCCTCAGAGAAATGGATGGACTGGTTCAAAAGGCTTAAGAAAATAGCTTTGATCCTTAACCATATTCAGAACAGAGCCAAAAGATTTCCTCCCACCCCTTTATTTAACTGCTCACATATAATTCATACTCTGGGTGCTAGCCTGGACCATTACTGCTGTTATCATTTGGGGAATATGTCTATACACGACTTTTGAATTTGTCTTAATCCTGGGGACTTTTTCGGTGTATCTCTGTCACATGGCAAAAAATCCATCTGGAATGTGGGGATTGTCTCGCTTGGCTACACTGAAGAAATGTTGCTTCGATAATTCTTTTTATTAGATGGATTGTATAGCTAGGAGACATGTTAGACAAACTTTTGGGGCACAAAGTAGCAGATACACCCTAATTTATATATTTTCTGGACCGTCACAGCTGTAACACTCTAACCTTTGCTAGCCTTGGCTATCATGCTGAGATGAAAACCATATCCTCAGGAGGTCCTCTAAAGTTTGAGAGGGAGCTTTAGACACAGAAGAGGTTTGGCCAGGAGGGAGGAAAGGAAAAGAAAGCTTTCACAGCAGGGGTATAGTTTCTAGCCATGCTGGTTTGAGGACATAGGAAGACAAGGTTCTTTAGGTAAATCTGATATCTTTTATTAGATCAACTCAAATAGTTGGAAATAGTTCACAGCAGGGAACTTCCATTTAACCGTGTGACCAGCTGAGGAAAAAAGAAGCTGGCTGCTGCTAGGACAAAGAGAGACTCTATGATTCAGAGGGGAAACCAAATGTGAACCAAGACTCCTTACATGACCCCAAAGTAAGGACAAAAGAATGCTCAAGGGTGGTGAGGAAACCAAGCCAGGGGAAATAAGTACATGTTTTATCATTTTTTGGTCTGGATGTGCATATTTCCTTGTGCTCCCCAGAGTAAAAAGTGGATTTCTCCCACTATTATGTGTCCCAGTAAAGCCAAAGCATCAACTTAGAGTATCCACCAGTCTGGAGCTCTGGGAAAGGGTCTGGTTAAAGTAACAGGGTCTCCTTGGCAGGTCAGCCCTGTTTCTGGGCCCGAGAGCAGCGAGGTCTTCTGTGAAGGGGTGACAGGCAGAGGGCCTGGGCCCCAGAAGTGGGCCATGGTTGTTCAACTGGTGGGCCTCTCCCACAGCTGTGACAGCTGCAAATACTGAAGTCCTGTAAGAGAAGTGACTTTCTGTCCCAACCTGAGTGAAAGTAGGAGATGCCAGACAGCCTGCAAGACTGGAGCTGAAATCTGGGGTGCATAAAGATCAAGGTCCCTATGTGGCTCAGAGGGACATACTAAAATTCATAGAGGATACATCTATACTGCTTCCCTGGTGCTCCTGAGTGTGCTAATAAGAAGGATGGCCTCACCCACATGTTGCTACATTATGTACACCAAACCCAGGCGCAGGTGCATCCTCTGCTGCCACACTCCAGCCCCGTTTCTGATATGCTTCAGAGAAAGAGTGCGGACTGCCGTCAGGATGACTTCACCACCACATTTTCAGGTTCAGCTTGTGAAGAGTGGGCATGCATGCATGGCCAGGTCCTCAGCCAGTAGTGTAACTCAGATGGGGTGACCAGGGCAGCTCTCCTGGGTGCTGACTTGGGGGGACAGGGACAGAAAAATACCCTCCGTTGCCCCTGTGTATCACCACTGCTCCCATGTGTTGCAGCTTCCCCAGGCACCCAACTGCATTGTTACACCCCTGTTCTCCACCATGCATTCAGGGAAGCATAATAGACAAATGCATAGGCATCCAAAGACAAAAAATCTCAACTTTCCCAGCTTTGTTCATCACAATATCTGCCACAGCACTACTGTTGTATGATGAACTGAGCTGCTATTATTGTTAGCATCGGCAATAAGAGCGTTTCATTCTAAAGAAGTACAAGGAGGGATAATTCATTGCCCCTTAAGGGCTAGAAAGTTTCTCATAGGCATGGCACTGCTTTGGGGGTGATGAGGGGCTATGTTACCTGGCCCCACAAGAACTACCTCTCAAAGCTCCTGATGTGCAGGGAAACTCACCCAGTTGGAACATGCAGTGTGTTTCTCTCTGCCAGTTAGTATACTGGGAGGAGTCTCTGGTTCTGCTCCTTCTATCCCTCACTGCCTTTGAGTCACACTAACCTTGCATAGCCAAACAGAGGAACACAGGTTTTGCAGTTAGGCTCAGCTCTAGGTCACAAGAGTAACTCCCTAAGTCGGTGCCTAGGTCGGTGCTCCAGTTGGCCTCCTCTTATTTACACTGCTGCCAATACTTGTGTTACAGAGAAGCTCATGCTATGCAGCCCTGCTTAGAAACCAGGCACTGAATGAAGCAGACCTTTGCCAGGCTCCCTGTCTCTTAAGTAATTTCTGAGCCATTCGTCTTCAGCTCACGTTGCAATTGCCACCATACACCACTGATGGAGCATACGATCACTAAGACCAAAAACACCCTCAAAAACTCTCTGTCACATCCCACTCTCCTTACAGCTGTGGACACCTCTCTGCTATAAGGAAGCTGCTACAAGGTTGGCATAGAGTTACTGGACCCAGCAAAACTATCTCAGGGGGTTGCAGTCCCGTTTAGTCTTCTCCTGATAAAATCACCTTCTACTCTGCTTTCTTTGCCCAAGCAAGCAGGCTTGGATGCAATCTGTCTTCACATATTTTCATTTATTAATAAAGATTCGGCAAACAATGATCTCAGCCAAACTGACTTCATGTTACTTAAAACAACCAATCCTCAGGAGAGATGGTGGGAAGAAGCTGAATCATCTCTGAAGTCAGATGCTGACAGACATGTCATGGGTTTTATCAGAGAGAAAAAACATCCAATTACAGTCAAGTAACCTGCAGTATTAGCACTGTTGTTCTCCTGTGCTGCTTTCACTCTTCTGCCTGTTATATTGCTTTATAACAATACATGACTTAATGTAATGCATTCCTTTTTTTTTTTTTTTAACCAAAAACCATCTTCCTTTGGATCAATAACTGTAGTACCCAATTTGATATTCTTGGCAGCAGAGCAAATAAGAAAACGCTGAAGTTGAAACATGGCTAATGCTTCAGGAACAACGCAGCTCCTTTCTGAGCTAGGGGGTCCACAGCAAATGATGAGAAGGGGGTTGACCACTAATCTTATGAATGAATCCCAAAAGGTTTTAAAAAAAAGAGTTCCATACCTGGGAATGCCTGCTGACATAAATTATTATGATCATAATCTTTCAGAGCACTTGTTTTTGTACCAAGGGGACAGATTTGCTAAGCAGTGGAGCAGGGAGAGGTAAATGATATATAACCTGTGCAGTGGAATTCACGCTGTCCTAGGGCAAGTGGTGCTACCTTGAGTTGCTTCCATTTATGCATGTGTTCAGGAAAGCTTTCATTCATTGGAGAAACAGGGTTTGCTGAGGGGGCATTCTGAACCTTCACAGCTCTCCTTGGCCATCTCTTTTTCAGGTTGCAGGGGTGTATTGCCTACAGAGACTCAGACCAGTCAGAAATGCGGAAAGTTGTAGGCATCTTTAGATGCTGCAAATCTCAACAGTTGGTGGAAATCCCCTAGGGACCTGCACTCACATTTGTGTTGACATAAATCTGCTGAATCTTGCACATAAGTTAAGTGGCTATTTCCTGGTCTGATGCATCATTTCTTTTCAAGTGATATATTTTGTGTTAAGAAAATAAACTAATCATAACAAGACCATCTGCAAGTGAGGTGGGAGGGATTATGTTTAAAAAGCCATAAAGGATTGCATTTCAAAGCAGTTGGGTAAATGGGTATATTAAAGGAAAATCAATTCACAGCCTTATTGTGCTGTTCAGTATATTTTCACAACCTCTGGTTTCCCAGCTATCCATGGGCTTTTGATTCTTTAAACAACGCAATCCCTTCGACCTCGTTCTCGATTCTCTTAATGGAGGCGAGAAAAGAGGAGCTGCTATTGTTAACAAGCTATGTGGTATGAGATTAGATGTGTATCTAGTGCTGTGCATCAGTTGTGTTGCAGCATAAGCACGATGTTACCTGATGGGACTGACTGGAAAATAAAGAAAGAGCCTATGTTATGTTGGAAATGTCTTTTCCAGATCTAATCTGCAGCTTTGAATGTTTCTGATTCAAAAGGAACTAAATCTTATATGTCTTTAAAGTAAGCCTTAAAAATCCCCTCGGTGGAGAGGAAGAACTTGACAGAAAGAAGACCTGCTGTGTTACTTAGCAGAGAAAGTGAAGGCATTCTGGAGCTCAGGCAATCAGACGTCTTCTCTCATCGGTGTACGCCATGCGACTCACTGAAAAACCGCCAGGAAGATGGTACAAAGAGGGTGAGCTTTGCAGTCATGGGAGGGTTGATCGTTTCAGAGGGGTGACAGTCTACATAATGGAAGACAAACAATTAGCACAGCAGTAAAGAAGCAGGTGAAAGTCAGATGGAAGTGCCAATTTTGGGTTCCTTTAAGCAAAGTGTCATGAGTCAGAGTTAAAGAGCCTTTATATAACAGGCCTGAAAAACAGGCAGAGCTCCTGGTGACTATCAAATACTAACTGATATGTTATTGTGATACTGTTGGTGATTACGTATTTGTCACATAATAGGTTCAGGAGTGATGATGATAGTATCTTAACTTATGAGGATACAAATTCAGAAGTGGCTTGCTTTCAGCAGCTTTTTGATGATTTCAAAGCAAAGGTTCCCCTACTACCTACTCTTGCATAGGAAAATAAATGTTTCCCATTCAGCAATAACGACTGGTCCAAAACTGAAATAAACTACATGTCACAACAAAGCTGTCGTAATGTCCTTTTAATGAATTTCTTTTTCATTTTTTTTTTCAGAAAACAATGAGTCAAAGTATGTTACACAATTAAAAATGACTTACAATATAAGTATTATGCATGGTTCAGTGTAAATATTACACAATTCAGGGGTGAGTTTGGATGGGAGGATGCAAGGTGCTGTTGCACCCTCCTTTGATTGCTGCTCCATTGAAAGTTTAAAACAAACTGCCCAGAAGGGACACCTGAATTTCTGTTCCGGTGGAGCTGAGGGAGAAAAATGAGCGCAAGCAGGAGGGAGCAACAGGGGAAGCTTTCTCTTTCTTCCTGAGAAAGTATGGCAATCAGCTAGTTATCTCAGGTGTCTATACATGAAAGCATGGTGCCTGGGAAACAAGCAGGAAGAATCGGAAAACTTTGCACAGTCACAAAACTATGATGTGACTGGAAAAATAGATATGTGGTGGGATAGCTCGCATGCCTGGAGTATTGCAATGGATGGATATAAACTGTTCAGGAAGGGTAGACATGGGAGAAGAGCAGCAGTTGTGCTTTACGTAAAAAAGAGATGTATGATTGCTCAGAGCTCAAGTATGAAACTAGAGACAGGCCTGTTGAAAGTCTCTGGGTTTGGGTCAGGGAGGAGAGCAACAAGTGTAATATCAGGGTGGATGTCTGCTGTAGGCCACCAGACCAAGAGGGTGAGGAGGATGAAGCTTTTGTCAAACAGCTACTGCAAGTTTCCAGATTACAGGCCCCAGGGGACTTCAATCACCCCGATATCTGCTTGGGGTGGGGGGAGGAATAATACAGCAGTGCATATGTTTTGGAAAATGTTGGAGATAACCTCCTGCTGCAAGTGCTAGAGAGGCCAACTAGGGGCCACGCTCTTCTTGACTTGCTTCTCACAAACAGAGAAAAATTGGTGGCGAGTGTAGTAGTGGATGGCAACTTGGAAAGCAGTGACCACAAGATAATTGAATTCAGGATCACAAAAACAGACTTCAATTCATGCAGGGAACTGATTGGCAGGATCCCCTGGAAGACCACCCTGAGGGGGAAAGGAGTCCAGAAGCTCTGGTTGTACTTTAGAGAAAGCTTACTGAGGGCACAGGAACAAACCACCCCAATGTGCAGGAAGACTGGCAAAGGCCAGCTTGGCTTAGCAGGGAACTCTTCAGTGAGCTAAAACACAAAAAGGAAGCTTACAAGAGGTGGAAACTTGGACAAATAACTAGGGAGGAGCATAAGAGCAGTGCTCGGGCATGCAGGGATAAAGTCAGGAAGGCCAACACGCAATTGGAGTTGAAGCTAGCAAGGGATATGAAGGATAACAAAAATGGTTTCTACAAGCATGTCAATAACAAAAGGAGGATCAGGGAAAGTGGGGGGTCCCTTACTGAATGGGGGAGGTAATCTAGTGAGAGATGATGTGGAAAAAGCTGAAGTACCTCTTGTCTTCACAAGCAAGGTGAACTACCAGAATACAGTATCTGGCAGCACAGTCTGGGGAGGAGGTGAGCAGCTGACATGGGTTAAAGAGAAGGTTAGTGGCTATTTAGAAAAGCTGGATGTGTGGAAGTCCATGGGGCTGAATACAATGCACCCAAGGGTGCTGAGGAAGTCATCCAATATGATTGCAGACCCATTGGCCATTATCTCTAAAAATTTGTGGCAATTGGGAAAGGTCCTGTACGATTGGAAAAGGGCAAATATAGTGCCCATCTTTAATAAAGGGAAGAAGGAGGATCCAGGGAACCACAGACCAGTCAGTTTCACCTCAGTCCCTAGAAAAATCACGGGGCAGATCCACAAGGAACCCTAAGCACTTCCAGGGTTAGAAACAATCAGCATAGATTCACCAAGGACAAGCCATCCTGGCTGCCTTCTATGATGAGGTGACTGGCTCTGTGGATGCGGGGAGACCAGCTGATGTGATATACCTTGACTTTAGTAAGGCTTTTGATACGGTCTCCCACAGCTTTCTCACAAGCAAGCTAAGGAAGTATGGGTTGGATGAATGGACTGGAAGGTGGATAGAAGACTAGCTGGACCGCTGGGCTCAAAAGGCAGTAAGCAATGGCTTGATGTCTAGTTGGCAGCCGGTATCAAATGGAGTTCCAGCCTGCAAGGGGCTGAGAGAGAGTGGGAGGAGGGTGATCCCAGGGCCACAATGCATGGCTGCAGGTCCCTGGTGGGAAGTGGGACACGGCCGCAGGCAGCTCATCCAGGGGGATGAGGGGTGGGGCTGGCTTCCTGCCGCTGCATGCACTCCTGGGGGGGCAGGAGACGCATGGCCCCCAGATTTGTATGCAGGGTGGGAGCAGGTGTGGGCTGCCTGCTGTGGGCTCAGGCTCCCACCCTGCTGCACTCCCCCGGGGCCTCTGCATCCCAGGAGGTGCGACCTGGCACTGCAGGGCACGGCGGGCCTATGTGGGGAAGCTTGTTGCCGCTGTGAGCTCCATGATGCCCTTGCGAGGTACCCCCTGCTTGTGTGGCATCAGCGGGGGTGGCAGCCCTTGCTGCTGCCGCATACACAGAGGATGCATCACCAGGGCAGTGCAGAGCTTGCAGAGGCAGTGAGCTTCCCTGCGTGGCCTGGCTGTTCCCTGCAGTGCTGAGTTGCACCCACTGGGCTGCATAAGCCCTGGTGGAGGGCAGCAGGGCAAGAGCTCAAGAATGCAGCAGGTAGCCTGGGCCTGCCCCTGCCCCACGCACATATCTGGGGGGCACAGGCCCCCCTGCCCCTGGGAGGGGCAGAGGCAGGGTGAGGGGGCTGTGGTGGGGGTGAGGGGCATGAGAAGGACCAGGCAGCCATGGGGGGACAGGGGGGTGAGCAGCACAAGCATGACCGGGGCGCTGTGTGAGTGACTGGGGGTCTTTCATTTTAATCATGGATTTCAGGGTTTTATCAGAGAATTTGCAACTTTTTATCAGATAATTTGCAGTTTTTTGTCTGGGAAAACCAGGATCCCTGGTGATGAGGATCATGAGGACATTAGTAATTCTGTCTGTAAAGGAGGACTTTAATGGAGTGTAAGTAAGGAGTGGGACCAGGCACTGAATAACTGAGAGAAAAAGAAAATGCTGAATATCTACTCAAGCGGTGAACATAATCTATCCTGTGCACGAATGCGGCACGGACTACAGATAACAGCATAATTTGTATGCGCAAGGTTCAAATCAATATTTCATAGGGAACCTTAATTCTAGCACTTGCTTCTTTTTGAGCCAACAGTCCAGCCCCTGCTCCAATAAATATTTAAGTATTTCATACATATCCTCCACAGGACAAACTGAGAGAAGAAACCTCTGTAGCTCATTGCTTAGAGCCCTCTTTTCCATGCTTGTAGATTTGGGTCTTATTCCTTCCCTGAAACCAGCACGGAGGGCTATTGGATGGAGCACACATTATCACTGCATCGGGATTATGCTTACTACTCTGGGCCCTGCAGTAATATAGGTGAGAGAACCCCGGTTTGGTAATCCTTTTAGGAGTTAGGTACGAGTCAGATGCTAAGCTCCTCAGTACCACTGAGACTTCTGCAGTGTCAGGCATACACAACAAGGGTGCAGACAGAAGTGCATCTCGCTGCTGTAACTGAGACCACTTTGCAGGAAGCTTTCCAAATTGCAGTGATCCCCCAGACCAGGCAGAAGTTCACTCTTGGTTCAAGGAGGGAGGGGAATCTAGCTGCTGGCCATGAGCCTAGCTATGAGCTGCTGACTATGGCTAGCAGCGGCCCATTCTCCCTGCAAGCCTGCACTGTTTTTAGAATGGGAGGGGGGAAGGGAGCAGAGGGAGCTCGTTCTTAGAGGTTGCCCAGCCGGCGCTGGAGGGTGGGGTGGGTGAATTGGAGCCCCGCTACCTCAAGTGGCTGAAAAAACCTGAGACCAACGTCTTTCTGCTCCCTTTCCCCCTTCCCATTCTGAAAACAGCTACAGGTTGGCCGGCGGTGCAGATACACGTTACAGAAGACTCTTTATTTTGAAATGTCTTCATCTGACCCCTCATGCAATTGGTTCAGATTTTCTCCCAATCGGCAAGTTTTGAAGCAGTCTGCAGCCATGCACTTTTGTTTGCTCATCTCTATAGACCAACTTTCTGTGCCCAGATCAGGTGAAAATTGTCACTTCTGTCTGTGCCAACAGGGAGTGAGGCACCCAAATGATCTTACTGAGGGAAAATAAGGCATTTACAGGATAAGGAGGCAGGTCCATGGAGGGGTTGTGAATGCCCCCTCATATTTTAGAAGATGGTAGAGTGTCATTTGTTACAATGTTAGATAAAAATACTATGCTCCCTTCTTGCTACATTAATATAAGCATTAACTGTTGCCAATGGCATTTGAAACTCAGTAACTTTGGAAGAAAACAGCAAATAGAGCAGGAACTTGGGGCATAGCATGAGTGTCTAATGGGACTGAGGGACGATACAAGGGAGACATCTTTCTGATAGAAATATTTGGAAAACATCTGACATTTGGTATATGCCAATGTCTAACTTCCTTTTCCCACCCATTCTGTCTGGTTCTTCAGAAGTATCTTCATGACCCAAAGATATGTCATTTTCAGCTAGGAAAATTTCATAATGAGAAACTGGGGAACCTTTTTTTGCCTCATTACCCCTTTGTATATGACCTTGTCATTCTGGAGAAAAAGGAACGTGATTCAGACTCAGATCCCACATATGGAAAGACTTGTGTTTCTACCTAAGGAAAGGAAACAAGTTTTTGATTTGGAAAAAAAAAATCCTGTGAAAAGAGAACTGTCCATATGAAAATGAAAACGTCACTACAGCCTACTCCTAATTCCTAAAAAACCCCCAAACAAATGCTTCATCATTAACTATAATGGATTTACTAATGTACACACTCCCAGGCTCCAGCAGTCCACGCAGAAAACCCTGGTGAATATGTTTGAGAGAAACCCTGGGAAAGAGTTTTGGACACTCAAAACATCCAAATTTTTTACTACAAGGAATTTGCTGATCTCTTGATGAAAGCTTTCATGGGACTGTCAGTCCCAGACATGAAACACAAAATGATTACAGTCAAGTGACAGGGAAGGACACGTCTTCAGATATGGAAGTCTGAGTTCCTTGGTTAAATTTTGTTTGAGAAAAATTACACCCTGTATGCTGTTTGCAATTACCACTACTAAGTGTCTAGTCAGGTAAATGTGACCATGTATGATAGGTTTCATAGGTATATAGCAATTTCCAGGTACATGAATACAATTCACATATGCAGTCATAATAAGATACATTTTTGTAGGGACAGTTTTGGGCATAGACTTCATTTAAAGAAAATGTAGTCATTAAAGTCTTTCTTGAACCTACCAGGGAATGATGATTCAGAAATAAAATGGGTATTGTCATCTTATCTTACATCTTTTTCTATTTATTGTATACCACAACAAGAGGTCAGACCAGGATGTCAGTAATGGTTGTCAACGTTATTACCTGCCTTTCTTTTTGCATATTTCCTGGACCATCGTGGCCATTCACACTTCTTCAGCTTGACTACAACATTAACTCCACTCGCTCTCATTCATACCCACACCATCATGACCAGATCATTTTTGAAGTAACATTTTGGATGTGAAGCTGGAAATCACTTCGTGACAGCCACCGTGGTAGGGACTGAGATGGAGAACTTACTAATCTAAACGCACGAGTCTGCTACATGGCCATCAGTCCATAAAGGTGTGTATCTATGATGCCTTCTGATTTCTAACTAGATAAGATAGAAAGAGAGAGAGAGAGGACAAATGCTTTTGAACTCCAGTTCATTTTGCTGGGTTCACAAAAGCTTGTGTTCTCTCTAAATATATCTTACTTAGTCTAAAAAAATGCATATATAACCTGCCTTCTGACTGACTTCAGACTAGCACACCTAACCACCTCTCATTGGAAATCAGGCATGGAGGTGGGGGTGCATGCTTTGCTGCAGGTTATATGCTGTGGACAGAAAGAGACTTCCCAAGGATCTGAGGCCCACTGAGGCCCACAGCCATTCAAATTCCAGACAAGACTCACTTTTTTGGATAGATGCTAGGAACTACCATACGTCATCCAAGGAATTGGAGATGAAGAGCAAGGCTCTGTAGCTGGGCTCTGTACCAGATTCAAATCCAATGTTTTCTGGGTCAGAGTTATTATAATCTAGTTTTAAAATTATACAGGCATATCAGTCATATCCTTTTTTAAAACTTCTTCTATAGGTAGAACTTGACCAGCCCCTAAGGACAAAAAGTACCTAAATTTTCAAAACCATCCTGTGAATTTGGCCGTCTCACTTTCTGAGTTGCTGTGTCGAGATGTTTGATTTTCAGAGAGCAGGCAGAGAGGGGCTTGTTTAGAGGCCATTAACAAACTGGGCCCCTTGGACTTGAAACCACTAGATACTTATGACTATGTAGGTTCCTTTGCCTGTTATGACACATTCCTAAATATTACTGAATGATAGATGTTATAGCTAACTATGTGAGTAAACTGTGTCAAGTGTGCCTAGAAAAAAGTGCAATAGTTTCTGTTCATGCCACAAGCACCGAGAGCTGACAGGTTTAACTATTTTAATGGAATAAATGCTATAGGAGACAACAAGTTGCATTTTCTAAACCACAAACTCTTCAAAATCATGGAAATAAAATCCACAAAATGCTTATGTAAGGTTTTTTTTTCTCTCCCTCTCCCTAATCGCTTCTAGACACATTAGAGCCAAGTAACTCTCTCCCATTGTAACAATAAGAAAAAAACTTGTTTACAAATTGTACATTGAAATTTAAGTTACTAGCACTAGCAACAGGTTTATAGTGACAGGTCACTTTAGATTGGAGTTTAATTTATGAAGATTGCTTTACCTGGGGCTATGGTAATCTATGCCTTTGGAGTAATTCACACTCTGCCTCATTTCGAATGCAGTCAAAGACTGTCGTATTTCACTATGACAATGTAATCACAGATCCACATTAAAAAGTCATTATTGTTTAGAATCCAGCTTGGTTTGAAAAACACTTACTATAAAATCCAACAGCCTTTGTAAATTACCCAAAGGTTTACTCAAGAATACAAGGTGCAGTGATTTAAATCTGGAACTTACTACTTTATTGATTAGATGGGATTTTTAGGTCACTGCGTTTACGGGAAATGATTAGTGAGTAATCAGAGTAATAAACTCCCTGATGCTGGTTCATAAATAATTATGAATTGAATTTCCTTTATCAAGTATCAGATGTAAACTGATTTAACCATAAGAAATCTTTTATTAAACTTTTTTATTCCATTTTTGTACTGCACTCTAACCGTCAATAATGATATAAAAGAACCATAAGCATCATTTTCTAATCTCATTTTTCCACAGGCACAATGTTCTCCATTAGACATGGGATGTCTACTGGGCTATTCTGGTCTGCCAGCTTAAAATTTTGATCTCAATGCAAAACTTTGGTTGACTTTCTCATGAATAATACACCTATTTTTCCAGCACTATTCAGGCATGTAGCCAATAAATAGATAAATTTTACCTACTTAGTGATGGTCTAATCCCAAGATTTATATTCAAACAGGAAACCGGCCATTTACGCATTACTGTACATGCAGTGATTATTGAATTCCTACTTATCTTCATATTGTTCAAGATCTTTTTTCTTTCTTGTTTTTTTCCTGTGAATTGGGGGAGTTTTAAGCTATGACTATTGAATAAGGGTTTAAAAGCACCATTAAAACAAATGATGCAATGAACCAATTAAAAACATTGAATATATTTTTTTAATTAGACATTTATGAGCTGTGAATTGGATCAGAAATTCCCAATACACGTGACATGCTGACATATAATAGCTACTTTTAGGATGTTAGTTTTGCTTTTTATGCATGTAAATAAAGGTTTTTAAAATTAACTTTAGGAATAAGTTAATTCTGTTTTGTTTGGAGCATAGGTAAAATCTGAGACATGGTTCACATATAAATTTTTTTACCATGGCACAGTTAGGGGCAATCCTGATTATAGATCAATTCTTTCCCATTTTAAAAATGACTCGTGAATGTTTTGGTGTGTAATAAAAGTCAACATTAAAGAGCTTGTTTACATAGAGATAGGATCATTACCGTGCCAATGGCTAAACATGCACAAGAACAAATTCTTGCCAGGAATTAGGACCATATGGACAAAGGTTTTCTTTCTGCCTGAATAGCAAACAGCACCAGTTTACAATGATTTTAGAGAATTTACTTTGCATTTTTAATGCTGTGTGTGGCTAATGCAATGGCTAAGGAAAATATTCTATTGAAGGCCTTGATATTTTTGAGATGAATACAATTCGGTCCCAACAATGCCTAGAATCTTCTACAATTGAAGGTCTGGTTGATACATCTTTGATTACCTTCTGCTTCCTGCTACTCCTCCTGCAAGTGATAGATCTTCAGCTCCTTAAAGTTGCACTGGGATACCACCGTTAAAAATAATATTAAAAGAGAACTCTCTCAGAGAGGAGTCAACACCTGTATTGGGGACTCTCTGAAGGAATGCACCGTTACACCCTCATGATGATATTAGAGCAGCAATGAGTTTTAAGAGATAAGGCACTTGAGTATGATTCAGGAGACCAAGGTTCTCTCCCTCTTGTAATTGTCTTTGGGCAACTAGTCTGTCCTGCCTTTGCCTGTCATGTTTATTTAAAAGTTAAGATCCAAATCCTCAAAATACATTTTGGCCAGTATCTACCTCAGAAATATGAAATCAATTGGAATTAGACACCTTCGTATCTTTAAGCATAAGTTCTTTATGGAGGGGGGGTTCATCTTGTTAGTGTGGGTACCACCATAATGATAATCATTTGAATGTAATAGAATAAAACAGTAAGAGAAGTTGTTGCAAATTATGAAAAGCAATGGCATTTTAATCAAATGGACCTTATACATCCTAGGAAGATTTATGTAGGCAAAATAAGAACAGAGCAGAGATACCCATGGAAAATATTTAAAGGACATTGCCATCCATGGCATAGAGTTTTGATAGTAGGAAATCTACTCTTGGATTGGCTATTTTATCCTGAACAGGTATAAATTGACTAGCTTGGTGCTACAGAGATTTTTCACCAACTGAGGACTAGGCCCACCATCTGCAACATGGCTTATTGGTGGCAAGTCCTTAAAAAATCCAAAGGCCTCAACATGGCGGGTGCTGAGCTTTGGTGAAAATCTGGCCCCAAATCTGGATATTGAGCAGGTAAAAATCCAGTTCGAGGGTGCCTTGGGAAAGCTGACCCCAGTACACAGACCACAGTCTCTTCAGGCCAAAGTAGCATAATCAAATCAAAGTGAATCTGACACTATAATTGTTACCAGGAAATAACAACATTCATGAGGAAAGACTTTGTTTCATCTTATGTAACTTAGTTCTGCAAGCCTCATTTGAGCATAAACACATTCTAACCATCGTTAATCTTAAAATTGCACCTGTAAATACCTTACAAGTGGTTAATAAAGGAGTTCAATCAATAGTCAGTCAATTGCAGGTGATCATTATGGAGTCCAACAAGCCAACTGATTGTTAAAAACAGTGACTTAGACTCCCTCTGAGAAGTGTTAATGACTAGCTACCACAGATGCTCAGGGGTATAAATTACTTATAATAGCTGCAAATTAATCCTTTATAAATCATGTGTAAATGGAAGCTTACCATAAAGGGTGGACTGACTTCTTCCCGTTCAGTATTAAGTAATGCTTTGGACTAAATGGATTCCTGATTGAATCATGGATGGTCAGGCACTCTGATGGAATTAGAAGCCTGGTCTTGGGAAAATAGTTTTCATTCACAGAACTGAAACTTTAAAAATCATTCATTTTAGATGCTGTCTTTTAGGGGAGGATCCAACAGTCTCGCTCATTTGCATACTTCTTCCGAGAGGTTGCAGGACTGGATCCTGAGACTATCCAGATTGTGAATAGTGTGGTTGAACAGTGCATAAAAATATGTGCTCCCTGGAGTGTTCTACAGTAAAGTAAATAGACCCATTGACTATGTCTGCAATAAAATAAGGTACCATTTAGAAATGTGTTATTCAACCAGCAGTTCACGTGGGTGGTGGCTAATTTCCTTATTAGCATAATTAGCCAATAGTGCTTTCTTCATGGATCTCAATTTCTAATTGAGGTACAGCTGTGAAATGAAGTTCTAGCTCCATTAAAGCATACCATCTGATTACAAGGGACAAGGGCTTTTATTCCTACAGTAATTGCATCTAGGGTAAACACCTAATTGGCAGGGATAATTAACCAAAAAGTGAGCATATTTGTATATATCTAGTCATTATTGAGATCTTGCTGTGATAGCAACTTCTGCCTCTAACAAATCTGAGCACGTAGAGAAGAGGATAAGGCAGCCAGCAGCATAATAGCTAGAGGTCTAATACTGTTTATAAATAGTTGTACAGTTAATAGTAATATTTATCACTTACATGGTACTGTGATTTTTCTAAACATTGTATGCATGCTCATTGATTGCTAACACTCCACATGTTCTAGGCTTTATCTGATATTGAGCTATTCAAATTATTGTTCAGATGCATTTATGCTTTTCCTGCCTACCAGTAGAAAATATTCGGGCACTGATATGACTCGGAAGCCTTTTGCTTGCCATTTGCTTGAAGACATTCCCATTTCATAATGAATAGTGATTAAAGACACTCAAAAACAGACTCAACGCCATGCGTTGAGGAATGGACCACCCCATACAATGGAACAGCTTTGTCCAAGAGAGCCAGGTATAAATCAGAAGATGGTGAAAGACATACGGAGGGGATTTTATTCATGTGATATTCCTTCATATAACAATGTGTCCTCCCCCGCAATGGTAAGTGACTTTCAAACTTATAAAAGAGCTAAGCGTGAATGCTTGAATTGAAGGACACTATATACTTTCACATTATAGGGATCACAGCTAAAAGTACGCAGTACATAAGGCTAGCACCTACACAAGAGAAAGTCATACTGAATTAGCAATGCAGCTTATAATAATAAATACAGTAAATACAATTATACTCTTATCTCCCTTTTCTTGGACACAAAAAAATCACCTTTTTGCCATGTCTTTTTGTTGTTGTTTTTCAGTCTTCCTCTATCTTCCCTACTCAGACAATGTAATTTTCACACCAGTTTGACTGAATGGTAATTGTACACTAGAACATGTATTTTATCATTGGATGTATTGATATCTTATGTATGCTATCTTCTTTAACAATTCAATAATGATAAAACATATTTTTAAAATACTTTTTAAACAGGCTGTTGATTGTGTTTTATGGACGGCTGCTTAAGCATAAGGTTACATGCAGTGAGTAGGATTAGTTCCAGTGTTCACTCATCCAACTCTCAGGAATTGAGAGATGATAGCTTGAATAGTTAGGTCAACACTTTGAATGTGTACTTTGGCATTAGTCAATGCTCATTTGCCTCTTATCTAAAAGGAGGCAGGTGTTCATTGTAAACTGGCATAATACTGTCTAATCCCATTGCTCTACATAGCCTTTTTCCTTCCTTCTCCACCAGCATGGACAATGAATTAATACAAACTGTGGAGTCTATGGATCAGAAATGTGGAAAAGGTACTTATGTATTCTACAATGAGGCGAGGTATCTCCTTTACATCTGAACATAGTGCTCTAGCCTCTGTGATTGCAGTGTACAAAGCTCCTTCTCTAGATACACACTATAACCATCTTCTCTGTTGTGTGTTTTTTTTGATGAAAAATTAAAAGGAAATATTCACCGATGAATGATCAGAAAAATCTTATCTTCCCATTTGTGAAGTGTGGCAAGAGCCATAGAAGCATAGATGAGAGAAAAGAGTCATTACAATGGTGCAACCAACACTACAATGTATTTTATGGACAGGAAGAGAATAACACCTTAGTCAACAAAATCGTAAACAGGAATATAAGTAATCACAATAAAATACTATATCACCATATGGGAGCAAGACACCAGCAAGTGGATCCTTTCCTCGCAAAATATACCACAAGATCTTTAACGACTGTAAATGAATACATCTTGACTATAACAACTCATCCCAAATGCAGCACTATTAGCAGCTAGTGTCAGCTTCCACCAAGTGAAGAGGCTGGTTCAGAAGTTTCAGGGAGAGAAGTCATGTAGGTTTGAATCTGGAGTTGAGAATCAGGAGGTCCAGCTTTCTTATTTTGCCTTTGCCACTGACTGCCTCTTTCTCTAACCAGATGCACTTGCTGCTTCAGCCTCCTCAGCAGTGAGGCATTGACGGTGCCCTTGGCCTTCTTGTTCTCTTCCTGTGACAGACTGTAGGACTTTTTTTTTTTAAACTGGGTGCTTTGAGGACAGAGGGGGATGTCCTTGTGGATGTTTTAGGACAAACGGTGGCTGAAGAACTCAAGACTCAAAAGCTTGTAGAGGACCCTTCTCATCCTCTGTTCCTAGGTAATAAAACAGAAGCGTTGAGAACAATTATTACTTAATGTTTATAAAGCATTTTACCCACATTAAATACTGTGTTATTATTGCTAGACCTTCCAGTGTTCCTATTCCCAGTGTGTGTAATGCTGAATTTACAATTTTTTTCTTCCTTTTTTTTTTTTTTTTTTAAAAATAAAACAGAATTGGATATCAGCTTTGGTTTTCATTAAGATCTGCCCTTAAATGGGAATTTAACCAGAACAGCTTGGGAATTTTCCAGTTCTAGTTTACTTGTTGGAAATTTTTAATTTGCCAGCCTGAAACCATTTGTGGCAAAAGAGTTCTGGGTTCAGGCAGCTGGAAGTGTAAATGGCACTATTTGACAGCCAAATCACATCCACACTTATTCTGACAAAAAATACTGACACAGCACTTCCAAAGTTCAGATCTCACACTTTATCAGTTTTAATGCTAAGTTTTGAGAACAAATACAAAGAGATCCTTAAATTCCTCTAAATAGCTCAAGCCAGAGCCTCAAATGCAAACGGTACCTAGATTTGGGTACTGCAAGGTAGCAGTGCAAGGTAGGAGTGCAGGGAATGCCTGCATATGCAGTACATGGGACCACAGAAAGGTGTGCGGTGCCGCATACTGCACATCCACTCTGATCTGGACACGAACCCTTTGTTTATGCCTAGGTACAGACTTTCAAAAAGCCTGAGGCAGAATCAATCTTCGTTACGCAGTTTTCTGTAAGCGGTGTAGTTAAGATTGGTAGCAAACAGAACACACATTTGCCTTCGGCGAGAGGGCAAATCTTAAACTAGGTTCTGCCATTTACAGACCTGTGCATGAGTGCTGAACTTCTGTTCTGCTACAGGTATAGACCAGTTTCTGATCACTTATACTGGTAAGTGTAATGTCTGTACCTGGCATATATGTAAACCAGACTTGTTCGGTTGACATTAATGGCTCTTTAGTGATTTCCACTAACAGAAGTTCGCACCTTGTCAAAAAGACAAGAGCTTAAAATCTACCCTGCCTTCCATTTAAACAGTGAACAGGGAGAAAAGTTGGTGTCCAAACATGGCATTCTTCACTTTGCAAAATCACTTTAGTCTGTTCCCAAGGAAAGGACTTTGTAGCAGCTCTGAAACAACTGTGCATGCATTCCACCACCTGCATTTCCAAGTAGGAGTCTGGAATACTTTTTACAGACTATAAATTTCCACTCCCTACATTTTGCAGAATTTAAATGGTTGTCAAGGGGACTAATTGCACAAAGATTAATCAAAAAATGTCAGGCATATTCAATGTGCGTTAGTTAATACAGATATCCATGAAGCATTATTAAGGCAAAGCCCACTGTAGAAGCACACACACTATCCCATATATAAGAGATGGGAATTCTTTATAGCTACGCTTACATTTGCTTTCATTTTATTCTAAACTATTCGTTAAGCAGTAATGATCTAAGGACAGGGCATTTTCTCAGGATTAATGGTAGACTGACAGGAGTTTATAGCCAGAGGTGTAGCTAAGGGGGCCATTAGTTCCAGCTGGTCATTAATCCTAGAGAATGCCCTGTGCTGAGGTCACTATTGCTATTATAAGATGAAAATGAAAGCAAGCATAGATGTATAGATTGCTTTCTTTAACAGTCAGTGCAGTTGCAATTGATATATACACGGTGTTTGTTGGAATTAATTACTTGTATGTTATTTGCATGCTAATTGGATTATCTCAAACATTTTATTGTGGAGGCAACAATAATTGAAACTACTTAAAACTATTTTTTTTAAAGTAATCATTGAAAAGCACCTCTAAACAAACATTACTTATCAAAATAAGAACCTCAATAGTCACACAAAGTGTCCTCAGTATCACAGCCTGAAAAACAACCAGTTTGAGAAGAGGCTGGCTTGGGTTGGGAACGAGACTTAGATGTGGGTTCAGGTTTTGCCTCTACTAGAGATTCCCTTGTATGACCATGGGCAGGTCACTTAGGACTAGGATCAACAAAAGTACTTAAGGTGCCTAAAAAGTTAGGCACCTACCCCCTAGAGTGGACTATAGAACCCTCTCTTAAGTATATAAACTACATATAGAATGTATAGGGACATATTGGGCCAGATCTGCTCCACCTATTGGGTAATAAGTGGATTTAGGCACCTAAATTCAATTCTATTTCATCCTGCTTGAATCCCTAAAAAAAACTGTGAATACAAAAGCTGGGTAGGTTCTCCTCCTCCTCCTCGCTGATTTTGTGACTTAGTCTTAAGGCTAAAGTGATGATGTGTTGCAAAAGTAGATGTATACATGGATTTTCAGGGATGTGAGCTTGGTACAATAAGCAGCTAATGGCATGAATAGAATCTGGGTCATACACACCTCCGAATGGGATCCAATACTTCCTTCAGAGCCTAAGTCAAGGAAGCACTTTTCTCTACCTTGGACCCCCTCCCTGAAGATGGGTCTACCTCCTGAAGAACCGAGCAGAATTTTCCCTTTAAAAACATAGCTGTCAGTGCCGCCCCTGACAAGCCACTGAGACAGTTATTGGATAAGATTCACAATTGGGCCTTGACTATGGCTGTGAACTGGCCGTGAATAAATTTACGCTTCAAGTTGGAAGATACCTTCTAACCAAAGGAGGGATGTTGTAGAACAGCCACACTCAAAATTCGCTGGTATGACAAAACCCAGTTCTGCATTTTGACATCTTTTTTTTTACTAAACATTTTCTCTGCTCTTTCTAAAGTTCATCTGAATTTGGTTAGTCAGGGGTTTGAGCCAAAATATATTCATATCTTTCCATGGGCTTTGGATCAGGTCTAATCTCTGCAGTTCTGAGGCCTGATGTTCAGAAACAAGTGCTAGAAAAAACTTCCAGGATTGGATTCTAAGAGCTAATCATATCACATTATGATTCTGGAATAGATTGGGTAGTGTTCTTTTAGAACAAAGCTTCATCTCTGTCTTCACTATTTTTTTTAACCTGTTTGAGCTTGGCTACATGTTTGAAACATAGTTTTTGTACTTGCAGTCGGAGTTATCTTTTTATTTGTATACAAAGAAAAAAAAGCACTTGCAGATGAATGATCACTACTTACGTGCAATAGCCCTGTAAGCTACAAATAACTTGTTGAATGATTGCATAAGTTTTTGGTGCAAATCTGTGTTCTGGGATAGAGCTAACTGACACTGCATCATACACATATATATGCTTTACCCATACATTAGTGAATAATAGATTGAAAATAGAATAATACATCTAGCTCCATTTCTTTAGAATAAAAAATGCCCACAGCAAACAAATCACATTTCCATGTACAAAGGAATTGTTATAGAGCTCTGGATTTGGGGATTTTTTGGGGTTGTTTTTTAGATTTAATTCTTTGATAAGCAGACCCTAAAAACATCCAACTCTACCAAAAATCTTCTTGAGTGGCCAACTAAAGACTAAATACAAAGAACCAAATTGTCCCTATTGATTTAGCACCTGCATACTAAAAATAATAAAGACCCGTGTTGAAAAGTCCTACATTGCCATGGAAAGCACTGCTTTGTCTGTGGCAGTGAAAACAGACTAGAAAATTGCTTTTGTCAGGTGTGCAGTGGCCTTGATTTTTTGACATCAAGTACTTTAATAGTGAACCCCATAACCGGCTTCCCAGTAGGTAAATGGAAAGGCGGCTTTTAATACAGTGTGCTTTATTAGCAGTGCAGCTGCCAGCGGTATAGGTATTTCTTAACATAAAGTAAATGTGATGTGTGTCTGTGAGAGAGATAGAAAAAGAGAGAATGTTGCTCTATATTGTGTTTAGATTACTCTTACCAAAAGGGACAAGGCATTCTCACTCCACGATTCAATAAACTTACACTTCTGGAAGTCAATCACACTGAGGGGTCGGGTTTGTTCTGCAAGCTGTGCCTTGTGATGATTCAGGGAATTCCATCAGAGTGCACCAAGTTCCTGGATATATTCCTCCCCACTCACTCACAGATGCAATGTCTAGATTATTTAAAAGGCTGATCTAAGGAGGAGTATGGCGATATCATCACAGTAACTTCCTTTCTTTCAAGGAAAACGTTTTCTCCTCAACCGATCTCTGAAAAATATCAAGTTAGGTGGAGGGTGCTATTATGAGCCTCATCTTAGTCATTCATACATATAAATGGAGCTGAATATTCAAGTATTCATCATCCCATTCCATGGCCTAGGAGCCAGAGTGGCACCAACTTCAGCTTGGCTTCATTAACCTGCACTAGCAAGAGTGCTAGTCCACCACATGCACTATCTATAGAATCCTGTTACCACTTTACATTCTTTTAATCTCACAATACCTCTGTATTTTCCTGCTGCAAGGCCTCCCCCACTTTATTAAATAATATTTATTGTTTTACTACCTTAAACTGAATTTTAAGGGCCCTAGTTGAATTTGGCATCTCGTTGTGGTAGACACTATATGAACACACACAGTAGGAAGAGTACAGACAGTCAAAAAGCCTGAGGCTGAATTGATGCAGTCTTTGCAGGTTAGTCCAAACTACGGAGTTTGAACCAATAAACAACTGGACACAAGTTCACTTTTGATTCAGGAAATGCAGCCACATGCCTGTAGTGGCTCAAGCCAGAAGCTGAGGTGGGGAGGGGTGCTACAGAATGCCTGCCAGCCACTCCAAGGCTTTTCCCTCCTGCCTGTTCAAGTGGAGGGGATGTGGCCAGGCCCCAGCCTGCGCTCTGCCTGGATCGGGGAGGAAGGTAGTAGCATTGAATCATAAAAGATTGAACAAGAATAGTTCTTTCTCTAAAACAGTATTGATTGAAAATTGTAAACACAACCTGGGAGGTGTGCTCACTTACTCTTCCTGGTGTCCCTGAGGCCTTTGGGATTTGCAGTCCAGCATCACAGCAGCAGGACTCCACAAGATTGCTTACTAGTTCCTCTTCCTGCTTCCAGGTGCCTCTGGGATTTGTAGTCTACACTTATAGACAGCACTAATTAAGCCAGCTGCTCTATACTTCTTGGAAGGTGAGTTTAACCCCTCCTCCCTGGCCCAACCTGCAGACCCCAGCCAGGCTTTGCCTTGAGGGGAGGGAAGCAGTGAGCTGGCCAGTGAGCCTGCTAGCAAGCAGAGAGGCAGAACCAATTGTGCTCTCTGGAGCAGACAGCACAGCCCACCCAAGCCCAGGGCTGCAAAGCATGCTGGGTTGCTGGGGGGCTCTGATTTAATTTGAATCAGGAAGGGGGTCTGAGACAGAAGTTTCATAAGCCGGTTTGACCAAAATCAGTTAAGTCTAATACTTCATTCAACCTGGTTTAAATTAAACCTGTTTCACCCATTTTGAAACTGGGTTATGTGCACTGAACTTGTGTTCAGTTACAGGTTTAAACCAGTTTCTGATCACTTAAACTGATGTATGTGTAACATCTGCTCCAAGCCTTAAAGTTTAAGGGCATTTATACATGTGCTCCAGGACTGGGGGAGAGGAGGATGCTTTAATTAGAGTGACTCTGAGAGCCACTCTAATTAAAGGGCCTGGAACGTCTCATGTATCAGAGTCTCCACACTTAAAATGAACTTTAGATAAAGCTCCTGTATTGAATGAGCTTTATATAAAGTGGTTCCACTTCCTTTTTTAAGCATGGGGATGCTCATACACAAGACGCTGGAGTCTGCTAGAGCACGGTAATTACCACGCTCCAACAGACTGGATTAATCAGTTTCCCTGACTCCTGTACCTGCACACATTTGAGGAAGTGGAGATTCATCACATGACTGTCACATGATTGAAACCATGTATTTTCCTCCTGTTTTATTGTTGAACAGCTGGATCACAGCACTTTCACCACTGTGAATCTATGACACATTACTGTATTGGAGGTTGTTCATTTTTCATTGTTGATTTATCTGTTTCAAAGCAAATGAACATCTGAGGTTCTAAAGATTGTCGTCACCTTCCTGTTACTGTTCAAACAAACTATATGCTTTTAATCCAGGGCATTCGTTCAATGGTCCTCCATCAAGGGACTAATTAATCATAGGAATTTAGATGTTAAGAAAAAAATGGGCAATTGCAAATCTGGAACAGCGAGGGGATCAGGAACTATGATTTTTGAGTGTGTGGCAGAAGAAAACAGGAAAAATGCTATAGGGCTGCTGTTCCTAGTTCCTGGCCTAAGTCACCAAGATTACTTGCCATAAGGTACCACTTGAGTAATGCAAAAGAAAAGCACACAGATATGATGGGAAATGTAAGCAGCTGACTCCTTTATGTGGCAGTAAACTAAGGTAATCTATCCCCATCCACTAATGTTTATAAACATATTGTAAACAAGCATAAATGAACAGCTCATCTCTCTGGGGGGAACAGATGCATCCTTAATACTGATTAAGTGTTTTGTTCTGCCTGAGTGTCTGGCAGAGGTTTATGCTCCTAAGCAGAGGGAGGGAGATGGAATAACGACAGTCTCATATTCTCCTGGCTCTTTAACTGCTTTGGGGGATTCAGAAGGCATTATAGCATGTATAATTCTACTGATGATCACTTGCCACAACACCACATGACATGGGCTTCATTTCAGATATCAGGGCTTTAGACCTGCTACCCGTTTCCTTTCTGCAGTGAAAATCAGAATGAAAGGTCCACAAGCAAGAACAGAAAATGAGAAGGGGCTGACTACCAGTAGCATTTATGGCCACGTCCAGATGAACAGAGGCATGTGCTTGCAGTGGCAGAAGTAATAGCAGCACAAATTTGTGCCACTTTTTTGCAGGACACATTGTCCTGCAGGGGTAAACACTCCTTGACCATCTGCTTCTGGCACTTCAGCCAGGGACAGTGTAACAGGGGACCATTACCATTCCTGTTTCAAGCATAGAAAAGCAATGGAGGAACCCTCACCAGAGGCAGAGGTCGCAATGCTCCCATGTCTGATGACATTAGGCGCTAACAGGGATTCCAGAAACACAAGGGCCTGCCACAGAAGCCATTACTGATTGATCCTGCAAGCTAGACAACTGCCAGGGAGTGCTAGTGCCCTTGGAGAGGGGACACAGGAGCAGCTGAAGCAAACTGTGCTGAATCTACATGGAGGCATGGAGACCTAGAGCAGACAAAAGGGAAACACCAGCGGTATGAGAAAAGCCATGATGGACATTGACAAGTGGGCACCTGTGGTGAGTCCTCTGGGGGGAAACACTGAACCTTGGGAGGAATGACAAGAAAAGGCTGAGGGCCCCAGCTAGAAGTCTGTGAGAAAACGCTCAAGTGAGTAGAGACTGTGATAAGCAGAGCCCAAGCAGAGAAGGCTCTATAATAGTGCTTGTAGGAGCAAACATGGAGGTCGAGGGATAAGGACACCACCTGGAAAAATTACTGAGAGGTGGAACCAGCCTGCTGAGGAAGTACACTGGGCAAACGTTCTTGTATCTGAAGAGGAAGCCATTTGGACAAATGGACACAGGCTGATCATGGATAGTGTAGAAGGGGTGGCGGGGTGCTGTGACAGAGACTGGAGCACAAGACATCTGTTATCACGCTGTTTGCTGTCAATCCCCTTCTATATTCTTTTTTTACCATCAAGGCATTTCAGGCGAATGGGTGGGGAAGACAGTGATTAGAGAAGCTAGTGCTGAGAAGGCACTGTGCTCACAATTTGATCCAAAACATCACCTGCCAGAGGAAAACTAACATGTCCAAATAACCCACTGGTGAGATGAAGCAAAAAATGAAGCAAGTTGGTGCAGATTTGGGAAGACCCCAAGGCTGGCAACAGGCCCTTGGGATTATGTTATGTTTGCTCCAAAATCAACAGGTGCAAATGGAGGAATTAGTGAGAGTTAGAGCCCAAAAGGCCGTGGCCCAAATTCTGATTTTATCACAACAGCAAGAATTGAGTGAAAAATAGAGGCTTGGCAGATAGCCATGATGTGGATGAGGGAAGGAACTAGACTGCCAAAAATGACACCAGAGTGTCACAGAGGATGTTGTTAAGACACTTCTAGAAGCTTTTGAAAGGGCTGATCTTGTAGCTGGATGAGGTCGATCTGAATGGGCAGGCTAATTGGGTCCATTATTAATAGTTCCAGCACAAGCAGCATATCAAGCATTGTCATGAGTCGATGCTATGGAGTATCAGAAGGTAGAAGGGACAATCCTGCATTATTTGGAGATTTCACTGGAGTACTATCGGCAACGTTTCTGAGCTAAAAAGAAGATAGAAGAGCAACGCCCGCGGCTACTGGCCCAAGTCCCAAGGGATTTATTAGAGAGATTCAGTCAGAAGGCAAGTCAGTGGCTGAAGTCTTAGATATTATTGCTCTGGAACAGTTCCTTACTGACCTGGGTGAGGAGACGCAAAAGTGGATGCAGAGATACCAACCGCAATCAGTGAAGGAGGCTTTATGGGTAGCTGAGGCTTTTATGGCTGCAAAAAGAGCAACAAACTGAGAAAAATTAGCAAAAGGAAGTAGCATCTTGGTGGGGTGAGGGGAGTTAGGAAGAACTAAGTTGCAAAGGTTAGAGTCACCTCAAGGTCCTATGCAGGAGTTAAAAGTTTGGGACACTAAAGAAATCATGTGTTATTGCTGTGGAAACCAGGGCCACATTGCACCCAGAGGACATGGGGAGTATGAATGGTGTAAACACCACACAGTGAAAAGATGGACTGTAGCTTTGGTTGGCATAGGGGTCCCTCACGTCTCTCCAAATTGGTGGCGGTTGTGAAAATAAGTGACCTGTTAATCCCAGCTTTTGTCAACACAGGATGTACTCAAACCGTGTTAAAATCTTTTTTGGTTCTGCCACACATCAGTGAGAAAGACACCCCAGTTAGTATGATTTGCGTACACGGGGCCTCCTACACATATCAGAGAAAGCTTATGATGCTGATCATTATGGGAAGAACCAAAGAGTTGTCTATGGGTCTGGCTAAAACACTGCCAATGCTATTAGGTGTAGATTGGCTGTATCTGTGAGAGGTGCTGGATCAAACCATGGAAAAGACACCACAGCAATCTATTGACAGAGAAACAGTGAATACTCAAACACAAGGTTTCACCAGGGTAGAAACTGATCCCTCATCCAAGGAAGAAGGCCTTGATGAAACCATAGATCTAGAAGAAATCACTGGTGATGGTCAGTTCCTCAAGGAACAAGCTTGGGAGCCTGTCTTCCACCATATATTCAAAGAAGGACTAGTCAGGCAAGAAGGGGAAGTGGTGAATCCTGGACTGGCAGATGCATACCCTTGTTTTGAGGTAAGGGACAGCAGCATTTTATACAGGGCTGAGCATGGATGGGGAGTAGGGGAGGAGTTGGTGCAAATTCTGGTTCCACAATAGTTTCAGAAATTACTCCTTTGGGTGGCCCATACTCTCCCTGGGCAGGAGCAGCATTTAGATTGGGGCAAAACTGAAGCCTGACTAAATCAACAGGTATTCTGGCCTGCTATTTATAAGCAGGTTGAAAATTATTGCCAGAGCTGTTCAGATTGCTGGAAGGTCTTGGATATACACCCCACCCCGAGCCCCATTGATTCCTATGACCCTAATTGAGAAACATTTTGATACGCTAGATATGGACATAGCAGGTCCCTTCCTCCAAAGTAGTGAGGGATATCAATTCATGCTGGTCCTTGTAGACCACTGGTCTCCAAACTTTTTATGGTGAAGATCACTTTTTATAAGTAAAGGGCACCCCACGATCTACTGCTCCTGCCCTGCTCCCCAACCCCCTGAGCCTCCCCACCCC
>NW_017728947.1:101830444-101843102 GCF_001723895.1 Crocodylus porosus
GCATGGCTTACACTACATTTTTTACTGGCAGCATTTTTTTTTAGTACCCAGGCATTCTGGTACTTAATTTTGTCACCACACTGCAAACATTTTAATATTCACCATGTGAGGTTTATACCCCTGCTTGCCTGGATGCAGCCTATGTGTTGGTAGCCCACAAACTTAAATACAGCTAGCTCATCTAAGTGCTGACTCGCTGTAGTGATAAGCCTCCCATAGCCAGCACACGTTTTCATGCTTTGTTTGTCAATGAGCTTCCTGTCACTTTCCTGAAGTAAGAATTCTAACAATACTTACACCTTTGTGCCTATCAAAAAATCTAGATATGGAAGAGATATCAAGTCACATGACCATCTGTGCCAGTACTGGATTAATCCCTGATGTTTTCTGGCAGTGTTTTCCTAAGCTAGTTTTAAAGGTTTGATTTTTTTAAATGCCTGAATTTGTGCAGACAGTACTTTTTCCCTCTTCCCCTTCACCCCCAGTGCCACAATTAATTACAAGCTCAAATGAATAGATAGATTTCTAATTAATTTGCATTCTGTCATGGAGCTAGAAATCTAGGTGCTACCATTCGTCTAAGTAGTTGAGTTGAGGTGCAAAACTATAAACACAGTAATTTCAAAATTCCAGTTGCAAAATCCAAGGCTGTTCTGAAATCCTGAACCTTTCCAGTCATAGTGGGTATGTCTACATGTTCATTAATGTGCCATAGTTACTGCGCATTAAGTTTAGTACTTGCATAACCAAATAATAAATCAATGCATGGTAACTGGCACTACTGCACAGTAGCACCGGTACATGGCTTTTTAAGTGAGGCTAACTGCACAGTAGCCTAATACTACTGTGCAGTAGCATATTAGCACAGGTTTTGCCCTGCACACTACTGCACAGTGTTATTAGGCTACTGAACAGTTAGCATATCATGTAGACGCACCCAGTACTTCCCATTCTTTGGAAGATTGTTCCATGATCCAGCAGGACTTACCACTGGGAAGTTTCGCTTGCAGTTCAACCTAGTACTTTACAGGAGCTGAGGTTCTGAGACACTTGATGAGAAGTAGACTCAATTCTTCTTGAAGTATTCAGACCATTGGCTACTCAAGAATCAAGAATTTATGCTAGAATAAAATCCACATGAACACTTCCAGTGGAATTAATGTTACTCTTGCTGGGTATAAGGTGACTTACTATGAGAAAGGAAAAAACATCATTTTTAGATTGTAGGCTTGCTAGGGCAAAGACCATGGGTTTCCATCTGTGCTGTAAAGTACTCAGCACATAACCAGGTGCTGAGAAAGGAAGATTCCCTATAAAGTAAAAACCCTCTTTTCTTACAATTGATTTATATTTTTCTTTTTAGTGAAATACCAGGGAAAGTGAAAACATTATACAAAACAATGTCAGAAAAAAATTTTTAATCAAACCAAATAAAGTCAAGTAAAGTCAATAGAAAACTTAGAAATTTCTTTTGTACCCTATTGGCAAATGAAAGTAATATTATATGCTATTCAGTCAATGGTAAGAAACTATATCCCTTTTAAGCTAACACAACCATTCTAATGTCCTGTTTGGCTCACCTCTTGTTACAGTGTACTTTCCAATCTAAATATTAACACATGTTTTTATCCTTTCCCTGGATCTTTTAGAGAATTTCTAATGCTATTAATGATTTATTTGTTACTTGAAACTAAAGAATGATGAAAAGCGACATCTGGATCCTCAAGGAGAGAAGAGATGGAGATTCAGAGCCACCGAAGCATCAGTGACATGGCTCTGACACTGTTCTGCAATCAGCAGATGAATTTCACCTACAGCATCATAGCCAAGATTTTCTTGTCTCAGGTCAGCATGATTTGGAAATGAAAAGAGTAAACCCCAAGAAATGGCAACAAACAATATCCAGCAATGACAGAATAAATGCACATGCTCTGATCAACTACAGGAGGTTGAATATGAACTGATTTATAGAACCAGGTTTTTCAGTCTGTGTACAGAAGTGATGGTGACTTGTCTTTCAGTCTGGTGCAATGCAGGCCATGGAGAAGCACTAAACATATCCCTGGCATCTATGTTTATCTCTCCCTCTGTTTCAAGAAAATAACTATTATAGGTGTACAAAGTGGGTCCTATTCGAATTGGATTTGGATTTGGCCTGAATCGGGGGCGGTTATTCTATTCGTTGATTCGGATCACTGTCCCTGATTTGGTTCAGCTGAATCCAAATCTGAAGATTCTATGCAGATTCAGAGAATCAGCAGTTCTCACATAGATGCAGCTTTAAATGTTTTTTCTACCTAGCTCAGGGTACCAGCATGGCTTGTGAATGCTGCAATGCTGAGGCAGATGGAGCATCCCACAGGAGTGTGGGAAGGCCCCCCACCATGTGCTCAGCCACAAACCCAGAAGTGGACCAGAAGTACTTCCAGCCCACTTCTGGGTCTGCTGGGGAGCACACAGGGGGCACCTCCCCCCCGTGTACCCCTCAGCTTGGCAATTGGCCATGAGGGGACCCTGGATGCCCCCCCAGGCTCAGGAGAAACCAGTCACCGAGCCAGAGGGGTGTGGGGGGAGGCCCCCTGCATGCTGCCTGGCAGACCCAGAAGTGGAGCGGAAATGCTTCTGGTCCACTTCCAGGTGTCCTGATGAATGCATTGGGGAGCCCCCCATGCTTCTGTGGGACACTCCATGCACCCTAGTATTGCAGCATTCACAAGCTGCCTGCTACCTTAAAGTATGTAGAAAAAACATTTAAACCTGTGTCTATGTCTGAATCGATTTGAAGGGTTCTGATCCGATTCAGAAAGATTAATGGTCCTCTGATTTGATTTGGATTTGGAGATTCAGACACTGAATTGAGCTGCATATCCACCGAATTGAGTCAGTGACTGAATCTTTACACAGCTATCATTAGCCCTTACCTGAAATAACACAGACATATACACAAAGAAAAATATTGCATAGTAGTGTCAGGGAATTTTTAAGACTAGGATTTCCATAGGCTCCTAAAGGATATAAGCAATGAACCCCTGCCAAATTTCAGTACAGTTAGGCATCTTTCTCATTTCGACTGTATTGACTGTACAGGAGGACTATACACCTGTTGCTTGGGTTTGTAGTGGGGCTGTTCGGAAGGGCAAGGCAAAGATGGAACTGGGACTAGCAACCCAGACCAAGGACAATAAGAAGTCCTTTTTTAAATACATAGCGGGTAAAAAGAAAGTTCTAGGTAACATAGGGCCTCTGCAGGACACGCTAGGAAGTCTGGTGGTCACACCAGATGTCAAAGCTAACTTATTTAACAACTTCTTTGCCTCCATTTTTCTGAGCAAGGACTAGGTCATCCCCCCCCTCATGATCCCTGATGGTCCCAGGGGAGGCGCAGCCAGACCCGGGGTCAGAGTGGCCCTAGTCAAGGACCTTCTGGTGCGACTGGACACATCCAAATCAGCAAGTCCTGATGATCTACACTCCAGAGTGCTGAGAGACTTAGCAGAGGTCATTGCAGGTTCCCTGGCACAGCTTTAAGAGCACTCATGGTGCTCTGGCGAGGTGCCAGAGGACTGAAAGAGGGCCAATGTGGTCCCCGTTTTCAAAAAATGGAGGAGGGAGGACCCAGGAAACTATAGTCTTACCTCAGTCCTGGAGAAGCTCTTTGAGAAAATTATCCAGGAGCACATCTGCGAGGGACCAGCAGGGGAGTGTATGCTTAGGGACAACCAACATGGGTTGGTCCTGTCAGACCAACCTGGTGGCCTTCTATGATCAGGTCACTAAATCTTTGGATGCAGGTGTCACAGTGGACATAGTCTTTCTGGACTTCAGAAGAGCCTTCGACAGTGTCTCTCACCCCATTCTCACCTAAAAAATTAGGTGACTTTCAGGTTGATCCCTACACAGTCAGATGGGATGCCAATTGGCTGGAGGGCCATACCCAGAAAGAGGTGGTGGATGGGTCTTTTTCGACCTGGAAGGATGTGGGCAGTGGGGTCCCCCTGGGCTTGGTCCTCGGGCCTGCACTGTTCAACCTCTTCACCAGTGACTTGGACGAGGGGGTGAATAGCACCTTGTTCAAATTCCCAGATGACACTAAGATGTGGGGGGAGGTGGGCATGCTAGAGCGGAGGGACAAGGTACAATCACATCTGGACAGGTTACAGAGGTGGGCAGATGAGAATAATAGGATGGGATTCAACACTGACAAGTGCAGGGTACTGCACCTGGGGAGGAAGAGCCAGCAGCATACCTACAGGGTGGGGAACTCCCCTCTCACCAGCACAGATGCAGAAAAGGACCTTGGAGTCATTATAGACTCCAAGATGAACATGGGCCACCAATGTGGGGTCGCAGTCAGAAAAGCTAACCGCACCTTGTCATGCATCCATGGATGCATCACAAGCAGGTCCAAGGCAGTAATCCTCCCCCTCTATATGACACTGGTCAAGCTGCAGTTGGAGTGCTGCATCCACTTCTGGGCACCGCACTTCAGGAGGGATGTGGACAACATCAAGAGGGTCCAGAGAAGGGCCACCCATATAATCGGGGGCAGCAGGGCAGGCCCTACAAGGAGAGGCTACAGGATCTGAATCTGTTCAGCCTCCACAAGAGGAGGCTGAGAGGGGATCTGGTGGCTGTCTATAAACTGGCCAAGGGAGACCAGCAGGCAGTGGGAGAGTCCCTGTTCCCCCGAGCACTATCAGGAGTAACAAGGAACAACGGCCATAAGCTGACAGAGAGCAGATTCAGACTGGATATCAGGAGGCGCTACTTCACAGTCAGGGTGGCTCAGATCTGGAACCAACTTCCAAGGGAAATGGCCCTTGCTTCTACCTTGGGGGTCTTTAAGAGGAGGCTAGATAGACACTTTGCTGGGGTCATCTGACCCCAGCATTCTTTCCTGCCTGTGGCAGGGGGTCAGACTTGATGATCTGCTGAGGTCTCTTCCGACCCTACTAACTATGAAACTATGTTTTCATATTGCATGCAGGGGTAGCTATTGGCTATTTTTGCAACTTAGGCCCCTGATACATGTTACATATATTATGCAATTTACTGGTCAATGACACAATGAATTTGGACTGGCCACATGTACAAAGTAATTATCACATGATAGAAATCTCCATCCAGCTATAAAAAGAGCCAACCAGCTATAAAGACAGTGCTTGGAAATGTATAACAACTCTACAGCTGATTTCTATCCAGCTTTAATTTGAATGTGTAGCAGGGCCCTTATGGGAACATTTCTCCAGTCCCACTCCTGCTGGTTCACCAGTGAGTAAAAGAAACCTTGAAGTAGTAGCGGACAACCTTCAAGCCTTCTGAATCATGGTGTATGCATGAGTGGTCACCAGGTCCTTTGATACATATGCATAGGCAGGAGTGGAGGCTTTTCAGACCTTCTACCCCTCACCCATACCTGCCCCCCTTTAGACAGTATCCAAAGACCAGACTGAGTCTGAATGTTTGGTGTCTCAATGGCTGTAGTTATATGAGCACCTGGGAATTGAACATGGGTCTCCTGCATACTACCAAAACACTTCAGAGGTAAGTAAAAAGAAACCAGATAGAAACTAAATAGACTTTATTCACTGTCAGTCCAACTGGCACCAGGGTTATATGTCAGAGTACACACAGATCCAAAGCTCTCGGGAAAACATACATCTTCATATGTATTTCTTTGAACCATCCAATCACAAGCTAACAGCTGGATGTACACACTACTAGCCTTTTTCTTGCCTATCAGTGTAGTGCTATTTCAATCCACCTTCCACATTTCTTGGCTGTCACTCAGGAGGCTGCATCTTGTTTGAGGTGATACTGAATAGAGACTATTTACACTTTGACACCTCCCAGTCCTCCCAGGGTGGTCAAAGAAATCAGAAACCGTAGCAGGGAAACCAAGGGTGAACCTAAGATTTTCACACAAAAAAAGGGATACCACAGACTAGGGGTGTGTGAAATGGGCCATATTTGATTCAGATTCGGCCCGAATTGGGGACAGTGATTTGATTCATTGATTCAAATCACTGTCCCTAATTCAATTTGGCCAAATCTGAATCTGAAGATTCGATGCTGATTTGGAGAATCAGCGATTCGGCTATAGATGCAATTTAATTTTTTTTTCTACGTATCTTGAGGTAGCAGGCACAGCTCATGAATGCTGCAATGGTGGGGTGGATGGAGCATCCCACAGGAGCACAGGGTGGGGCCCTGCATACTCAGTGGTGAATCTGGGTCTGTCGGGGAGAATGCTGGGAGACCTCCCCCACACCTCTTCAGCTCAGTGATCTACTTCTAGGTGTGTCCCCCAGACCCAGGAGACACCAGTCGCTGAGCCAGGGAGGCATGGGAGGCCTCCCCATATGCTCCCCAGCAGTCCTGAAAGTGGACTGGAAGTGCTTCTGGTCCATTTCTGGGTCTGCTGCTGAGCACACTGGGGAGCCCCACACACTCCTGTAGGATGCTTCATCTGCCCCAGCATCTCAGCATTCATGAGCTGCCTGCTACCTTAAGGTATATAGAAAAAACATTTAAAGCTGTGTCTTATGTCCAAATCGCTGAATTTTTCTGAATCTCTCCGAATCAATTTGAAGATTTCCAATTCAATTTAAAGAGATTAAAAGAACTCCTGATTCAATTTGGATTCAGAGATTTGGCCACTAAATTGGGCCAAATCTCCACTGAATCAAATCAGGGACCGAAGCTTCGCATATCCCTACCACATCCTTCTTGCTGGCATGGACCTAGAGTAAAACCAGTGACAGAAACAGATGGCAATGAGCAGAACTCTTGGCAACAGAGAGGTTAGCGCATGTGTGTTACACAGCTGAATGGATGGTTGACCAAACCATGCACACCCCACTCCTGGATCTACCTCTGAGACAAACAACGGGGAGGGGGAACTGATTAGATGTGATCTCAACATCATCCTTGTGCTCAATGTATTTTAAGTACTGCAGAAAAACAGCCTGGAACCTACTTGCCTTCCTTCCTTGCTCCTAATATAGTGCAATGAGGAAGCAATTCAAGTGAACAAGGCTAAAGCTTCTAGCAGTGATGCAAAGGTATAGAGTTCTGCTTCTATAATGCCCAGCTCACCACAAGCACATTATGACCTGACCATACAGAGCCAGCAATGGACAACACCCCACACCTCATCTTAAGAAGCATGTAGCTTTTTGGTGCATACAGTGAGCCCTAGAGGTGTGGGCACAAAATGAATGAATAAGGAAGTATAAATGTGATTGCATGGAGATGGACAATGAAAAATTGCCAAAATTGCTTGCTGCCTTAAAACTTGATGCATCTTCTATTGAATTCATTGAGAGTCTTTTGGATTGACTCTATCAGGAAAAACATCTTCACCATTATGCTAGTGAGGCAGTGGAATAGATTGTCTAGGGAAGCTATGGATTCTCCATCACTGGAGGTGTTCAAAAAGAGGTTGGACAGGCCCTGGTCAGGGATGATCTAGGTATAGCTATGCCTATGTTCTACTGCAAGTATTTCCCACACTTCTGAGCGTTGCTGGTTGCTCCTGCTCATTCTTTTTGCTATATGTTAGGGTCCACAGCTCTACAAGATACAGACTGTGCAGTCATTACTGTGCAGTCATTTAATACTTGTATAAAGAGATATGCAGCATCCCTTTCTCAGGCTGCTGCGCAGTCAGTGTCATGAAAAAGCCATTTGACTATGCTAAACTCTGGTTACTGAGCACTGGCAGTCATTTAGTACTTGTATAAACTTAGCTGCTTCTAAACTTGTATAAAGCATAGATAAGTACTAAATGACTCCAAAGTCACCTGCCTTCACTTTGAGATGCCTTCTCCTTTGATCATCTGTGACAACCTCACCTGCACATCAAGAATGAGTGGTGGACGTCTGAAATTAGATGTCCAGTTTGGTCTGTCCTATGGGAGGGGAAGTCCCATCTTTGACAACTGTAATCCAGGTGTCAGGCACCTCCCCAACAGACTCTGCCTTTAAATCAAAAGTTGTCTTGGGCAGGGGAAGGGAGGAGGGTGAGTTTCTGCAGAGACGCATCAAAAGAGGAGAAACTGGGCCAGCAATGCCATCTGGAATCTGAAGAGAAATTCCAAGTATAACTTCTTCATGATCCATATTAAAGTTTTAGTGTTTGGAGTCAGTTTAGAGGGCAATGACCTGCCCATTATAAACACCAAGTCTAATTTTACTTTCAGAAATGCCTGGGTCACAGTTGTCAAAGATGGGACTCCCCCTCCCATGGGCCAGACCAAACTGGACATCTAATTTCAGATGTCCACCACTCATTCTTGATGTGCAGGTGAGGCATCACATATGATCAAGGGACATCTCAGAGTAAAGGCAGATGAAATGGTGCCTTTCATTTCTTGTAGCTGTTCTAATGCATCTGAGTCATGGGCGACTGGTGCCACTTGAGTCGGGGGGCATATGCCCCCCCAGCAGCCAGTCAGTGACTGTGGGGAGTCCCCCTGCAGCCAATCTCACCAACGAGGTGGGAGGGAGACCGACACGGCCAATCACACCAACCAGGAAGTGCCAGTGGCACTTCACCTGGCACCCCCACTCCCTGGCTGGTGTTCCCCTGGTGCCCCCTATGCATTGCCACTGGTCTGAGTTGTTTTGTGCAGTAGAAGTCATGCATTTAGAATACCTGTGAGCCTGCTGAAAGTGCTGCCTGTTGCATGGCACTAAAGGAACATGATATGTTGTAATTCTATGAGGATCATCTTTCCTTTGTGTGAGTAAGAGAAAGAGAGATCTTGAAATTGTACAAAAATGGCTCCAGAATTCTTATGAAATACACATGTGGAAGCAATTGCTACATTCGTTAGTAGATTGATTCCCCCCACCCCCATTAGTATTCCACTTAACTATTTGTTCAGCTTGATTTGTATTATCTATTGCCATGGAGGGTCTTGGCTCTAAGCTGCTTCTAGACTGTTAAGAAAATGAGAAATATCCCAATTTCTGCTACATATTCAGCATGAACATATACTCTAGGGGGCTAGACATGACATTTCTTTCTATGTAAAAGGAGAAAAAATAAAGTCTCATGCATTTTGTTGAGTTTGGATTGAATGGCCAGTTGACCCGAAGAAATGTTGCCCAGAGGACAACCATAGTGAAAGAGGGAGGCAGGTGTGGGGGGATTATTATCAATTTAGTTTTCAGAGTTGCTGTAATTAAGGGGAAAGGAAAGGAAAGGAAAGGAAAGGAAGAGCTGTTAACTTTAGCTGCCTTTTGCTGTACACACATTCCAGATATTCCAGATGGGCCAAACCTTCCATTTTGGAAGACACTAACTTCCATGGGGCTATAATGACTGATTAAGTGATGCCTTGATTCTGGGTGCTGGGTTATATCCTCTGTTTCAGTCACACTTACTATTTCTGTACTCTGTTTTCCCCATCAATTCTAATGATGGCTTATAAAAATGCAGTCTATGTCCTCCTGCCTTGCTTTTTTCTTTAAAATGTTTTATATACCCCCTGCCATTTATTTTTGATCAGTTCTTATTTAGTTCCTGCTGTGGTTTCTATGTGTATGAGAGAATTGCTATAAAAGATCTCACCATGAAACTTCCAATTCACCATACAATGCCCAGTGTATGACAGGTTGTGGTGCAACTCACTTACGTTAAACTGTGGATTGCCCACTATTGTTACTTAATGCATATGTAAAAAAGAAAAAAAAGTTGGGAATGAATAATGGTTATGGCTGATTTGACCTTACTTTATACAATGTGAGGCCATTTCTGGCAATAGTGATCTCATTGTAGCTTTAATGACCTCATCTAATTATTGCTAACTCAAAGACCTTTAGTGCTTTAATGTGAATCAGAGAACGCACACCAGCAGACTAATGAACTCATCACACTGTGCTAGTCTTTAACCAGAAACAGAGATTCATTTGCAAAATTAGAAAAAATACATTAAGGAAAGGAAGCCTGAGATTATTTCGCATTTATTTCCCTGACTTGAAAGAGGAAATGATAATGACATTGCTGGAGAAAAAATGTAGATGAAAGTAACATTATTGATTGTCGTAAACTGCACTGTTGAGTGAAAAGGATAGAAAAGAAAAGGGTTGCTTCTCTGGAATGAAACATGGAAAGGCAAGTTGGTTTTATTTATTTTTGACAGGCATGGCTCATCTAGATTAGCACATAATCATTGGCAAGTAAATAATACAAGAGTCATCAAACTCATGAGCACAACACCTACCACAACATCCATCTGAATGTTAAGGAGAGGAAAATAATCCATTGATTTCTCATCAAATATGACAGAAAACGTCGGCCTATCTACCAAACATATTTAATTCAGCTCTTCTCTCTCATTAATAGTCAGCCTGTTAATGAACCTGCCTTGCTCCAATTTGTTAAGGAATTAGAAATCTATGTTTCTCACACACAGAGAAACAGGTTGTTATAAGCTGTTAAACTCCCAAAATCGATGTCTCATCCAAAAATATAAAAGCAGAACATCAATATCGTAACACGGTGAACTTTAACAGTACAGCACTCATTGCATATTAATCAGATTTCCAAAAGGGCCTGGAAATGTCATGAGAACAAGATTCCACACAAAAAAAATCTCTCTTACATACTGCTTCTGACCAGGCCAGAAATAATAAGAGAGCAGCCTTTTGTATGATATAATTGTACTTCTGCTTCCAGTTTCAGTAGTAAAAGAATTGTGTGTAGAATACAAAGATGGACAAGTGATGGTATAGCATTCGACAAACTTTCTGAAACCTTCCACTAATTTCCAGTATGCCCTTTAGGCAAAAAAAAGTATTTTTAAACTGGTTGCAAATTCTCCAGTGAAATGTTTTTCCATCAGAAAATGCAAATTAATAAAAATCTAAATGCTCTGGGGAGACTGTTCCATTTTTAGACTGTTGCAAAAGAACTTTAGTAGCTTGACTTCCTATCAGCTCACCTGCCTGACTTCTCGAGACCCAGTCTGATGAGCTACAGGAACCAGCCTCAACTTCTATCCAATAGCCTTTTGGCAACCCAGCTGGTAGGATGATTTAGAACAGGAGTGTTCAACTTTTTTGAATGTGGGGCCAGATCACAAACTTTTTATCACCCAGTGGGCTGGCAAGCCATATTCAAAGACCTCACAGGAAGTGTTATCACATCAGGAAGTGATGTCATATGACCTTTGACACCAATGAAGGTCTCAAGAATATATGAAAGGGTCACAAGCAAACTTTAAAAGTGGGTTCTCATTAAAGGAGAAAAACATATAACCGTGGCTTTTCTCTTGTGGGCTGGCAGAGTCCCAGCCTGCAAGGGGCTACTTGGGGTCTAGAGGTAGGAGCAGTGAGGGACACTGGGTCGGGACTGACCATCTATGTTTACAAATGGGTACAAGAAAGGTTGAGAACCGCTGATCTAGACCAGGGTGGGCAATTATTTGAGGCAGAGCGCAGCAACAGAGGGCACAACCCTTGCTCCTCAGGCTCCCAGTGGTGAGCCAGATAGGATCAATTGGTGGGCTGGATACAGCTCGTGGGCCATAGTTTGCCTACCCCTGATATAGGCATAGCTATGCCTATGTTCTACTATGGGTACTTCTCATGCTTCTGGCCTTTGCTGGTTACCCCCACCACCACCCTTCCCCTTTCTGCTATATTTGCCAGGGTATTTTTAAGTCTTCCTCAGAGATACTGGGTTTTGGCTACAGCCGAAGCTAGGGACTTTGACTGGGGTGTGCCAATGCTCCTTCTGGGACCAAATCCAGAGGTTTTTGACTAGAGGGTTATGTCCAGAGGTAGGCAAGCCCTTCCATGGGTGCCAGAGCATAGTACACAGAGGCATTTTGCTTGGCACGTGTGCCTCGGGGCAGACTTCAGGGGAAGGGTCAGGGCTATGCTGCCACAACAAGGATAGAGCCCCTCGTGGCTCCCCCGCAGTCTGCCACTGGCACGCCAACATTTTACAAGTCCAGGCTGCGGGTATTTTTGGCACTGCCCAAAAAACGCTGCCAAGCCCTGGTCCTGCTCCTCTGCTCGGGGTCCCACTGATCGCCAAATCTGGGGTTAGGAAGGAATTTTACCCCATGGTTAGATTAGAGCAGACTGTGGAGGTTTTTGCCTTCCTTTGTAATGCTTCAGCACCTGGCTTCTGGGACATGGGCACAACTGGCTCTCAGGAGGGAAGACCAGGCTTTGAGATTAAAGCCCTGACCCCAGTAGATGGGGGTCAGAGCTGAGCCTCCCTCCCTTGTGAAAGGCAGGGACCCCCCATACACACAGGTGCCTGGAGCCCACAGTCAACGGCCCGGCCCTGGGAGAGGTGCCGTCTTCCCACCCTGACACCGGCCCTATCCTGGCCCAGCCCAGCCCAGCCCTACCTGCAGCACCCTGGCCAGGCAGGAGGTGGCAGAGGCAGACAATGAGGACGAGCCCGGCCTCCGCGCTGCCTCTGCAGGTCTGCATCGTCGCTCCACACCAGGATGGAGAGAGCTGGAACCAGACGGCACCTTGGGGCACAGCAAGCGCAGGCTCTGCCCGAGCCTGGGGCCACCCCATGTGGCGCAGCCAATGCCAACAGCCCGGCAGGAGGAGGCACCTGTCCGCGCCTCTCTGCTTCCGCCAGCGATCCGGGGCCAGGCAGCCATGCTGGGCTGCCTCTTGC
>NW_017728947.1:101843202-101846589 GCF_001723895.1 Crocodylus porosus
GGTGCTGGGGACGGGAGGAGGCGGGCCGGGTCTGCACTCCTCTTCCCACATGCACCGCATTGGCAACATCAAGCTGACGCAGTGCGTGTGGGAACCTTGTCCCTTCCCTAGCCCTTCAGCAGCCATTAGGAAGCTGCTGAGGGGGCGGGGGAGGGACAAGGAACATGGATGAAAGTGAACTGTGTTTACTTCCATTTCCTGTCACAGCACTGCAGGCCACAGAAAATGCTTTGGCGGGCCACATGGCGGCCCACGGGCTGTATGTTGGACAAGCCTGATTTAGAGCTTGTGGCCTGGAAATCAGGAGTTGTGGTTACTCAGCTCCTAAGCATTCCCCAGTTTACCCCAGGTTTCCAGGCCCTCTGCTTCCTTTCAGCCTGCCAAGTACCATGGCTGGAAGCCATGGATACCCTGGTTGTACAAACTGTCAAGATCTGAAACTTGTGGCTCCTCAGAAGACCAGTATGTGACAGGTCCTATGCAATGGACCCCTGAACCATTGGCCCCACAGTTTCAGGGACCATTGTTCTGGGGAAGCTCTTCAGAGGCTCCATTTCCTTTCATAGAGAGTTTTGAAATATTTTTTTTTTACTCGAAATTGCAACAAAACCAAATTTCAATGCATCAGAATCATCCATGGAAATAGCATTTGCTTGTTCTGTACAGCTCTAGGTATTGTCAGCACCTTCACCCATTTGTTTACATTGGTGCAATTCTGTGGCCTTGAGCTAAACTCCTATAGTTCTTGAGAGTGAGAAGAACATAATGAATGAGGGATTTGTGACATAAATTATGGACTTGTGGGTTTAAGTTCTTTCTCTGCCACACTAGCATGTATTGCCTGTTCCTGTTCTCCCTTTGCTACTGCATGTTTGCCTGATTTTTGTTGTGGTTCATCAAACCAAATTCCACTGCCTCCAGGGATTCCTTATGTGACTAAGACAAATAGGAACTAAGTCATCCTTACCATATCTCCTTTATGTATTCAAGTAATGTATGAAATATAGACACATTTAGGAGACTCCTCTGCATTGAATAGCTTCATTGTGATGCACAATAAAAGCAAATGAAAATTGTTCTCCGCCACATCTTTTCAGACTTCCTCTTTTGCGCACATCCTGCCTTTTCTTCCTATTTGTATTCATGTCTCTTTTATTATTCTGTAGTACAAATGGGCTGTGTTTACTTGTGCAGTTAATGTGCCTGAAATTTTTGTGCAAAAAAAACCCGGTGCATTAAACTGATGAAGTCCATCATCATCCAAGACTGCCAAGAAGGCACTCCACAGTCAGTCCTGGATGATGATGGACTTCATGACAGGCAGGGCTCAGGGGTCTTGCCATGGCTAGACAGAGTCCTGCTGCACACAGATCCGGGCTGCCCCAAGAGCTGGGACAGCTAGGGGCTGGCATGCGAGAGCCTAGAGATCTCCCTAGCTGCTGCAGGGGGGACAGAGCAGGGCAGGAGCAGCCCCGGATTGGGCTTCTCCCATTAGGTGTGCAATTTACTCTTGACATGGAGATGTGTACCTGGGAGTGCTTTAATGAGCCATAAGTTTCAGCAGAAAAAATGTAGGTGTATTAATTGCACGTGTAAACATGCCTGTTGTACTGCAAAGCTGAGGGTTCACCTGCTTTCCTTTCTTTAAAGTAAGTAATTTAGGTTTCAAATTTTACAGTTCTATAAGGAATCTTTTCATTCTGGCACACTCAGTTCGGACCTGAACGAAGAAGTATCCACACCACATGCTCTATGGTTCTGTACAGCTCTGTGTCCTGCTATTCAAAATAAAGCTACATTAGCTGGCTGTTTTAATAAATCTATCCCAGCTTCTCAAACTGGGGAGGGGAAGAGAGAGGAGGGAAGGATCACAAACAGGTTTCAGAGAATTATGAGCTTCCTCTTTTGTCTTTGTGGCTCAATAGAAAGTGTGTTCTTTTTGGCTGTACCATAGGGTCAAGATTGCAAAGCACTTTACAAATGTGAATTTATTCTCAACAACCTCCCTGTAAAGTAAGGAAAGAGGTGCTATTACTAATCCTATTTAACAAAGAAGCCATCCAGATTAGCAGTTTTTTCATTAAAAAGTAGATTTTTAAAAAAAATCTAAGAAAGCAATTTGGGCTGTACAGTAGTTCAGCCCTGAATTTGTCTTTCCTAATACATGGAACACACATTCAAGTGGTCAGCACACAGTTACAGTTTTCTACCACCAGCTGTTCTCAAGTAAATTACCTCTTCATTGCCATGCTCCACATGCCAATGTAGTGCTTCAATGAATACCACATCAGTGTCATTGAGTAACTACCTGAGAAACTGGAACAAGGCAATGAATACACTCTTGTCAGGCAGCAAAAAACTGGAAATACATTAGATAGAGAGCATATAACTCATGCAAATTACATTCCTATCCAGTCCTCTTCTTTAGCCTTGACCTACAGCACAGAAGGAGAATGCTTTGGATCATCATTTCGTGCACAAAAAGAACTACTCATGCAACCAGGTAGTTAGTTAGATAATTATACAACTTCACATGTCAGCCTAAACTGTGAACAAGTGACCCTAGTACCAGTAATATGGGACCTTGTACTTCTGCTGATATCGGAAGACTGAATTCAGTTAGTCTATATAACGGTATCCCTGTACTCTCTGCCTTCTGCCAGACTTCAGGCTAACACAGCTAACTAGTCTTTCTGGTACTGGAATGTTAAAGTGGCAGTCAACTTCCTATGATTGCAATCCAAGGAAAAATGCCTAATACCATCTAAGAAATTTACTTTGAGAACCTGGCTTTCTGCAAATGTGTGGCCATTTGTGGACCTGATCTGGAACTGGTAATAATTGGTTGAACTCAAGAAGAGTCAAGAGAGATATACCAGGCAAGGATCTGGCTCTTACAAACAACTAGAAAACAACTTATGCTTTAGTTTCATAGTTTGTAGGGTCGGAAGGGACCTGAGCAGATCATCAAGTCTGACCCCCTGCCTTGGCAGGAAAAAGTACTGGGGTCAAATGACCCCAGCAAGGTCATTTAGGTTCATTAATAACAGTATCAACCTTCTTGATCCTTCTCAATCTGTGAACTTTTTCTCTCCTTCTTCAAAATGTAGAGGTGTATATGAACTAAACAAGACAATTACTTGCAGAGCTTATACAGATGATTAAACAACAAATGAATCAGATCTCGAAGATTGTCCTCAAACATTCTGCATTTTTATTTGCACAACAATGGTCAAAACCAAAACCTCATCCTCTTCAATATATACAATTCTTTTTTTCCTTTTCTAGAAATATAAATGAACAAAATAAGGATGTAGCCAAATTAAAATCCTAATTTAATGACTTGGACTGAAATAGAACGGTAGACTGAGCTCCGTCTCCCTCCGC
>NW_017728947.1:101846600-101852146 GCF_001723895.1 Crocodylus porosus
CCTACACTGAACACCTTCAAGAGTAAATTGGATGCTTATCTTGCTGGGATCCTATGACCCCAGCTGACTTCCTGCCCTTTGGGCAGGGAGCTGGACTCGGTGATCTCCCGAGGTCCCTTCCAGCCCTAATGTCTATGAAATCTATGAAATCTTTAGGGATTTTTTTATATAATAAATATTGTTATATCCAATTATGCCTTGCAGAATTAGCAATGGTATGGGAAGATGAAGGAATTCAGATGAAAGTGGAGTCTCAGAGTCATTGCCATTCGCCCTCTTTAATTTGCTCTTTACAGAAGAAATGATACCGGATCCTTTCACTATGGTCTGGGAGACATATACACTAGGGCTGTGGAAAGCTTCAGTCCCTGATTGGATTCGGCGATTTGGCTCAATTTGGTGGCCGAATCTCTGAATCTCAATTGAATCAGAGAACATTTTAGTCTCTCTGAATCGAATTGGAACCATCCAAATTGATTCAGAGATTTGGAGATAGACACAGCTTGAAATGTTTTTTCTACATACTTCTAGGTAGCAGGTGGCTCATGAATGCTGCGATGGTGGGGTGCATAGAGTGTCCCACAGGAGCACAGGGGGCTTCCTGGTGTGCTCAGCAGCATACCTGGAAGTGGACCAGAAGCACTTCTGGGGAGCGTGCCAAGGGCAGCCTCCCCTGCACCCCCTCCAGCTCAGTGATTGGTGCCTCTCGGGTCTGAGGGTGGTGCCTGGGGTCCTCCTGTGGCTGATCGCCACACCATGTGTGCCCCCAGTACATTCCCTGGCAGACCTGGAAGTGGACCAGAAGTACTTCCAGTCCACTTCCAGGATTGTCTCTGAGCACATGGAGGCCCCCCTCCCCCACACACACTCCTGTAGGATGCTCCATGTGCCCCAGCATCGCAGCAATCATGAGCCGCACCTGCTACCTCAAGGTATGTAGAAACATTTTTTAAAGCTGTGTCTATGTCTGAATCGCTGATTCTCTGAATCAGCATCAAATCTTCAGATTTAGATTCAGAATCAACGAATCAAATCACTGTCCCTGATTCAGGCCGAATCCAAATCCAAACTGAATAGGGCCTGCTTCACACACCCCTAATATACACAAATTTCTCAGGGAGTCACTGCAGCTGTGGGGCTGTGAGGGGACTGCATAAAAATCCAAATGTCCTCTCTTAGAATCAGAGTCAATGTCCACTGAAGTCAACATAAAGACCCCATAAGCCCTAGATAAAGTAATATCTATGCTATCTGGAGAAGGTTAGAGCAGACAGGATCTAGTGACTAGGATATTAGCCAAAGAGTTAGAAGTCCAGTTCAAGTCCCTGTTATCTCACAAACTACCCGTGAGAACTTGAGAAGTCCTTTTTTCTCTGTGCACCTCAGTTCCCCATCTACAAAATGGGGATAATGCTTTCCTACCTTACAGGTTATTGTAAGACTCAATATATTATAAATCTCAAGGTGCTCAGACACCATTAATATAATGGGGATTATATAAAAAAAATACGTTTTATTATTTTATCAGCTCAGTTACCCTTTCTTTTTGTCAAAAAATGTCTTCACTGTTCAATATCTCACCCTTCTTTATGACTTGTTACATAAAGTCAACAGGTTAGGAAAGGCTGAAAGGAGACATCAGCCATTTCTACAATGGAAATCAAACTTCATACATGTCATGAAGGATTCCTGATTCCCCCCTGAAAAAGATAGCTTGTAGAAGTGCCTACCCTGTAGGAAACTCCCCATCTTTTTCCACAGCAAAGTACCTATAATGATATTTGGTGTAAAAATGAAAACTTTTTAAAGAGCCAATAATATCAAATAATCCCCTCCAAATATTAATTCCTTGTATTATAGCATATGGTCCCATTATTGTTTGGTTTCTCCTTGCTAACAATCTTCAGCGTTTGAGAATTCTGCCATCATCTTAGAGAAAAGAAAGAGCAGTATATGGGGCAAGTCACATCCTGTGTTGTGATCAAAGGGAGTAAAATGTAACACCATGCAATCTGTGCTGCCTTTAAACATAGTTTTCAAGGATATGGATGTTAGCTGCCCTACTCTATATGCTAGCTCTGACACTGAGTAAGAAAAGCATTGCAGGATATTATCAATCAGGTCTTGACATGTAGTTTCTATTTGGCTTTAAAAGAATGGTTGGAGTTGAAGTGTGACCATTTATTGCATTACACGATTTGGATTAATGCTCAAAGTATTAATTTCTATGTCTTGGCTACACTATCACACTACATTATGTAATTTAAGATAGCATTTACAAAAGTTGCATTGAGTAAGAGGTGAACAGCATATTTGTAGACAGGGATTATTATAAATATATGGATATAGATATAGATATAGATATAGATTACCAGTCAAGAGTTACAGTGGACTGTGACCTAGGAAATATGAGTGATATAATATAAACAGTACTACTCAATACACACAAGAGAAAAAAATTATTGTTTACTTTCATTTTTAAATATTGTAATGCACTGGTGGGTCTAGCTTGGGGGTCCTCAGCCCCTGGCCCAGATCTGGTTCCCTGGGTCATGTGTTTTGGCCTGTGGGACTCTCCACATATCCAAACATGTGGTGGTGCAACAGTGGCACCCCCAAATTTCCAGACCAGCAGGGAGTCCCAGAGGCTGGATAATCTGGTTCTGTGCACTGGAGTGGGTGCTCAGGGCCTGATCCCAGCATGGGTGCCCAATCCCAGCATACAGAGCCAGACAGAAGTGGTATAGGGCTCCATGGCCTGATTCCAGTGTGCAATCCCAGCATGTGGGGCCACATGGAGGTAGTGTGGGGCATGATCCCAGCACACACTATCTTCATAGTTCCAGAGTATTTGTATTATCTGTGTTCAGACAGTAAGAGGTGATGGGTCACATTTTCAAAAGCACCCAGGGAAACTAAAGCACATTTTCACTTAGAGTCTGTGGTATTTTTGCTCCTAAATCACTTAGGCACTTAAAAAAATCCTCCCAGTATGACAAATATTCATAAATATATGAGTTTCAGTTACATGTTCATCAGTTTATTAGGCTTATCCTACAGATGTATTATAGATCAAATATAACTAGGACTGGAAATACTGCTAATTACTTGCATTGTAGAAATGTGCATGCTAACATTACAAGTATATATAACAAAACATAGTATAATAATGTTCAGCATAATATAATAAAGATGCTATAATAAAGATATCCTCACGTCTAGGTATAATTTACCTGATTCGGTTTAAGAGCAAATAATGTGAGTATCTACTGATATAAACTGGCATAATTCCATTGAATCATATAGCCCATAGAGCATAAACCATTATGGTCCTATGTCGTACTGTTCACTTCATGGACATCTCCATTAATATCTCCATTACAGCTTATTTCCACCCACCCTAAATTGCTTCACACAGTAGAAAGATGATCTCCAATGCTGCTACAAGGTATTTATGGAAGTGTCTTTTGGTGAAACAACTTATGCTGTTATAACTTCACCTTCCAGGTTATTAGTAGCTCTTTCAGGCAGTGTGGAAGCATGCTTCCCTCACATATCCCCCATGTTTTCTGTTAATCACAGCAAAGCAAGATTACTCATCTTATGTTTCTTAAACTAAAATTAACAGGTCTCAAGAGCAAAGTGAAACAAAGGCTGAATGTTTTTATATGCAATATCAAAGTCTAAAGAACAATGGAAAACATTAACACAAGAAAACAAAACTAGGACAGTATTTACCTAGTAAAAAAAATCAAAGAAAAGCATAAAAGAAAACACATGAATGCAAACAGTAAACACATACAAACCTGTCCTTGACACAAAATAAAAGAGGAAATGAGCTCAGAAAGTGTTTTTAAAGTCACCCTCCTTCTTCCAACTCTCATACTCATAATGGATCTTCCATCTTGATGAATCTTCCATCTTGGGGACTGGACTCGACGATCCTCCGGGGTCCCTTCCAGCCCAAATGTTTATGAAATCTATGAAATCTTCCTCACGTATTTAGGAAAACAACATCTTTGGATTTTTGTACCAATGATAAATAGAGGCTTCATTCGGATCTCAAACCAGTCTTGGATTTCATACAGGTTTTACATTAGTGGCTTATAATGGAGTTGCTCCTGATTTATTCTGCCGTGAGTGTCAGATATGAACCCTAAAACTCAATTTCCCCCTCCCAAGCAATTCTCGACCCTTATAATAGAATTACCGCATGAATCAAATATGATTCTTTCAATATAGCCTCCTTGCATTAGCAGCATCTAATTTTGAACTGACTTTTCATATATTCATATTAGAAATGTGTCAATTGACAACCTCATGGAATTTGGGGGCAGGAGTTGCACCTACATTTTTGTTGGTTGCTTCCTTGGGTGATCTATCAGCACTATCCTTCAGAATGTCCTGGGCATTCACCCTCCGCTGCATGTTCAGGATGATTAGCATGATTGCAGGGTAACGTCCTCATATAGTAAAATAGGTCATATATTAAAAGTATGTAATCATAAAATTATTTCTAAAGAATAATAAAATATCATATCATTACAAAGTAATAAAAACGTAATAAAAGTGTATTCTCAGGAAGATTTAAAAGGTAATTGTGGTCTTTAATATTATAATAATTACATAATTAAAAATTACAAAGTCACATACAGTAATTAAAGTAGAGTGATCCAGCTATGACAGTTAAGTTTTCAAAGCTGTAAGTTCACTAATGAAGTACATAGGCATAACAGACTCGTTGAAGTTAATGCTTACAAGTCAAATTGGGCTTGATTTTGATATTGATTTTGATTTTCTTACAGACTACACCCCCCCCAAATAAGACCCACACCTTATTTTGGAAAGACAGAAGGAAGAAAAAAAGATTTTTCTAGACTTATGGCTAAATTCTCACTGTAAGAGATCCTAGACACATGGTTGAATCCCGACTGGCACTGCACAGGATAAACCTAAAATGTTAACCCTCTCACAGCACCTGGCAAATTGAGTTGTGAAATGATCAGCACTGTAACTCTACCTCTGAAGGATGAATTCTGTCCCCTCCCTCCCTGGGCATGTCCAGACGAATGCACACATGCCTCTTGCCCTGTCTCAAACCCCTTTGAAACAGGGTAAGAGGCACACGCAGGAATGAAAAAAACATTCCCTGCACTGCAAGTTTCCAGCACGGGGACAAAATTAGACCCCTGGATATCCAGGGGTCAAAAAAAAACCGCTCTGGAGAACAGTGGAGCAAGGCATGATCCCAGACCATGCTTGGAGGAAACACTCAGTCCTCCAGAAGAGACGCTCTGGGTTTGGCCAGAACATCTCTTTGGTGCTCCTGCTGCCCCTGGCTCTTCATAGACTCATAGAATCATAGAAGTTGGGTCGGAAGAGACCTTGTAGATCTTCAAGTCCGACCCCCCACCTGGGCAGGAGAAAAACTGGGCTCAAATGAGTCCAGCCAGGTAGGCATCAAGCCTCTTCTTAAAGCCCCCCAGGGTAGGAGCCAGCACCACTTCCCTTGGAAGTTGGTTCCAGATCCTAGCCGCCCTGACTGT
>NW_017728947.1:101852726-101854151 GCF_001723895.1 Crocodylus porosus
AACCTATCCAGGTCTTGCTGCAGTCTTTCCCTCCCTACTAGTGTGCTCACCTCACCCCAAATTTTGGTATCATCAGCAAATTTAAACAGGTTGCTTTTCACCCCATCATTCAAATCGCTGATAAAGAGATTGAACAGAGCGGGCCCAAGGACCAAGCCCTGGGGGACTCTGCTGCCCATTTCCCCCCAGGTTGAATATGACCCATCCACCACCACCCTCTGAGTATGACCCTTCAGCCAATCTGCAATCCATCTGTCTGTAGGCATCAATGACACAGTCACTTAGTTTTTTAATGAGGATGGGGTGGGAGATGGTGTCAAAGGCCTTGCTGAAGTCCAGAAAGACTACGTCCTCTGTCCAAGGTGAATTAGGAAATCGGGGTGAGGGGGGGTTATGGGTGTGGGTGGGTTTGAGTGTGTGTGTGGGGTTGCAGGAGGATGTTGTGGGGGGGGTGTTGGGAGTGGAGAGGGTTGGTGCTATGGGGTGTGGTGAAGGAGATGTCTCCAGGGCTGTGGGTGGCGAGTGGCCGGAGCAGCCAGTGAAGCTGATGGTATGCAGAGGGATCCGGCCCAGACCGCTGTGGCTACCTTGTCCAGCTTTGCACTGGCATGGGTCACACAGCTCCGGGAGACGTGCATAGGAGCCGTGCCCCCCGGAGCTGTGTGACCCGCTCCAGTGCAAAGCCAAACTAGCAAGCTGCATGGGGCTTGGCGAGGTCACACCGTGCGTCACCTCTCCGCAGGCACAGCAGGGCAGAAGTGGGACCCAGTACAGTACACGGGGACGTGCACTGAGCCCAGTGAGGTCCAACGGGCTCTGGGGCTGCTCTGCCACCCAGCTGGGCCAGTCCCATGGCAGCAGGACCCAGTGCGGCACACGGGCACCATGTGCCAAGCCCAGCCGGGGCCTGCTAGCTGTGGGGACAGTCCCATGGTGTGCAATCCCTGTGCACCGTGGGACCAGCCCAGCCAGGCAGCATGAGCAGCCACACGGCTGGCAGGACCCAGGCCAGTCCCAAGGCAGCAGGACCCAGTGCTGCACATGGGCACCATGTGCTGAGCCCAGCCAGGTCCTGCCGGCCTTGGGGCTGCTCGTGCTTCCTGGCTGGTCTGGTCCCACAGTGCACAGGGATTGCGCACCATGGGACTGTCCCCAGGGCCAGCAGGTCCCGGCTAGGCTTGGCACACAGTTCCCATGTGCTGAGCTGGGTCCTGCCACCACATGACTAGCCTGGCCAGGCAACAGAGGGGTCCCATGGCCAGCAGGACCCAACTGGGCTTGGCATGTGGTCCTTGAGACCTGGGAGCTGGCAGCAGCAGGCTCAGAGTGCCCCACTCCTGCTGCAGCAGAAGGTAAGTTATGGGCCTACACTGGGGAGGCTGTGGCCCTGCAGGGTGCCTGGAACCCTGTGTGGGGGGCTGTGGC
>NW_017728947.1:101854328-101866671 GCF_001723895.1 Crocodylus porosus
CCTTCCCACCCCCTTCCTGAAAATACCACATCCCCCCATCACATACCCATCATGTGCAAAGAAAACCAAAAGCACACATCAACACATATAAGTGTTTAGAAGTTATTTTATCATGATGATAGAGACACTGGTAGGCTTCCACATTGCTTTAACATTGCATGTATGTGCATGTATACCAATAAAGCATTGCCCAACTAATCGATCCCTCTCTTCCTCTCTATATAGATGTGTGTGGGTGTGTGTGTGTGTGTGTGTGTGTGTGTGTGTAGAGTGTTCGTCTGTTTTAATTGTAGAAGAACATGGATTTGGGGGTATTTTGGGGCTCAAATTTGCACCACTTCTATTTGAGCTGCTGCAAACGCACATGCTTGAACGTGTGGATGTGCCCCCTGAGGCTAGCAGCGGGACAAGCATGGCAGTCATTTCACAGAGTTTCCATGCTTCCATTCCTCTATTCCAACATAGAAAATCAGCTCCCCCACTTAAGATGAGCGCTTTACTTTTGCATGGCTGATTTTTGAGGAAAAGCTGTATATCTGCCAGATAATAGGTATCCCACAATACTGCACTCTCACTCACCTAACAGGTTCAGGTGGCCAATCTGGTACTTGGGCAAACATTACCACTCAGGAGGCACATCCCCACATGCAACAGAGTGCACTTGCAGCAGCAGAAATAGTAGCGATACAAATTTGTGCCACTACTTTTTGCCTTTGTGCACGCCCCTGCACATGTGCTTTGGTGCAGGGCAAAATGCCCTGCTTCAGAGAAATTGCTTTTTCCCTGCTCCTCCCAGATTCTGTGTGCTGGAGAAGCTGGGGCAGAACTAAAGGAGGGGAGATAGTCTGGCTGATAGCCAGAGCATCTCCCTGGAGGACTGAGCCTCTGCGTCTGCCAGCACATGCTCCTGGGGTACATGCCACAATGCTTTTTTTCACAGTGTTTCTTTTCTATTGGATTTTCCAATTTAATGTGTGGGGTGAGCGGTTTGTGGTGCTGCAAAGAGGTCTTCAGCACCACAAACTGCACATGCTTCCACATCTGTATCTGGTCAGGGGGGATAAGCCACAAGTGAATTTACCCACCTACTTATGGCTCATAGTGAAGGCTTGCCAGTCATTCCATGCTCTCCAGTGGTGTGCTTGAGGTCAGCATCAATACTAGTTTGAGTACCTATTTGGAGTCTGTGGGGTTGTAGCAGAATGCCATCTTTATCTTGTCCCAAGCTCTGCTATCAGGCAGGTGACCAATCTGACAATTTGGTTACCATGGTCACTGCAAAGGGCAGACGCCCTTGGCCGCATCAGCTTCAAGTAATCCTGAGGTGCAACCTGAGCTGGATACATTCCTAAGGAAGGGGAGAACCTTCTCCCTCTGCCTATGTGACTGGCCTCACACACCAGGGTGGGGGCTTAAACTCCCTACTGTTCTAAGCAATGTCATCATGACTGGGAGGGGGCTAGAGACCTTGCCAGTCTACCCAGCAACCAGTGATGCATTTCAAATTGGTTGGCTGGCAGCCAACAGCTGCTGGCCCTCATTGGATCAGGTAAATGAGGTCATAAGGTCTATATATAAGTTAAGAACTGCCCAGGAGGTGGGGCAGCAGCTATGATGAGAACTCTCAGAGAAGCTGGGCCGTTGGAAATTCACTCTCTCTCTTGAAACTCAGGTTGCCTCCAAAGGGAATCTCCACCTGTCTCTGGATGATACTTGTGAGTAAGCTACTTGAGATGTAACTAGATATATGGCTTGCAGTAACTCAGATGTGTGATCAAAGGCTACCATGCCACTGTTTGCTCTAAGGTATTTCTCTGACATTGCTCTACCCTGTACCCTATTCTAAACCTACTCCTTGTAACAAATAAAGTTCACCTCTGTATCTAGCATGGGATACTTATTGGGAGAGGGTCTACATTATGCCCTGGGGTTGCCTTGGTTCAACTGACTAAGGGAAATCATAATTTGTGCTTCAGACTAAGGGAAGCACCCCAAGTTCTTACAGTGGGTCCAGTACCCCTCAAGGATTACTAGGCTTGTTTTTTTCCCAGGGGGCATAGGGCCAGGATCAGTCCAGACCCTGGGTGGTGGTGGTGTTACTCCCAGGCTTGCGATTGTGCTCCAAGAAGGGGGTCAGCAAGACATGAGGTGCCCCCAGGGAGGCACTCAGGCCCTGGAAGGTGGTCGGGCACAGTAAGGTGGGTGGCTCAGTGCAGGAGCACCCTCTATTGGCCCACCACAGTGGTACACAAGCCAACAGCCCCAGTGAACTTCTACAGTGTCTGCCCCATCCATTTCCCATAGATCCTCCAAGCATGCCAACAACAGAATTCAGGAGGAGATGATAGACTTGCTTGCCGTTTGAGGTGAGAAAGAGAACCAGTGGGGTCTTCTCAGGACCATCAAACAGAACCAAGTTGTCTTTCAGTGGATCCCTGCCAAAACAGCAACCTGAGGTCACAACTGGGAGTAGCAGCAGTCCCACTCAAAGGTGAGGGTACTGAAGCTTCAGTACAAAGAGGCCTGAAATGCCAACCATGTTTCCAGTGCTTGGAGGGTGACAAGCACCTACTATAAGGAGCTCTCATTTCATCCTCACAGGGGTTGACTCCACCCAGCCCCACTTCATTGTAGACACTGCCAGCTTCTCACAAAGTATGGATGAGGTTTGAATTTGAATCTCCATCCCTGGAAGTTTTTAAGACCTGAATAGACAAAGCTTTGGCTGGGATGATCTAGTTGGGGATGGTCCTGCTTTGAGCAGGGGGTTGGACTGGATGCCCCACGTGAAGTCCCTTCCAACCCTCATTTTCTATGATTCTGTGTAAGAGATGTGGAAGCACCATCCCAACCACCAGTGGTCTTCCTCACACACATGCTCTCTGATCAGAGTAAACCATCTGAACCATACCCCTAAGCAGAAACCAACTGGGTTCCTTAAATGCTTCTTTCTGTGAAGAATCCCTCATGTTCAATGTAATTATATTCAAAACAGAAATTTGGCAGGATAACCATACAGATGACCTAAACTGCTCTTGAATATTACAGGCACCATTTCCAGATATCTTAGCATATAATGAGGTAAAAAATTGTTATTCAAAATATGGGTTTGAAGAAATAGTATATATCATGTTTAACAAAAACCTAAAATGCACCCAATGGTATAGATACATAACTGCATAAATCCATGGCAATCCAGAATATTAGAAGGAACTGGAGCTTTTGAATTTAAATGACCAATTTTGTCAATGAATCGATTTGTCTAGGATGAGTACAGAGAGCACAGATAAAAGCAGTTTTAAGATGCATTTAAGGCTGTAAGAACCTATTTGTTCACACCTTCTTCAGAAGGCATCCCTCTAATATCTCATCTATATTCATTTTTATAGCTTCTCAAATTGTAGGTGTCACTTATTAAAGGGAAAAACATATGTTAAAGAAACAGCAAGAGCAGCAGTTAAATCCACAAAAGACAGGAACTTCAGACACCCCATATTAACTTTCTCCCCCAGAGTGATTCAGGGACACAGAGAAGATGTCAGGTTTGATCCTAGGTTCATGGAAGTCAACGGATAATCTCCCAGCCACTTCACTAGGCCAACTCAGGCATATCAGATGCACCCTATTACAGGTATCTCCATGCCATGACCCAGTAGGTTGAGGTCAAGAATAAGTAGGAATCTAACATAGCTTTTAGCTTCGTTTTTTTCTCCTTTACGTATATGACAGTGTCGAAACAAAAGGAAAAGGATATATCCCATAGACTTGACCTTTAGGAGCTGATACCCTCCCAAAGCCCAGAGTTTGTGAGGGTGTGTAAACAGGTTGCATCACCTGTGGACTTCTCCAGGCAGCCTCTTGCCACCTGAGGAGCTATTCAGTCAGTCCACCACTTTAACCAACAAAGTAGGCAAACCAAATTTTGTTGTCATGTCCCAGAGCTGTCCCCTGTGACAGCAGTCTGGCCCAGCAGCTATTCAGGCTCCTCATTTTGCTCCCCCACCACTCTTCTCTCTGGGGTTTTTAAAGCTCCTAGTGAGCCACTCCCTGATCAGCAGCCTCCCCAGAGCTGCAGCTACTCAGCAGGGCTGGCTCCCCTCTCTGAAGGGCACAGGCCACCCTATTACAGGGTATTTTGGGGGGGAGGTGGGTGCCTGGTAGGCAGTGGAGGAACAACTCTGAGGATAGCTAAGCAGGTGGCATGGCACTCTGAGGAGCATTTGGCTGACTGAATCCTGCTTACCTGTTGCAACTTTCCTGGGCAGCCTCTATGCGGAGCTGTGCATAGTAGAAGAGAGGCATGCTGGATGGTGGGGAATGAAGAACAAGCTCTCAGGGACGATCTGAAAAGAATCCTTGACGATGTGAAGAGAAAGGACTGCAGACTACAGAAAGCACTACGGGCTTTTGTGGCCTTCAGCAGCTTCTAATATGCCACCTTAGTGCAGTATCTGAACTAACAGGATAGGGTAAATAGATTGTGTTCATGGTGACCTATGACAGAGGAGATAAGTCTAATTAGTTCTTTTCAGTCGCTAGCTAGAAGTGGGTAAGATTTTTTTTGAAGCAAAGTGAAGCAATCTAATGGTACCACAACATGCCCCTTTACTCTACCAGAGCCTTGGAAATAAAGCCTACAATATTTTTTTTCAAATGTGGTTTCAGAGGTCACTGTGTTTGGTGACCCAGCTTGAGATACCTTGGGCTGGAAGTGAAGTGTTCCCATAGCTCTACCTGAAGCCCAAGGCACCTGGTACTTCCTCACCCAAACAAACCAACCACTTGCCAAACTAGGCATCCCAGGTTACTGACCACGTCTGAAAATATGAGCCCACTGGAGAGCAAACTTTTTGGCAGGCATGCCACAAATTAAGCCCTGTGCCATCCCCTAGTGCCTCTCTAATCCCCTTTCCCTGCCTCATCTGTTTCTCTGTTTTCTGATTCCTGCCCTATCTGCCTCTGTTCTGCTTGCACACCACACAGAGAGGCTGCCCCCTAACACTTCGACCGCTGAGTTCACCTTTAGTCCAGAGAAACTACAACTGTGGAGCAGAAATTATCATTTCAGGCAGTCAAGCAGAAGATGTTCTGTCCATCTGGAGGAACAGAAGCTGTTTCAGCAAACATATCTGGATTTAGGAAGAGGCAAGAGACCTGGAGAAGAGACACATTATGGAAAATGGAATGTACAATGAAGGAGTGAGCCGTATCCTGGGCAAAGGTGAGTGGACATATTCAGGACACATCCTTACCTTGGTCCAATTTACTGAAGACAATTATTCTTATCCTAAGCATTAAGTGATTGGTTGCTATCATACCCATTATGGAGCTTCCCACCTATAGGCCTGAGTTAAATCTGATATGTGTGCTTCACAGCCAAGAGTTGGCATAACTTAATGTCTGTTTGGGGCCTATGTGAAACAAATGAGAGACCCCAGTCCATTTCCCAGGGAACAGGTATTTCCTAACAGATCTGGATGTGGTAGCATGAGGAAGCTTTACCTGGTTAGGACCCCAGCATTATGCAGGGGACAGCAACACTTAGAGGTCTTATGCCTCTTAGCCCAGAGTATGAGGGAAGGAGTTGTCAGGTTTAAAATAACTCTTATGATTTCAGACGATTTAAATTATGTTGCTTATTGCCTGCTCACCTTTTCTTGGTTGTATCCATATCTATATAGTGTCTCTTTAGCTGAAAGGCAGGAGGTTAGAATTCACTTAGAAACGGTATTGGCCTGTACTCTTCTTGAGCTTCTTTTGTCTTTCATCTAATCAAGTTGCTTTATTTTAGAGAATGCTTTGGGCTACAAAAGATATGTCCTCTTACAATTACAGATTCTTTCTCTAATCTCCCAATCAGCCTTTCATTACCTTGCATTAAAAATTATTAGAAATTGCAAGGCAGGAAATAAATCCAGCTGCAGTTTTTCTTGATGTGTTTTTTTCTCTTGTCTAACACTGCATGTGTGAGGATGTGTACTTAGTTTGGAGATAGGCATACCATAGCATTTCCTTCTTATTATACTTTAAATGATAATCTCATTGACTGTGTGAACACCTGAGCTATATAAAACAGGATATTAATAGCACATGGACAAAACAGCATGGCCTGCTGCATAGAAGAGCAGTGGCATCTCTTCTCAGCTGTACCACCAACCTACCGTCTATCTTTCATAGTTTCATAGTTGGTAGGGTCGGAAGGGACCTGAGCAGATCAAGTCCGAACCCCTGCCATGGGCAGGAAAGAATTCTGGGGTCAAATGACCCTGGCTAGGTGATTATTTAGCCTCCTTTTGAAGACCCCCAGGGTAGGAATAAGCACCACTTCTCTTGGAAGTTGGTTCCAGATCCTCGCCGCCCTGACAGTGAAGTAGCACCTTCTGATATCTAGCCTGAATCTACACTCCATCAGCTCTATGGTTCCAGGTAACATAGGACCTCTGCAGGACACGCTAGGAAATCTGGTGGTCTCATCAGACAACAAAGCTAACCTATTTAACAATTTCTTTGCCTCCATTTTTCTGAGCAGGGACCAGGTCATCCCCCCCACTGGGATCCCCAATGGTCCCAGGACAGGCACAGCCAGGCCCAGGGTCAGAGAGGACCTAGTCAGGGAACTTCTGGAGGGCCTGACATGTTCAAATCAGCAGGTTCTGATGATCTCCACCCCAGAGTGTTGAGGGAATTAGCAGAGCTCATTACGGGACCCCTGGCATGGCTTTACAAGCACTCACAATGCTCTGGTGAGGTGCCAGAGGACTGGAAAAGGGCCAATGTGTTCCCATTTCAATAAAGGGAGGGAGGAGGACCAAGGAAATTATAGGCCTGTTAGTCTTACCTTGGTACTGGGGAACCTCCTGGAAAAAATTATCCAGGTGCACATCTGCGAGGGGCAAGCAGGGGAGTGTAGGCTTAGGGGAAACCAACATGAGTTCATTAGAGGCAGGTTCTGTTAGATCAACCTGGTGGCCTTCTATGACCAGGTCACAAAATCTTTGGACACAGGTGTCATGGTGGAGGTAGTCTTTCTGGACTTTAGGAAGGCCTTCAACACTGTCTCTCATCCCATTCTCTTTAACAAAATAAGAGCTTGTGGCGTTGATGCCTACACAGTTAGATGGGTCACAAATTGGCTGGAGGGCCACACCCAGAGAGTGGTGGTGGACGGCTGGAGGGATGTGGGCAGTGGGGTTCCACAGGGCTCGGTCCTCGGGCCCACACTGTTCAACATCTTCATCAGCAACTTGGATGAGGGGGTGAAAAGCACCCTGTTCAAATTTGCAGGCGACACTAAGATGTGGGGGGAAATGGGCACGCTAGATGGGAGGAATAGGCTTCAATTGGACCTAGACAGGTTACAGGGGTGGGCAGATGAGAACAGGATGGTTTTCAACAGGAATGCACTGCATCCAGTTCTGGGCACCGCACTTCAAGAGGGATGTGGACAACATGGAGAGGGTCCAGAGGAGGGCCACTCGCATGATCAGGGGGCAGCAGGGCAGGCCCTATGAAGAGAGGCTACAGGATCTGAACCTGTTCAGCCTCCACAAGAGAAGGCTGAGGGGGGATCTAGTAGCCATTTACAAACTAGTCAGAGGGGACCAGCAGGCACTGGGGGAGTCCCTGTTCCCCCGAACACTACCAGGATTGACTAGAAATAATGGCCACAGGCTGGCAGAGGGTAGATTGACTAGACATCAGGAGGTGCTACTTCACGGTCAGGGCAGTTAGGATCTGGAACCAACTTCCAAGAAAAGTGGTGCTGGCTCCTACCCAGGTGGTCATTAAGAGGAGGCTGGATGAACACCTTGCTGGGGTTGTTTGACCCCAGTACTCTTTTCTGACATGGCAGGGGGTCGGACTTGATGATCTGCTCAGGTCCCTTCTGACCCTACCAACTATGAAACTATGAAATTATGAAATCCCAACTCTTCCTCCCTGTTCTATCCCTCCTGTACAGCCTATAGCCCTTGATGTTCATCACCCAGTCATGTGCTAGATCCCACCACGTTTCAGTGAGTCCCACTATTTCTGGGTTTGTGTTAGCTACCAGGAAGGCAAATTCCTTCTGCTTGTTCCCCATACTATGAGGATTAGTGTCTATGCATTTAAGGCTTCCTGGAGGTGTATGCATTGCCCCCCTAATCCCAGGACTGTCCAGGCCCCTGTCTCTTACCTGGGTAGTTCTTGTGCTCATCGTCAGTCTTGGCTTGGCTGTTCTTGTGGGTGACACTTGGTTTGGTGTTCCAAGGCTCCCTCCAAGCTCTTCCTCCCCTACCCCCAATGAGCCTAGTTTAAAGCCCACCAGATGAGATCAGCCAACCTGAAAGAGAACCCCACCCCTATCTTTGGGGGAGAGGTGAAGCCCATCCCACCCGAGCATGTCTCTTGTCTTGAAGTATGGGTCATGGTCCAAGAAGCCAAAGCCCACCTCAAGATACCATTCTCGAAGGCACAAGTTGACCTCTCTCATGTAGGTCTCATGGTGTCATCCATGTCCGCTCACTGTCTCCTCCAGCTTGCCTCCCAGAGCATGGTGGTCCTTCATCAGATGATCTGGGCTTCTCCTGGCCACATCATTAGTGTCCACTTGAATTAGTACCATGAGGTAGTAATCAATGGACCGGATAATGGCTGGGATGATCTCTGTTACATCCTGAATCCTCGCTCTGGGCAGACAGGAGACCTCACATGTCAAGTGATCCTGGTGACAGATGGGACCCTCTGTACCTCTCAGGATGGAGTTGCCCATGATGAGCGCTTGGCATCTCTTCTTCCGGGTCAGCTTGCCTCCTTTGGTCTGTTCAGTGCATGGAGTGGCTTTTGGCCTCCTTTCCAGAGGTTTCCTCCTTTCCTTCCTCCTCCTCCTCCAGAGTTGCCAGGGCCTCATAAGTGTTCTCCATCTGGACTGGGGGAACTGGTAGTGCACCACCGCGAGCAGTCCTGGCTCTGGAAAGAAACTTCTGCCATTCTGCTGTGGAGGGCATCTGCTGGGGTGCTTCTCCCTTTGGTGCATGGTCCTGCAGGGAAAGGAAATACCCATCAATTTCATCCTCTGCTTCTCTGATCCCCCTCAGCCTACTAACCTCCTTCTGGAGCTCCATCACCTCTGCCTCCAAGGCCCTAAGATGGGAACCTGCAGGGCAGGTGTGGGGGTCCCCATTCCCTGCCCCTCCCCTGGCCTCACTGGGCATTCCCTGCAGGTCAGGCGGCAGGGTGATGCCAGCTCCCCCATGGGCTTCATCTGTGTGGAGGCCTCAGAGGAGCCCCGGGAAGGTGGCACCCCCTGGCAGGGGCCCTAGCAGCACTCCCTGTTGATAGCCTTGGTCAGCTCACTTCATCCCTTCAGCACTTTAGCAGGATGGTACCTCATTATGTGTTGTGTTCAGTGCTTAGAAAATTGGGCTTATATTTTATTAGGATTTTGAGGTGCTACTGCAATACCCCTATGCCTATTAATATATCATGTTGAGCAGTCAAATGTCAGAATCTCAGCTCAGCCTTTTTTCAGCAATACTAAGGCCTCCTCTACACATTACAGGTATTGTGCAATGTGCTTAAGCCAACTAAATGTCCAATGTAGCTATCACATCATAAAAAGCTCCTGGGAGTCCTGCAACTGAGGGTACTCTCAGCCCTAGAAGCTGCCAACTCTAGGTCCCCACAGTGATCCATGGCTGCTAGGACCCAGAATCCTTCAGCTGCAAAGCACAGCTGCCACAGTCTCCCAGTCCTGGGGTTGCTTTGAAGGGCTCCCAGCTGTAGGGGCTTGCTCCTTGCTTGTGCTGGGGAAGGCCAGGATGGGGTTCCCCCTGCACCAGCAATAAGGTGTGATGGGATAGAATGCACGATTCCACAATCATGTCTTCTACTATGCACATGTGGCATGGCAGGAGGCATGATTGTGTGGATCATACATTAGATCCCACTGAGCTTTTACCTGCTCATATACAGGGGCCCTGAGATGTTTCTGATATATATTATTATTGTGAGTGCAATCTTACCTCTGCTTTATGGGAAGAGCATAGATTGTCAACAGTACACAAGGCATTTTCCGTATGTTGGAACAAATGCCCACAAGCAAACATGTAGCTGAGGTGCATGTATTTTTTACATGTGTTCAGCAATATAACTCTACCAAACATGCTTAAAGATGAGATTAATTAAAAACAGTCTCCATTGTTTGCACTGTACATGACTGTCACCACAAAATAGACCAGACAATGGGGGAAAATATTGCTATTTCCTGTACCTGATGTCACCATCCATCAAACCTGTATCCATCTTCCTTTGAGTTGCCATGACACTGCTGAGCAGGTGTCTGCCATTTTATTTTTCATTGTCACTCCAAGGGGAAATAAAAGCAACATCCTGAAATCTTTTTGGGTAATTGGGTCCCAAGGATTTCAGTCCAGCTGATATAAATGGGAGGCAGGTACCCCAATACTCTTGAGGGTAAAGCCTTATTGTAGGAGGTAGCTGAGGGACTCATGGCAGTGAAGTGCATTCCATTCACTTGAGCCCATACACTATCCCAGAGTCTATTTTTCCTCTTTGGACCAATGTTTCTCCTATTGTTGACCTCAAAGGGAACCCTTATCTATAAAGTGCTTAAAATGAACAGCAATATCACTGGGGCTTTGTAAGCATCTGACTTTCTCTATATTGAGGCCAATAGGGTCATAGGGGTGAGAATGAAGACAATAGTCAAAGGCAATGGGGTTGTTCAGGGCAATTTAATTCATAGAACTTCTATTACTAGTGATAGTGTGCAAGAGAAAGAAGAGAAAGACCCCTGTTTCTTAAAGGGCTAGCTTCTTTTAGATAAACTATCCATTTATGTATAAAGAATCTGATCATGAGTTGCCTTAGGTGCCTGAATGGGGCCATGAAGATGGGGCCTAGAAAGTGTATTGGCTGCCTCAGCCAGGTCCAGGGGAGAGCAGCTGCCACTGGGCTGCTGCTTTCTTCCATGCAGTGAGAATTAGATACAGTTGCTCCAAGTAAGGCATATGAAAGAAGCCATCTTCTTTCATATGGCTTACTTAGAGCAATGGTTATAAGTCCAGTTTAAGGTTAGTTAACCAGTGTAATAGTGCTGAGGAAAGAGAACATATCTCTGCAAGGTCTGCAATGTCATCATCAAATTTGTATAGAGGGCAGAGTCTTATGTGGTCCCTAGCTTGACCAGGGTTGCCACAGTCACATTCTGCAGAACTCCCAATACACCATCGGTGCATCAATGACCACAGCAGCCATGCCCCGTTTGGATCCAATTTAGAACCTTCCATGTTCTTCGCAGAAAGTCAAAATGAGGAGGCTTTATTGTTAAGTCAGAAATAGATATTTATTCTAAAAGGTGGTTTTATTGCATGTTTTCCTCCAAGCTGCTGCACTGTCGTGTCCTATAAGGGCCTGTACACATCTCCACAAAAGTTTCCTAGGAAACCAAGTAGTGAGCTGGGAGGTTCTTTAAATCTCTATAGAGGTCTGAGTTGTCATTCATGCAGATGACCTCTCTGTAAGTAACTTTGTTACAGCAAATGTCTGCAGGAGCAATATTGGCCAGACTGGTAACCATTGAATTAGTACAGATTTCAGGGTTCCGGTGATAGCAGAAATCTACAGATTTGGTATGAGTGCTAGCAGACCAGACAAGTGCACCGTACTTGGCCATTGAGAAGTCTAATGCCATACCACAGGTGCAGAGTACTCCTGCAGTGGCACCCCGGCTTGTTCTGGCCAGTTTTCACACTATGTTCATCCAACTCTTGATCTTTGCAGATATATTTGGTGAGTATCAGCAGATGAATGGAACTTCCTCTCCTTCCCTTATCATGCCAACCACCACAGCCACACCAAGAGAGGGCCTTGTCCTCAGTGTCCATCTACTCATGTGATTCATTTCAAACAATAAACTCTGGAGCAGTTTGAGCCAGAGTAAACTACTCCCAGGCACAGCATCTACATGTATACCCAGGATAGCATCAATATGAGCCGGGGCAGAACAGTTTATAGTAGTGCCACTCAGCCCTAGGCTCTGGCTGGCAGCATCAGATGGCAGAGGGGATGTCTGGAGCACATGGGTGCTGAAAGTGTGGAGCCATGTAACTAGGCAGCAGGCAGGAGTCTGGCCCCCAGCTGGCTGGGCCAACCAGGATCAATTTATACCCACATGTCAGCGTGTACACATGCGTTTAATCACAGTAAATTACTTGAGAGTACTATCTTACTGAGGCGTTAATTAGTTTACTATGACCTAATACTGTAGCATGTGTTGGTGGTGAAGCTTTACTCCGCATCTAATTAGTCTACTCTGCAGTTAAGTGCACAGATAGATGTC
>NW_017728947.1:101866682-101870955 GCF_001723895.1 Crocodylus porosus
GATGATCCATTGAGGTCCCTTCCGACCCTAGCATCTATGAATCTATGAAATCTATGAATCTATGTGGCTGCAGAGTCACAAGTTAGTTCCTGTTTTGCTCTGGTTTTTATGTGCTGCCTGTCCCTTAGTTGAAGAGGTCTCAATCCAACACAAAACAACCAACCCATTTTGGTTTCACAGAATTACTTTTGAAATAAGAATAGTGGTTGGATGTGAAGAGGCCTGGATGCAGAGACACTCATTAATCTCTCTTGCTTCTTGCCTCACCCCCCAAAACCCTCTGTTATATTAAGGCATGTGGGAATATTTAGGTATCCTCTTGTCTGCTGTCACTCTCAGTGCTCAGGCTGACTGGGCTGTGTGCTCTGAGGGGCCATTGCCTGAGTGGGGTGTAATGCAGAATGAACAACTCAAATTTGTGTTTGGTGGCAAAAGCTCAGAGAGATACTGTCTTAAGACAGAACACTAGCTGGTCTTCTTAGCAATCAGCCCAGCTCAGTGAAACTGCCCAGGATAATGGGAGAAACTTGTTACTTCCAAGGTCTCTATGAAAAGCAAGTCCTGTAGCCCCCATATTTATGCCTGAGATGCCCCAGCCTTGCACCAATTTTCATCTCTTTCTCTGTCAAGATGTCCACTTCTTCTTGCCTCCTTGCCAAGTTTGGACACCTGCAGCTCACTTCTGTTATCTCTACTGCACTAGGGAGTTCTTACTTTTCACTTCCAAAGTTGTTCAGCTACTGCCTTTTTTGCTTTTCCCTTCCTTAAATCCACATTTTATTTACTGCCCTTCTTATCAGGTCATTCAGGGATCAGCAAGGCCTGTTCTTCCCAAGCCCCTTTTCTGACCCTTTGATTAGCTATAGCTTAGTATAACTATGGCTTAGCATAATCGGAACCCCTACACCCTCAGTAAATTCCTGTTTATTTAAATAAATGATATCTGTTTACATTGGAAAAATGGCATAATGCAGAGATTTCCCTCTATTCTGGGTCTGGTTTTGATCCATAGTGAAAGGAACCAGATTAAGGTTGATCTAGAAAAAAAAATCAGAACTTTTATAAGATCTTACAGTAACATAGTTGCATTCATGTCTCAAAGCATTATTTCATGACCCTCCCCATGCTATGAATGGTATCTCCAGTGCCAGAACAGAAATGGCCAGGGCTCTGAGTTCATTCATAAGAAAAAAAGAAATTGCCAAACACTCATTTCTGAGATGTAATAATTTCTTTAGTCGATATCTTATTGCAAATCTAATCATTATGGACACATACACAAGAGGCATTTCCAGTCCTAGCCAATATGATTAAGCAATAATTCCAATCATGAGAGATTGCATCACGTTCCCCATCCACTTGGCATATTGAAATGCAATTAATTCACCGTCTGAGGGATAAAAAAAACAACATACATATGAAAACCAGTATTATTTTATGGATGGTGGCATACTTCTCCTTAAATAAGAAAGAACTTAGTATTTTATCTTAGTAAAATATAAGTTAGATTATGCCTACCTACCTCTGTGCCTGTGATTTCATTTTGGGGGTGAGCAGCTTATTTTAATTTGTAATATTTAATGCATGGTGGGAGTTTAGAAGAGACTCCTTGAGCCTTCAAAGAGATATATGGTGTGAAACAAAAGAAAACAGTTTCTATGACTCTTTTTAATCTCTTGGGAAACGATGAACTGAAAGGTAGTACAGACTGAGCGCTGGTATAGATTACCAACAGAGAGCTGACTCCAGTAGGTCACCAATTACATCAAGGCAACAGAAATGGCTATTTAAGCTGCAGTCACAACTTCACAGCTTGAGCCATCTCAACATCATTTATTTACTGTAATATAGTTCTCAATCAAATACCTTTTACTGGTTATATAGCTATTCATATGACTCCCCTGCATACAATTCTGTTGAATGGTGTAGAAAGACCTAACAAATAGCTAAGGGTCAGTCATGTATTTCTGCCCTGGGAGAGTATGATTTAACAGATCAGTATCACATTTTAGTTCCTCTACTTGGACTATAATTTTAAAACTAGATGACATAACAATGCATGAAATGAGTTTTTTAAATGGGATGAAAAATCATTTTTCAACCCTTTTTAACCCACCTTGGTTAAATCTTTCACTTAGGAATTCTCATTTAATGTCAAAATACTAAGGGCCAGATTCTCAGCAGATGTAAATCAATATATATGGGAGCTAATGGAGCTGTGTCTGTTTTACATCAGCTGAGGATCTGACTATTTTAGCCAAAAACATATTTTCATGAAATGTTCCTCTTAAATTCTTCCTGACTTGTCACTGAGTTAAGGAAGCCTGGGATTTCAGCTTGAATGTGATATTACTGAATTCCTGAAACAATGCCAGTAAATGTCCTACTTTGCAATAGTTTTGATATTCAACTTGCACATGAACTTTCATGCAAGCTGGATCCTCTGAACTCAACCCTCTGTCATTTCCAGCTCAGGAAATGAAATAAATTAGCATTACTGGATGTTTGGGTCACTTTATGTCTCTGCTAGATTAATTAATATCAAAATGGCAAAGGCAGCATCTGCCAGTGTCAAAAAAATTCTACGCCCACGTGAAAAAACAACACTCCTGACATACCCACTCTAGCATGGAGAAACCATTTAACACAACAGTTACAGAGCAAGGATTTCCTAGGACGTTGTAGCAGAGATGTAGGATTCAGTCATCTTTACCATGCCCAGGGACTCAACAGTTGCATTCTGTAGGATTTATTATTCTTTTAATCAATTTGGCCACCAGTTACAACAGGATCAGAGGTACAAGCCACCTCCCATCAGCCAAAATATGCCACATCGTTCACATGCCAGTGTGTATGCAGTCCCTTGGTAGTTCCTCTCAATAAACCAAATGAGGCTATGTCAGTTCTACATCTTCTGAAGATCTGAGCGTAACATCTGAGCCTAAAACATATTTCCATTCAACTTAATAGTCCTGGATGTGTCATATACAAGTTAGCTTTAGGGGCATAGAAGGGGAAGCAGTTTGAAGAGAATTCTGTCTAGGTCAGGGACTTGGTTTAAAATCTAATGAAGATTTTGAAATGCTTGCTGTACCATGATATCATTCCAGGAAAACTGTAATTGCAGCACTTGGTCATTCTTGTAGCAGTGAGTAGAACTAGCTCTGAATGGGGTAGTGGTTTTTCAGTTTCTTTAATTTTTATATTTTTGGTCAGTTAAAACACAAGATTTACTGTGGTTTTCTTTATTTCCCTCATGCCAAACACCTAGAAAAGACAATATTTTGTGCTTGTGATATACTCTCCCACCTCAGTGAAGTCACTGTTCAGTTGGATGAAAATAGAATCATAGAGAATGGAACTGGAAAGGGCCCCACAAAGCCATCTTCTCCACGCTGGCCTTCAAAGAGGGCCAGGAATCATTAAACTTATTAGGAATATTTCCACTGAACTGAATGGTAAACAAGTCAGTCCCCTGGCACTCAAGTGGGCCAAATGCTATCATCCAGACTGACTTTTATTAGTAGATGTTTAGGATTGTGAATCCAAAAAAGATGACAAAGCCGGTAGGAAATGCATATCGCCCGAGCAAGGGACTAACATTAGAAGGATGAGGGGAAGGAAGGGAATACAACTAGGTTACAGGAGATACAATGTTAGCCAACTAAGCCCGGGAGTGGGGGGAGGAAGGAAGGGGGAAGGGGAGGGAGCCTTCCTCCTTCCTTCTTCCTCCTTGATCTGAGCCTTCAAGAGGCCGAGAAGCGAGGCCGAGAAGGGGTATTTAGAGCCAATATAGAAGTCTCAAGTCTAAAAATAAGCCGAACAATGAATGCTTTTTTGTTTTAACAGACAAGGTTCTTTGGGTAAATCTGATATCTTTTATTAGACCAACTCAAGTAGCTGGAAAAATTCTTCTTTGCAAGCTTTTGGGTACAAATACCCTTTTTTGTTTTAACATCACTCCTAAAGTTGCAATTTTCAGACCCTAGGAATGAGAGCAGGCTAACCAGAATATTTTGGGCATGTGTAATGAAATGAGGGGCATGTGTGCACAACACTTTAAAGTGGGTTAAATGCTTTCGCACTACTTTAATGGTGTTGGTGTTTGCACGTCAGCAGCATATTGTGCATTAATTCCAGCTGCTGTAGCACATTCAGCAGTGTAATGTGTCTTAAATGACTTTGGGGCATGCAAACTAAAACACCAGTGGGGTCCTTTAAGGCTCTGTCCTTGGGCCTATACTATTCAACATCTTCATTAATGATGTGGACA
>NW_017728947.1:101871685-101905513 GCF_001723895.1 Crocodylus porosus
GTCACAAACTCCTCCATGACCGTTTCAGACTGGACATAAGGAAGAACTTATTTACTGTTTGAGCCCCCAGGGTTTAGAATAGACTGCCACCTAATTTGAACACCTCCACGAGACATTTGGATGTTTATCTTGCTGGGATCCTGTGATCCCTGCTGACTTCCTGGCCCTGGGGCAGGTTGTTGGACTCAGTGATCTTCTGAGGTCCCTTCCAGCCCTAATGTCTATGAATTTATGAAAACCTCAAAGGACTTTTAGTTTGCTGCACTAAGCCACAAAGCAAAGCACTGGGGTCCATGCAGCTCAGGCACTGTGCAGGCAGCCCATGCAGGTGGCCTGGCAGCTGCCTGGGAAGGCAGCATGGGCTACTGTTGCCGCCTTAGTCAGGGGGGCACACGCCCACTGCAGCAACCAGTTAGTAAGTGGGGGGGGGGGTCTCCCTATGATCAAGCCGACTGCGGGGGAGGGGCTTGCAGCAAAACTTACCAACTGGTGAATGAGCGCACTGCTCTTGGAAGCGGCCACAGTGCTCCCAGAAGTGGCTGCAGGGCTTCCAGAAGTGGCCGCGGCCTACATCTGGTGCTTGCACTCCCTGGCCAGGGCTCACATGGGAGGCACCGGTGCTCTCGCCTGTCCCCCGTGCCAATTGCTGGAGCAGGGAGAGTGGTCTGACAGGGGGTGCACCGGCACTTTCAGTGGGTGCATGTGCCCCCCCGTACACTCCCTACACATCGCCACTGGAAGGCAGACTTCACCAAAGGAAAAAGAAATAGAGAGGCTGGTCTTTTTTTTTCCCCCCTGGAGCCTGCCTGTCTGCCTGAATGAGCTGCACGGGGACCCAGTCCTTCCCTCCGTGGTTGCGGTGCCCCCTGGGACCACATGAGCTGGGTGCCTGTGGTGGGTGCTGCTTGGAGGGGGTGCATTGCTGCTGCGGTGGGAAGCACCACCCCTCCACAGCCCCAGGACTGTTCCACCTGCCAGCAGCTCGCCTTCCTCTCTCCACTGCCAGAGAGGCAGGTAAGACACAAGTGTACGCAACATGGTGATTTACTTTGCCCTAAATTTTTAAAAACCCGCCCCTTCAACTCAGGACCCCTGTTTCGTCTACACGGTCCCTTCAACAACAACAAAAAGATGATACATTTTTCAGTTTCTCTTCCAAATGGCACTTTCGCCTGTTATTTGAGCAGCTTTAGGCTTGAGGCAAGCAGCAGAAAGACAAGAGATGCACATTTACCTCTTTGCTCAGTGAAGAACTAATCCATAGTCTCCCTGAAGGAAGAGCTCCACAATAGTCTGACTTCATGACATCAAGGCCTGTGCATTGTTGAGCTGGTAAGTGCGTCTAAACTGATGTGTATTTTTAAACTGAGGAGCCCCCTTCGAGCTCTAACTCTCCCCGGAAGATTTTGATCACTAAGGGTAACATTCTTCTTTATACACCTAACGTCTAACATGTGGCTGCTGGCAAGGTCCTGGTGTATATGATCAGGGTCAGGGATACTTCACCTGTGCTCATGCATAATTCTGTTCTTTCAGTGGGGAGATTTTACACAGTTCATGTGCTCCCAGAGGTACCTCCTGCCTTGCCCTGAAGAACCATACAGCTCTCCCCTTCATTTCAACGAGAAACATTTGGACACCTCCAGAGAAAGCTCCTCGGTTACCTACGAGGCCCAAAACTCTCCACCAAGGTTCCCTCTAAGGTGCACACATGCGTGGCCACGTTACAATTAAAAGTGTGGCCGCTCACAGCCTTTTCAAGGCCGCACACCAGAAGAGGCTGGGGTAGGAGCCTGGCGCGGGCTCCACCGGCTCTGGGGAAGTGCTCCACTCCCTTGCATCAGGGCTGGGGAGTGGAGCACTTCTCCAGAACCGGCAGAGCCCATGCCAGCCCCCGACCCCAGCCTCCATCCCTGCCTTGCCTCACCTTGGGGAAGAGCTGCTGCCTGCCCTGAGTGAGGCTCCATCAGCTCCAGGACACTGCTCTGCTCACCCGCAACACCTTGGGGAGTGAGGAGGCACATGGCATCAGAGCCGGGGCAGTGTCCCGGAGCCGGCGGAGCCTCGCTGGGGCAGGGAGCGTCTCCTCCCTGAGGTGAGGCGAGGCTGGTGCGGGCGGCTGGCACAGGCTCGGCTGGCTCCGAGGAAGTGCTCCACCCCCAGGCCCTGATGTGGGGGAGTGGAGCACTTCCCTGGAGATGAGGAGTCCACGCCAGACTCAGGCTCCTCTCGTGCTGGGGACCCGGGTTGACCTGATGTCGGACGCAGGGCTTACTGAAGGGGGCTGAGGACTGGGGCCAGATGGGTGTATTGGCTCCAGTTTCCATTTTTCATTGATTGTATTTTCCTAGAAAACAGCACAAACTTTCCTCTTTTCCTATAATCTAGCAATTCAAGCACTTGCCCACTTCACCCTTCTGCGTAATCTGGTAGTGTGGTGAGAGGCATCACAGGAGAAGTATGATTTCAGGAGAGCCTTGGCAGTGGAGAAGGTCAGCCAGGGGTCCCACAAGGCAGAGTGGGCTAGTACAGGGGGCTGGGGATGACTATTGCAGACATTCAGGGTTTCTCTTTTTTTTAAAGAAAAGTCAGAGACCATGGGGTTTGCTTCTACTAGTTACTCAGACTTTCTTTTCCTGTCTCTGGAGGTGCACACTGCTTCCATTCAGGGATTCTGGGTAGCGTCTTCCAATAGACCTTTCCTGCATGGGGAAGCAGTGGAATGAGGACATCACATAGCAAAGTCTGGACATTTATTTCAACATCACCAGGAGGGTGTTTCAGGTAGGAGCAGCACCATGCAAAGGAGGCTAATGGCATACTGGGCTGCATTAGTAGGAGCATTGGCAGCAGACCAAGGGAAGGGATTACTCTGCTTTATTTGGCATTGGTGAGGCTACATCTGGAGTCCTGTGTTCAGTTTGGGGTCCCCCACTACAGAAAGGGTGTGGACAAATTGGAGGGAGTCCAGCCAGTAGAGGGTAACAGAAATGGTTTGGGGCCTGGGGGAACATGACTTGTGGGGAGAGGCTGAGGAAACTGGGCTTATTTAGTCTGGATAAGAGAAGACTGAGAAGGGATTTAATAGCAGCCTTCAACTCCCTGAAGGGAGGTTCGAAAGAGGATGAAGCTGGACTGTTCTCAGTGGTGGCACATGACAGAACAAGGAGCAACGCTCTCAAGTTGCAGCAAGGGAAGTTTAGGTAAGGTATTAGGAAAACCCTTCTTACTAGGAGGGCAGTAAAACACTGGAACAGGTTACCCAGAGAGGTCGTGAAATCTTCATCGCTGGAGGTTTTTAAGACCCGGATAGCCAAAGCCTTGGATGGGATGATCTAGTTGGGGATGGCCCTGCTTTGAGAAGGGGGTTGGACTAGATGACCTCTTGACGTCTCTTCCAACCCTAATTTTCTATAATTCTACATGAAGAAACCTCCTCACTACCTCCAGTTTCCCCAGTGACCTTTAGTGCAAGTGCTCAAACAACAGTGAGACAAGGTCTCACTTCCTACCTGATAGGATAGCATCCACCTCCCTGACTCACAAAGGAAGCCTCCATCTTACCTGTTCTTCTCTAACCATGATGCTTTCCCTCTTGGCTGCTCAGTGCCATGGTTTCAATAGGAAGGTGCTATTAGTTTTAGCTGGCTGGTGGCTTGGTGATTCAAACACTGACCTGTGATGTAGGAGATCAGAAGAACCTAGGAATGCTTAGGGACTGGAGGGACTAATGGGATGCTCTTCCACCTGTGCTCATTCAATGGAGGGTCTCCTGGCCCAAAGGACCTGATTTCTAACTGAGAACTTGGGTTTTTTTAGAGCAAAATGAAAATTTTCCATGGAAACTGTTTTAAATGGAAAACTGATTTTCAAAAGTATCCACTTTTTTAGGAGAATAGTGAACTTCTCTTCAAAATACCCTAAGTCCTGAAAACCAGATACATTTTTTTGTATTTGTTAACTAAAGCCTATTTTTTTAAAATGAAAACATCCTGTCTCCCTATTTTAAAAAGTCACAATCTTTTGCATATGATTTCTTTAATATTTTTTTTTCTATTTGCATCCAAACTTTCTGTGGAAGAAGAAATCTTAAGCATTTTCCAAACAGTTCTAGTTTCGTTCAGATCAGGTGTTACTCTGGCTTTTAGGGAACTTTGGCAAGACCGTGAAAATGATTTAACTATACTATTGCTTTATACAGCCATATACTTAAATTGTGCATGTTGTCGTATCACCTGTTCTCCCATTTGCTTTCCAGTGATCTTATTTCCATGTAGAGCTCTTCAGTTCCCTGAAGCACAATGCCTGCCATGCTGGTATGCACATTACTGCTAAAAGGTTCTCTTCGCAGACCTGCTGAGTTATACATTAAGGACTTATATGGTCATAGCTCGTAATGCCCACAGAAATCTTAAATCAATGTCTCTGGACCTGGTTTGCTATGATCACCATTGAGGCCGATAGAGCAATGTAATATCGGTACTGTTTATTTAGATACTTGCCCGGTGTTTGCATATGGTTCTATTCATTTTAATAAAGCAAGTGTATCTCTGATGAGCATTATTCCATCAGCTTTTGTAAACTGCTTATTCACTTCAACGACCACTGGCACAAGGATATTGTCATATCCTAGTCTAGGTCAAGCAAGACTTACTTGATCTCATCCTATTTCCATAATAATCTCTGTCATTTCTAAAAGAATAAGAAGGTAAGGGCACTTTTATTGCAGCAATAAAAACAGCAAAGTGATCTTCTGATGGCACTTAATTAGATTCATTTTATCTTCTTTGACTGAGCATGACATACTGTAACCCTTATTTATGAAGTAAAAATGAATGTCTTATGGTTCCTAACACAATTGGAGAAGAAATTACCATGGTATTCAGCTTAATCTGTGTTTGTATCCGACATAAATGATCTTAAGATAAATTACAGGAAATTATTTTCTACTCCTCGTAACCATACCAACTGATGAGAATTGGTTCTAGTTCAACTTACTGACTGTTCCTGGACTTTTTTGTAATATATAATAAAACTGGCAAGAGAAAAGCAATCCACAGGCTTGCCTTTTGTTTATGTAGGAACAATCGCTGAAGCACTGAAAGATAATTTTGGGTTTAAGTTAAGCTTCAGTCTTTCAGCTCTTCATCACACACAGAGTGGAATATATTGCTCTTCCAAACGGAGATGGCTCACAGACCACATAACGGATCTCCCAGGGAAAGGGATACATGGCAGGCATGAAACAAAATGACACTTGCTTGAATTGTGGGGAAGTAAGAAAGAGCGAGAAGTCTGGCTTTATAAGATTTTAGGAAATACTTCTGGTCTGAGCAATTCACAAAACAAATTTTGTGAGGCAGAACAGTGAGAACAGAAGGCGATCAGAGTAAGTAATTGGAATAGGCAATCTTGCAAATCTAGAACAGATTTTATATTGCACAAGGGAGAAAGATGGGGACTTTCAATATGCTTTGATTTTTGTTTTTTGGTCAGTAGGCATCATGTAGCTGACAGCTCCCACTGGAAGAGAACAGGGCTCCTCTTAAACAGGTCTTGTGCATTTGTAGTGTCATTGCCAAATGCTACTCGTGGGTCCCAAGTGCAGTCTGAAGTGCTGAGAATAATGCAAAAAAAAAAAAAGCCCAGAGCACTGCTTTGACTAGGAAACAATTTCCTTAAATATTACAATTGTTTTTTGTCTGTTTTTTACTTAGATTTCTCCTACTGGAACGTTGGACATGCACAGATTATAGATGTAGTTGAACTCTTCGGCTGCATTCAGATGTGCAGGGATGAGCACCTGCAATGGTACAAATTTGTACTGCTAATTCCTGCCACAATGCACACCCCTGCACTTACACTTTGAAATCCCAGTAGCAAATGTTGCCACCATGCTAAAAATTTGCAGCATGGGGCACATTTTAACATTCCACCTATACTGTCTGTGGCATCACAAACTGCACATGCCTGCATGTAGGGACACAGCCTTACAGGCCAGATCCTCACTTTTGATGGGAAATGTGAGAAAATGCATCCCTGAGCCTCATTTTTGCTCCCCTGATTTTGACTGACTGTTTTAGAAGCAGGCCCTGTTTCACTACCGGGGAATGTGGGAGAATCAGGGTCTACAACCAAACTCCTTCCTGCATATTGTTAACACGTTCCCTTTAACAGCTGTTTGCCAGATTGTGGTTCTCCCAGCATCTTGCTGTGACCTGACAAGCAATCAAGTGTAAGACCCTGATTTTGCACAACTTATTCACCCAACAAAGACATGGACCAGCCAGTCAGGCAGGATAAGCCTAGCAGGTCATATGCCAATGGGAAGTTTTGGCAGAAGGTGGGTTAAAGGTGACAGCTGACTAGGCAGTATCCACCAATGTGACTTTGTGGACATATCTCAAGTGCAGCAATTTCAGGTTGGAAAGGTAAACATTTGAATATGTAGGCAAGCAAGGAAAAGCAACCCCAGGCCAACTGAATCTACCCTACAGAATGATTAAATAGCCTACTGACATGTGAGTAGCAGCTTTGCATGGGCTGACAGTCCAGAAGGCATGGACTGAAGACATGGATCTGCTCTTCAAATTCAATGCCTCTAATACATAGAGGCACTAAAGGCCAGTAAGTGGTGGGAAGAATGAACTTGCTTGTGAGGAAGAAAAGTTGAATGTCGGTGGGTCCATAATTCACTAGAGAAGAGCCAGGTCTGCAGGAGGCTGTGCAGTTGCTATGCTGCAATCCTTTCAGATCCTGGCTACTACCAATGGCGCCCTAAGGAGCTAATAATATAGGGGGCTTTTACCTGTGGGCACTTACTGAGTTCATATAGTCCCAGCAAACTCACGGCAATAATAACTGAATTATTTAGCACAGCGGGCAAAAAGCAATAGGTAAGGTCAGAAGCAGTCAATGATTCAGTGAAAGCTTGCAGAGGCAAACCACCCCAGAGGAAGGCTGGCAGGAATCACATAAATTCTGACCTGTGCTTGAGACCGGAGAAGAGAAAATGGCAGTTTAAAGCATGAGCCAACAGACAGGAGAACAAAAATAATGAATCAAGAGCATATGGGCATCGTAAGCAGAACATCCGGATTTGGGGTGACATGACATCATACAATTGAACGGTAGGCCACAAACAGCCCTGGGTGTCCAACACTGTCATGTCGTGTGTTCTTCTATTGTCCTGGATAACACACAGCCCAGTGCTCATGGGTCATATATATAAAAGAGCCTCTTTGAAGTTAGTGATTTATATTAGCTTAGGAACTAGCCCAAGGTTATTGGGGTCAATGGAACTCTGTCAGTTTGATATCTAGTCCTTTCTACATTTCTTTTTCTTTTAAAAAGCATTAGTATATAAGACCAGCAGATTATTTCAGCAGATAGTCACACATTCGGCAGACAGTGAAGTAACAGACTGTCTACAAGGCTAAACACAGATGTTCAAAAAGCCTGAAGATGAATTGATCTAAGTTACACGGTTTTCTGTAATTGGCTTAGGTTTGATTGGTAGCGAATAGTATACACATTCACTCTTTTGAGGCCAGAGGGAGGGAAGGGGCCATGCAGGTTGCCTGCACTGACAGAAGCCAGCAGGCTGAGCAAGCATGGCCTCAACCCCCTGATGCATCACTGAGGACCCTCCCCCATGCCCAGCCCTAAAAGTTCAGAAAAGCAACAGAGCAAGCACTGTCCATCATGCCTTGTACATGCCTCCATGCTTCAGTCTGTCCACACATGCCATGGCATCACACTGCCCATGCCCAAGCAGGGAGACCCAGGAGCTATGGCATGTCCTGCTTGTCACCCTGCACAACTCTCACCAGAGGCTATGAGATATCATGTGCTCCCACCTGGACATCATGCAGCAGCTTGTTCCCATAACATGTGGCTTTATGGCCCCAAATCAGCAGCTGCATGTCCTGCATAGGGCCATGCAGTGCACCCTGCACCCACCAAACATCCTGCATTGGGCCACTGACTGCATGTTTGGAAGGGGAGCAGCAAAGTGTAAAAGGAGTAGGGGTCCAGGACACTTGTGTCAGCAGTGTGGCAAACGGTGTCCTGGGACCCACGTGCTCATCCATAGGGTTTGGGGGTTCCTGAGAGGTGGAGGGCATAGGCTCAGACTCCACGTCCCAGATTTCAATTTTCATGGTGTCAGAGCCTTCCCCTTGCTCCTATGTGCTATGCTCTCTGCTCTTAACCATGCCTGAAAAGATGTCAGTGGTGGTTAGGTACGGCTGTAGGTGCAACTCATTTACTACATCCTGTGATGATGCAGGGACCAGCACCAGTGAGGTGGACACCTTGTAGGCTGGATCCAGGTGACCCCAAGAGACCTTCGCCTGGGCACCCAGTTGTCCCATCTTCCCAGGGCCTCCCAGTGGCTCCTCCTGGTCACTGTTGATGACTCCTCCCACCCTCCAGTAGTGCTGTAGGTGTTCAGGGGTCTTGACACCCCTGTCCTTGGCAAAGAAGTGGGACACTACGCATAGAAGGGCATGGTCTGCCTCCGGGCCCTGGACCTTATGTTAGCATCATGCACATGCTTATACTGAATCTTCATCCATTTCATCTTGGTGCATCACTGCTCCCAATCCCTTCTGTGGCCCTTCTCCTGCATCTGCTGGACAATGCACTTGAAGATGTCTCTGTTCAGATGTCCTTTCTGGAGGTAGTACTGGATCTCCTCCTTACCCCAGATGGCAACAAGATCCCTCATCTACTCATAGTCCCAGCTGTGTAACCAGAGTTGGGTAGTGGAGGGGGATGGCATGGGGTCTTTCATAGTCCACAGTGGTGCCCATGGGTTCTTGGCATCCGTGGGTGGGTAAGGGTCTGGCTGCAAGAGGGTGGATGAAAGGCTGGAAGGGTGGAAGGAAGGCTGGTAGGGTGGATGGATGGAAGGAGTGGAGGGTGCGTGAAGGTTTAGGTCCTGGTGCATGGCTCTACCTCTCACTGCAGCTGGGTGTGGCCCCTGGGTCTCCACTGGTCTGTCCACCCTGACAACCTTACAAATCTTCCAAGGGTTTTCAACAGACAGCTCATGATTCTGGCAATACCTTATGCCCTGGCCTGGAAGTTTCCAATGTCCTCTACCTGCAACACAGAGGCAGCCAGCCATGCCCCACCTGCTTCTGAATTTTCCAGGGGTATCCATCTGCTTTCCCTGGCTTACATGCTCAGTGCCCCTGCCCCACCCTAGTACTCCAGGACCCTGTAGCTGTGGGCTGAAAAACGCTTACAGCACCTCAGGTGCCGATGGCCTGGGTATCTGCCAGCAGTGGCTAAGCTATGGAGGTCATAGGCCATCTGTGCAGACTCAGTCCCGATGTTCTTCCCCCTGCCATCCTGACCCACCAGAGGCAAGCTGCCCACAACAGCTCCTGCTTGGGTGGGGATAATGCTGGGGTCCAGGTGGCAAGGTGCTTGGCTCTGGCATCTGAGATGTGGTATGCAGGAGCCAGGGTTAGGGTCTGTGGGACTATATCAGAGCACAGGGGCATGGGGGTCTGTGGTGGGGTGTGCAGCAGGGTTAGGGTCCATGGAGTTGTGCCTGAGCATGGGAGTTCTCCTGGGCTCAGTGTCAGGTCTGTGTGTGCATTGTGGGGTGCCTCATGACAGGGGCACGAGGTCCCAGGGCTCATGCAGAGGACACAGATGCCTCCCTTCTCCCCACTGCCTGCCTGCAGCTGACACATGGCCAGAGGCAGAAGGTGGGGCTGGGAGCAGCGACTGGCTCAGTTCTGGGAAAGCTCAGGAGCAGGGTGCTCAGCTGGAGCTGTCAAGCAGAGGCCAAGTGCTAGTGTATCTTCCAGCAGGGGGTACAAAGGAGACTGGGATGCCAAAGGACAGTGATTTAACTTTTCAATTGATAAAGGAACTGACACAGAGGTTTGATGCAGTGGTCTAACCTAGATCAATTTGATTTGTGTGTACCTCAACCAGGTGAATTTTATACCTGATTCCACCATTCTTAGACTGGTCTATCTCCACTGAAGTTCTGCATGGTTACAGAAGTAGAACAACTTCCAATCTAAATGTAATGTCTATATGTGGCCTAATTGTTTAACATTTGACTTAAAAATGTCATACATATTAGTACGCATGCACACACCTACTACAACTACTGGTATTGCCGTAACAACACGATTTGATGGCAGACTTCAAAACCCTTGCTGATTCAAGGCCAAAAGCAAATCCCAACCAAGTGAAGTAAAGGATCTACTGTACGCTGGCAACTCAGCATTTGTCGCCCTTTCTGAGAATGACCCACAACATTTACTGAATTCCTTTGCCCGTGCTGCATCCCTTTTTGGCCTCTGTATTAATGTAAAGAAAACCACAGTCTTGTACCAACCACCTCCTGGTAGAAACCTATCACCTCCATTGCCACCAGAAATAAAATGGAATGGAAGCCATTTAAACAACGCCAAGTCCTTTTGCTACCTAGGTAGCACAATTTTTGATGACACCAGCATTGACAAGGAACCTTCATCATGCTTCAAGTCATCTGCCTCAGCTTTCAGACACCTACAAAAAAGACTATAGGCAAGATGGGGGGGTCAAAGGGTCTACAAAATGACAAGTTTACAGAGCTATTGTGCTCCCTTCTCTTCTATACTCATTAGAGACTTCATCATGCTTCAAGTCATCTGCCCCCTTTATCATCGCTATACCAAAAAACTTAACTGCTTGCAACAATGCTACCTATGCAGCATAAAGGGTTTTAAAAGGTCTGACAAAATCACCAACAACAAAGTACTATGACTGGCAGCTATGCCAAATGTGGAAGCCATGATAGTACGGAGGCAAATGACCTGGGTTGGCCATGCCATATGTATGGAAAACAATTGACAATTGATAAGAAAGTTCTGCATGGTTCTTTTGAAAAAGACAGTAGGAAGGTGGGCCATCCCAAACTCTGCTACAAGGACTGCACTAAGTGGCACACATAGTCTGCTGACTTAATGTCCTGGGAGGATATGGCCCATGACAGGCGAGCTTGGCACTCTGCTACCAAGGAAGCAGAAGGATCAACAGAACATCTTTGCACCACCTTGCCTGACAGTAGGAGAAAACATAGACACCAACTTGCCCTGGCACGTCTCCTGAACCCTGCATGTGGAAAGCGAGTTCCTGTATCAGTAGTAGTTATTTTCAAATATGGATAACAATCAGTCCATTTCCATTCTCTGACTTCAAACATGTACCTTCCTCTATGAAAAGGCTTGATGGTTAAGGTACAGAATTTGAGAATTAATCCTAGCAAACCAAACAGAGAAATATAGTCTGCATATGCAATTGCCTTTGAAGAAACTGATAGAAAATGGTAGGTAAGAGAAGGGAAACAGCAATGCTTTATGCTAATTTCAAGATAATGGAGACATTCTCTCCCTTCTTATTCCATTTGTCTGTATAATTTCAAAATTAACAAATGTTACGTTATTTGATCTCACTGACTAGACATATTCCTTATTCCTGTCAACAAGCAAAAGATTTGAAGGATTCTAACTCTATTGTGTGACCCAAGTTGACCCACCTGTCACTGTATATTTGGGGAGATTTTTTTTCCGGCATCTTCATAATCACAAATCTGAGTCTCTAAATCGTTAACAAATAAATAAGACCAGCAACAATATCCTACTTATAAAATTAAGGCAGGAAATTCTTGATGATGCTGATGCTGTTTCATGATTTATAAGAACAGTTGCATGCTACCCCAATTTCCCAACTGAATTGCAGATGCTATTCAGTAAAAAGCTGTTATCGTTTTATCTGTTTTACAATATGTCACGTATATTTTGCCAATCACATTTTGGCGTTCATTGCAGCGTCGGCTGTAATACAATTGTAAGCTTGCTTAATAGGCTCAGCATTATCTTTGTCCTTTCGATGCCACACACACATGCACACACACAGCTTACTCAGTTGCCCATTGCTATTCCCTTTTGCCTCATAAAATAGAGACATATCATTCCCTCCATTTTTTAGGCAGAGTTAGCTATCGATATCTCTCTGAGGTTCATCTTAAAATGGGTAGCACAATATGGTACATAGTTTTTACCTGGCTGATCCAGTACTCATTAAAAATGGTTGTAATTGGTGTTGACTCACATTTGTTTTAAAGCTGATTATTAAAAGTTCTACATAGGGCAATGCAGGCAGTTTCTGTGTAGCTCAAAACTCTGAATCAAAAAGCCACTTAAACTTAGTACCTGTACAAATAAAGACTTTCATCTTCACAGGCTGAGCCATTTATTCCCCAAAAGCTCATCCATCAAACTGCAGATTTATTTCCCTTGAAAATGTCTGTTCTTCCCTCGTTTCTGCTGTAAGCTCTGGTTATTTTCAAGGCTGCTGACACCAATTTACATGGGAATTCCCATTTCACATATCTATCCACAAAGGGAAACATTCAGGTTGAATTGAGTGTAGTCTGCGGTGCAGATTCGGTAGAGAGAACTGGAGTCATGTTTTGTGTCTTTGCAGTTTTTCATTGTCTATTGTCACACTGTTGTCTCTGTGTCATGTATTCCTTAGCTGAAATGGCCAGGGGGGTACATGATCAAAAGCTTTTATTGGGACTTGGACATAAAAAATTCTAAGGCAGTGTCAAGGAAAGGCAGTCCTCAGCACTTTTTTGTACAAACACTACTTGCACCAAGCTTTTATTAAAAGAAAACCAGAAACTGAGCTTTACTCGAGACATCACTTCATGGCCACAGTGTCAAAAGGAACAGCTCTGACAACGAAAAAAACAACCCAAAAAACACCTCTGGCTAACAGCATGTGGAGTGATAGTCTCTGGCTGTTTCAAGCATGGGGTTATGGTAGGAAAACTGACATATTAGCAATGATCCAGTCCCCATAGATGGAGCATTTTTGGCCAAGCCTTTCAGGGCAGTAGAGAGTAATAAAGGAAGGTTTACTCCTGAAATGGGCCACAGATGATGCTGTGTGTACAAGCGAGACGCTCATATGTACCTGGTCCACAGAAGATAGGAGTCCACTACAGCTTCGGTTTAAGCACTGTGGCTCTCCCATTGTAGTACATCATAGTTTCAGCCCTGGAGCATCTCACTTCTGTCCCAAGAGGGTGCCCAGTGCCCCCTCTCCACAGGAGGGGGAAGCCAGAGGTTGCCTATCAGAAAATAAAATGCCCCAGGAAATTATTGAGAAAACATACGTTATTGGACAGAAACAATTGCATCAGAATCCATCACAGAAGCCCCCTCAATGCTGACAAAGCAAGGGAAAGAGAAGTGTTTGTGTCCAATTAATGGCCAAAGTAAGGCCGCCTAGTGAGAAGTCATGACGGGGCCACAGGAGTCTCCTTCCTTTGCACTTCGCCAATTCCCAAGGCAGCCAAAACACTTCAGCCTGGTCTTCCGGAGTGCAGGCTGAGATGTGGCAGACACTGCCTTGTCCAATGAGGTGGGGGGAAAGGAGGACTCAACAAGATGAAGGTATGACCAGCCACTGACCGCTGGCCATTGCAACAGAGCATCAGGAGGCTGCTGCGTCAACAGGCTTTTGTGTGAGCGATTAGTAGGGAGTCATGCCACCACTCTCCCTCATAGAGGGCAGCGAGTCATTAGCAGAGTCTCCCAGAATAGCCTCGTTTAGACCCACAAAGGTCCTCTGAAGCTGAGGGAAATGAAAAATAATGTATGTACTATGTCCAGAGCCACTTACATGTTTGGGGCTTGTGAATGAGTGACCAGAGTAGGGTGAATAATGCAAACTTTTCCCATGTCTATGCAACTTAATATTTAAATAAATTCAATTCTACCATCCCCTTTACATTTGCAAGAGGATCAAGTTTACTGGTACACATGATTGTGGTAAATGAATTTAAACATGAACTTCAAATTAGTTACAGGAGTGCTTGCAGGCTCATCCAGTCAGAGAAGACAAGTAAGGCCATGTGACTTGTCTAGCCAGTCAGAACTGTAAAACACAGATCAAATTTAAACTATTTCTAATTGATGTAGTTTAAGATATTGGGGCAGGCGTTCCTAGGCTAAGGCGTTCGTGAGGGGAGAGTGAGGGCAAATTCTGACTCATTGAAATGAATGGCAAAATGCCCCTCAATTTTAGTGTGACCAGCAAGTTCCTGTATTCTCCTAATTAGTGGAAATGACTAGTCTTTTTCTAAGGGTAAAAAAGAATTTGCCACAGAGGACTATTTTTCTATTATTTTTAAATACTTTGCAACATTTGCATCCATTTTGATCAAAAAGCCAACACAAATATCACATGCAATATAGCTTATAGTGACAAAATGGTTATCAAAACATGTCTTTTATTGAAAAGCTATTTCGGTTAACCAAAAAAAGACCAACCACTTCAGGAACTGTTTTTAAGCCATTTTTTATATAAAGGTAAGTTAAAAATTTCCAACAAATTTGAAAATAACTAACATGGGTTGCCTTCAAATGCTGAAAAATGGAAACATCTTCAACATTAATTATGTGAATTGCTCTAGAGAGGTGTCCTGTATTACAGGCTGCTGGGGCAGTACTCCACTGTTTCTTTAATCTCTGTATGAGAAAAAGGTGATGTGGTCAGCATCACACTCCAGCTGCCTTTTATTCTCAGGCAACTCCTAGTACCCATTGGACAGGAGGCTGGATGGGCCTTGTCAGAAGCAAACATGATAAATAGAAACCAATCACCCTCAAACGCAGGTCTTTTCAGTCTGTAGCTAGTTGCTCTACCAACTGAGATACGCAGCTCCCAGTTCTTCTAGAAAACAAAATTAAAACTTACAAACACGTTCAGACATAAAGACAATAAAGGACCTCATAACATTACAAGAGTCCCACCTGCCCAACTCTTTTCTCATATTAATACCCTAAGTCTCACACGGGATTGAGCTTGATCAACCTGGGTACATATATTTGGAAAAGAGGGGCAAGAAAGGCATGTTGTATATCTGAAAGTGATAATGGCTTATTGCAAAAGTCTGTGGATCAAGAACAGTGCTTGTGTAAATTTATTTCAATAGGATTTCATCCATTTACATCAACAGAGAATTTGGTCCAGTGTTGGGAAACTTCTTTTGTCTCAGAAACATTTGTTCCCCAACCTCAAAAAATGCTTTCATCTTCCAATGCGTGATAATTATAGTACATCAAGGGGCCAGAAAGGCACTGAACTACACCTTACTTGTCAATGGCTTTTGATATTTTAATGTAGTGTCTTCCACTCTTGCTTCTGTTGGGCTTTTTTATCTTCATCTTTGCACTCCAAGTGCTGTTATGCCTTCTAAAATATCACCAGGTAATGCAATTTTTATGTCTGGCACAGGAGTTCTACCTGACCTGACTATTCTTTGCCCTTCAAAAAGAAATCCTAGAGCACAAATAGGTCAAACTGACCCTTTAATCTACCTCATATAAGCCTTTGAAGGCAGACAGTGTTTTAATCTTTGTGGTTTTCCTAACTCTTTTTTTAAATCCAGCTGCAATACCAAGTTGCAGTGAACAACCAGTTCTTGGTTAAGATCACAAAGAAACATGGAGCATCATTGTCCCATCTGTGATTTCCATAAGGAGACAACTATATGAATCCACCAGTAACATACATTAATATTTTCTCAGTGTTCGTATCACAGATCAGTCTTTGTCTGTGCTGTTTGTCTCTTTGCCAATGATGTTGTTATCATGGATAGCAATAAATTTAGCAGTATTGTGGGAGCAGCTGCAAGGGTAGGGGAACCATTGTGCTAGATAGACACTGTGCATACTCATAGCAAAAGGATATTCACTTACACAAGCTGATCACAATTTTTGGCCCTGACCCTGAAACTGATAGCATACATACAGGCCTGTGAGCCCCTCTGGAGCATCCATTGATTTCTCTGCATGGACACAGCAGTCTGTCTGAACATTGTCAGATGAAAAATCAGGACCCAAGTATCTGATGAGAACTCATAGGTGGATGCAGCAAACAAAAAATGAAGTACAAGGCAACAGTGATTATGGGTAGTGTAATGAGCAGAGCATACCAGTTGCTTAGCCATTGTCTAGTGGAGGGTTAGAATCACAGCAGGGGCAAATTTTGAGGACGGTTATACTATATGTAGTTTAACCTGGCTCAAACCACTCAGTTATAGCATTTATCAACCCAGCTGCAAGAATAAAGCAAGAGTCAACATGGCTCATCTGTGCTTCTCTTAGATCTTGTCCTGGCAAAGCTGTGATTATTTAATTAATTGGAAAGCACTATTTAAAGGTAAGGAAGTTTACTGGTGTCTGAATAAACAATAAAATCGAACAGCTTCCCAGTTTATTGGTCTATAGGGTTATTATAAGCACTAGAAAGACTAGCTGGTGGGTTGTACATATTGATTCCCTGCCAGCATGTAAAAGTGCAGATCTAGGCACCAGTGTAATAAATCTAGGTACCAGGGTGACACAAATCTATGTTCCTGAGCTATGCGTCAGCTAGTGCAGATGGGGGATGAAAAAAGATAAAACATGATCAATAAATCTTTTTTTATCAACGTGTTTGTGGAACACTTGATCTCCCAAGGAAAGGAAGAAAAACCTGTTAGCGAATACCATGAAGGTCCAATTAAAAGATTTTCTTTACCTTCACCACCATAATAATTTCCAAGGCACAGCAGGCTCATGGATTTGTTTAGCATTCTCAGGGTACATTCATGGGCAACATCCAAGGCAGTTCCAAATGTTTTTCATGAAAACTATGGGGAAAAGCATCACCGTAGAAGACTTGCTATAGGAATCACGTCCCAATATAGTTCTCAGTCAGAACAAATGCATCTGTTCTGATTGAGAGCTATACTGGACCGTCACCACTTGAGCACCTCATTTTCTGTGTGTATTTATTCTCATAACAATCCCATGAGGATTCCTGTGAAACAGGGAAGAAATTGTAGCCCTATTTTGCAGAACTGAGGCACAGAAAGACCCAGAGTCACAAACTTGCCTGGGCCATGGAGTCCACAGGCTTCACTTGATTACCAAAGCACCCGATACCATGCCCTGAACCAAGTAGTTTTCTCAGAACAGAATACGCAGACATCAGGATCCTGAGAGGGCAGCTGTTAAAGGAAGTGCCGAGGACAAGAGCATGCCTTAAAATCCTGAAATGTATAATGCTGAAATATGCAGGTGATTAGTACACTGTCATAGGAAACACAGGTTCAAGTCCTTCAAATAAAGGAAGCAACTGATCCCACTTCCTGGCTGAGTACTCCAACCACTGAACTACTGTATGCAATTGGTGCCCCTTCTCCCCCTTCAGTCACCTTTTGAAAGATGACAGCTTCTGCCACTACATTTTGCAATGCTGAGGCAGTAGGCAAGCTCTGTAAACATCTACTAGGTAAAGTCCCTCAGGTGAGCTAGTGAAGGAACGCCAGATTTGTAGACACTGATTAATTGTGAGATAGAGGCCTGAGCTCATCGCTGCCAAGACTGGGGCACTTCCCTGTAGGCAAAGAAGCACACCATGAGGAGTGTAGAAGGACTTTCATGTCTACTGACCCATTGGTACTATCAGGGTTAAGCAAGAACTGAGTGAGGCTTTTGATGATCTAAATTTAGGACTTACAGGCCAAATATGCCTCTGAAGTCTTATTCTGGGGACAGCAGTACTTTGTGTATCCTGACCATAGCAACATTCCCAACTTCCCATAATAAATGTCAGAGCAGAGGTACAAATGGAGGTTTCCCTAAACTTAAGCTAGGGTCCTAACTGTAATATCATCCTTCCTTTCTTCCCTTGAGCTGGGTTTGAGTGTAAGAGACTGGAGAGAGAGAGAGGGAGAGGTGACAAGAGGAAAAATACAGAGAATAGTCCATTAACAAAAAGACAAGGTTTATTATCTAGCCATCAGCTTAGGGAAGTAGTTTGGATATCACTTAACTGTATTATTTCTCTATATTGATAAACCATGTCAATAAATTATATTCCATTTAGCCATTTAAAGCAAAGACATTTTGGCCTCTCAGCCACTATGAAAATCAAGGACAGGCAAAATGGCAAAGAAAACAAGCTGGCTTAAGCTCAGATTGGAAGAAAAACTCTGGATCAGTTAGTGAGGCAGACAGCTTCAGTTCTCGCATCACTGCTTACACCTCCAGCTATTTTCTGAAGCAATTGAAATTGCTGTTGTACCATATTAGCTGCTCAGGATGGACAGTCAGCTGGTTTCTAATACAAAATACCGCTGCTTATTGGAATAGTGAGATGCAGCTCTCCCAGCCAACAAAACACTTGTTCAGACACTGCTACCTTAATCAGTTTTCATTCAGGTATATGTGTGTGTGAGAGAGAGAGGGAGGGAGTGAGAGATTGAGGGCATGAGCATGTGCACGTGTTTGTATTCACATAGAATGCACCATATTTTTTCAGGTACACCATTATTGGACTAAAATACATACCTTTTTTCAGGGGAGGCAGAATAAAGAAAAAAATGTCCAGAATTATGGATGCACAGAGAAAGGACAGAGCTAAAAGGTCTGGAAAGGACCAGGAGCAGCTAGGAGACAGCAAGATTGCCAGAAAAGAAGGTTAGCTTGATTAGTGGAATACCAAGCCCATTAATAAGGAGATATGCTTGTTAACACCTGTGGAGTGAAGAATAACAAGCCATTAAGTCAAGGGACTCCCTCAACTTCCTGAAAAGAAATGTCACTTCTGCTGCTGGGCAGTTGGTAACATCGGACCCCTGCTAAACCATATGGGACAACTGACAACCCATGCCCAGAAAAAAAGCCAACCTAGTTAGTTGGTATTTTGCATCAGCTTTTCACCAATCCTAAGGGACAGCCCTGCTCAATACAGTATGGGACGGCCAGGGTGAGGGAGAATTGTTACCCTTCATCAATGTAGACCATGTGAAGGAACCCCTTGAGAGGCTGGACACCTTCAAGTCATCTGGCCCAGACAGTTTACACCCCAGGGTAATTAAGGAGCAGGCAGGCATCATAGCTCAGCCACTAGCATGGATCTTCAAGAACTCCTGGTGCTCTGTTGAAGTGCCCAAAGACTGGAAGAGGGCCAATGTGGTGCCTATCTACAGGAAAGGGAAGAAAGTAGATCCGGGGAAACTACAGGCCTATCAGCCGGACCTCTATCCTGAGGAAGATCTTGGAAAAAATGTTCAAAAAGACCATTCTTGACAAACTGGCTAATGGCAACATCCTGAGGGACAGACAGCATGGGTTTGTTGTGGGTAGGTCTTGCCTGACCAATCTCATCTCCTTCTATGACCAGGTGACATATCACCTGGACAAGGGAGAAGACATTGATGTCATATATCTTGATTTTTAAAAAGCCTTCTATCTGGCGTCCCATGATCACCTCATGGAAAAATTGCCCAGCTGCGGCCTCGGCTACATCACAGTCTGATGGCTGTGGAATTGGCTCCGAGGTCAGACCCAGACACTGGTAGTCAATGGAAGTAAATCATCGTGGTGCACCGTGGCCAGTGGTGTCCCCCAAGGCTCCATCCTTGGGCCTATACTCTTTAACATCTTTATCAATGATGTGGACATTGCTATCAGGAGCAGACGGGCCAAGTTTGCTGATGACACCAAACTTTAGAGTAAAACTTCTACACCTGAGGACAGGATGGTACTTCAGGCCAACCTTGAGAGGCTCAGAAAATGGGTGGATGAAAACCTGAAGGCTTTCGACACCAAAAAATGCAAGGTACTCCAACTTGGAAAAAAAAAACCTTACAGCATGCTTATAGGCTCAGCAATGCTACACTTGCTAGCACCATGGCCAAAAGGGACTTCAGGATCATGATTGACCGCAAGATGAATATGAGCTACCAATGTGATGTTGCAGCTGGCAAAGCGAGAAAAACTCTGGCTTGCATCCATAGATGCTTCTCTAGCAAATCCCAGGATGTCATCCTCCCGCTGTACTCGGCCTTGGTGAGGCCGCAGCTGGAGTACTGCGTCCAGTTTTGGGCTCCACAATTCAAAAAGGATGTGGAGAAGCTTGAGAGAGTCCAGAGGCGAGCCACGTGCATGATCAGACGGCAGGAGAAGAGGCCTTATGATGAGAGGCTGAGAGCCGCCATGGGACTCTTCAGCCTGGAAATGCACAGGCTCAGAGAGGACCTGGTGGCTCCCAATAAGTACATAAAGGGTGTGCATCAGGATCTGTGGGAATGCCTGTTCACCAGAGCGCCCCAAGGGATGACAAGGTCAAACAGTCACAAGACCATTTCAGGCTGGACATAAGGAAGAACTTCTTTACTATCCAAGCCCCAAGGCCTGGAACGGACTGCCTCCAGAGGTGGTACAAGCACCTACTCTGGGCTCCTTTAAGAGATATTTGGACGTTTATCTTGCTGGGATCCTTTGACTCCAGCTGTGAGTTGATTTTACTGACCAGCCTTCAGTCCTTCTTTGTAAGCAGAATGGCAACCGCATTTACAGCAGATGTAACACACAGCTATGCAATACCTGCATGCTCTCCTTTGATTTGTCACATTAAACAGCGAAGAAGATTACAGGACATGGTATGGGTATGGTCCTGGAGACCAGCAACAGGCAAACTCAGTGGAGTCTGGTGTATTGTAAACATCACATGCCCACTCTTTACCCAGGAGTTTGTTTCGCAGAAAAAATGCCATTTGCAGAAAGATCCTCAGGGATTTCACTTGGAGTTCATGTTTCAGAAAAGCTGAAGAAAAATAACATCTTAGGGGGGCACTGCACAGAGCAGAGACCAAGAAGGTAGGACTACTGAATCCTGATGGAAAGCAGAACGCACCATGGTCTTTATCTCAGTTGGCTGTATAGTGTCTCCTCAAGGCCCCACACTTATAGTGGTACGTGAATCCAAGAAAGTTCATACTCCTTTCATCTACTCCAGAGATTTGGGACCAGGTCCTTTACATCATTCTGGGTGGAATATGCTATCCCTGCTGTGCAGTGCAGCTGGCTTAGCTAGAGTCCTTAGGATGGCCTATGAGTAGGATGAGGCTCAGGGGTGTCTTTTCCCCAGTTTAGGAGGTCTGGATATCTTATACCTATCTGAAACAGCTCGAACAGTATGCTAAAGGTCCTCAGCGGCTGATAGATGTGTTGCATATACTGCTAGACAGCTCCGGGAACAGGGAAATATACACAGGAGGCTTTAAAGCTCGCTTAGCCATTTCATCCTTCTAAGCAGGGCTACATTCAGGACTTGTATCCTCCATATGATGTAATGCTTTGTAATGCTGTGTGCACAACCAACAGTGTCTCAGCAAGAACTATGTAGCCTCTGCATTTCTTGCAAACAAGATTCACTTCCCCTGGCCCCTTGCACAACCTCCAGAGGAACCTTTTAATTGACCATATCCTCTTATTTCTGAGCAAAGTCCCTGGGGTCTATTTGCTGCACCACAGTGGACCTTCACTTAACTCATCTATCCCCTGCAAAAGCATCTGGGAGGTCAGAGCCAGGAGAATCAGCTTTCATTTATAGTGCAGCTTCAGTGTGGATGAATGGCAAATTCAATTCTAAATTAAATCAGTAACGTGAATTTTTTCATATTGGACAATGTAGATGTTCTTCCCAGCCTCATTTTGCTTTTAGGAGAAACTCTTCCCCTCCCTTTCAAATTGCATTTGATGAAAATAGCAATGTATTTCAAGTCTGCTTTATGTGTATCATGCCTAGTTCATCTCATTCTTCTGCCAACAATCAGGCAATTTAAAAGACTTAGAGTTAATGTTTGAACCTTTTCAAAAAAGCAGCTTATGCTCCTAATTTCCTTTAATAGTCCATTTTCATTCAATTTATCTAGTCTTCTCCATTTTCTGCAGCCTCAAAAGGATTCCATTTATATTCAGGTTTCTCTCATAAAGAAAAGTTTATTTGGGGAGGAGGGAAAAAACAAGCTTTTTTAACTTCAGGCAGTTTGTTTTAAAGAATTATTTCCATTAAAAGAACAAGAGAGTAAATGTCTTTAAAAATGTTCTGTCTTATTTGTGCATCACTTAAATGGAGAACTGTCACTCCCTTCTATTATGTTAATGATTTTTAAAAAGGGGGGGGAAAAATTGTACCTGAAAAGAGCAATCAGACATCTCTTATTGCAACAGAAAAGGCATCATTAAAAAAAGAGACAAGTACATATTTAAATGAATGATCCAATGTGAGAATACATGAGAATGATTTGTATGTCTTGAAGCTCCACTGTCATTTACATTATGCCTGATGAGCATTTAATGAATGTTCAGAGAAAAATCTACTTGTATCTTTTTTTGTTCACGGATAGAAAAGGCTCTGGCCATCATGAGGGGACAGAATGGAAGATTTTCTTTGGACTCAGTAAATAGGTTGATATTTATAAATCTCCTTTTTTCCCCTTATAGTTATGTTTTTCATTAGAAAGTACTGTCATACACAGTATTTCCAAAGGAGAATACACTTGGTGCAGAGGCTTTAAAGTTGTTATTCCACTACCACTATGGCATTGCAAATGCTGTATCTTATTCATATACAGTAGTGTTGAGGATTTCTACACCATAGAGCAATGATGGGTACCCGGTTCTTGTTTGCATATTCCATCTTCTAGAGCTTCTATTTTGCATATTATATCTATTCATGCTTTATGAAGCACAGAAAACAGAACCTGCTGAAAATGACATCCTACCACACATGGATCTGCCCTCTGGATCTTCCAAAGCAGAAGAAGGAATGCCCTAATCCTTATACAATGGCAGCTGCTTCACTCCATGGCAATAAATTTGCCTTTAAGCTAAGGTGACTATACACCCCAGCCTGGGACAGTCTTGGATTTTGGAAGCTGGTCCCAGCCAGCAAGTAAAAAATAAAATAAGTGTCCCAGGCCCAGGGTGCAGGGAGGGAGGCGGGAACAGCACAAGCTGTGAAACAGAAAGCCCAAACAGCAAAATTGCCCTAAAATAGCTTGATTAGTGGAATGACCATTAAAAATGGGAGATCATTGTTAAGATCTGTGAAGTAGAGAACAATGGGTCACTAAAGGGCTACCTAAATAATATTACCAGAGCTGCACCATGCTACCCCACCCTCACCTCTGTCTGAAGCCTGGCTGCAGACTTGAAAGGTGAGGCAGGGGAGGGGGGCAGTGTCCTAGATTTGACACTGTGCAGAATTTCACATTGTCCCATACGGTCACCCTACTTTAAGCCCACAGAGGGCTCCAGGGTTGTTTCAGCTGAAATACCCCTGTGCACCCCTAGTACAGCCCCATCACAGAGGGAATAGGTCAGTGGTTCTCAACCTTACTAGACTCAAGACCCCTTCAGGAAATTCCAGCTCTTAGCTTTTACTCATTTCTTGACTAGAGAAAAATAATACAACAATTCTTCTGCTGCAAAGAACTCAGAAAGACCACAGCAGATCACAAAGCTTTGGACACATTGGATTCCTATTTGAAACCTCTGGGTTTATCTTGTGAATTGTGTAGGTGTTTGCACATCTAATATTATGTGGTGTCCCGGCGGCAGCAACAATCCCTCATCGTCCAGGACGATCACTCCTATGAGTCAAGTAAAAAGTTATAGATGAGTCCATTGATGGCTAAGAGACACAGATTCTCTGGCAAATGCCACAGGTGGTGGTTAAAGGCAAAGTCAGACCATGGATTTCTTGGTCTTGCTTCTTCCATTTTTGTCTTTTTTCTGCCGCAAGGGTGAGATGGTTTTCCTCAAAGTAAGGTGCACTTTCTCTCACAAAGCATTAACCAGGCACACGCAAACTGCAGTACGTCACAATATGCTGAAAGTGAACGAACAAGTGAGGGCGCCACTGTCAACCCCTCCACGTTGTGGAACTCCCAGTCTTCCCTCAGGATACCTCGCGTACCGTATGTGACACGTGACCGTCTGACATACGGACCGAGTGAGGGCGCCATTGTCAATCTGTATATTAAATATTAGTAAAGCTTCATTTCTTTCTTATTTTTTTAGATAAAAAATAAATATAAATAGAAGTTCTAATATTTTCTTCCTGCACCCCAATGGATCGTCTTGCGCACTGCAATGGATCATCTTGCACACCCCTTGGGGTACACACACCCCACTTTGGAGACCACTGCTGTAGGTCACCCAAGCTTCACAGTCTAGCAAAGAGCTAGGATTACCACAGCCTTATATAGTAGGAGCTTCATTCAAGTCCTGATGATTGAACATACGATGATTCGGTCTTCTGAAGGCAGAGCTGATCCATCGGTTCCTATACTGGATCTCGTCATCAGTACTGGCCTTCTTTGAGAGATGGCTGCCAAGGTATGCAAAGTGTTCAACATTTTCCAGCTCCTGTCCATCAGTGAAGATCTTTACTAGGGCGGTTGACTGGCCTGGTTGACTGGCTGGTGAAGCACTTCTGTTTTTGCGATGTTAAGGATCTTCAACCCTCAAAAGCATCTCACAGCACCCCAAGGTGCCATGGTATCCTGGTTGAGAATCACCAGAAGAGATTCACTTGGAGGGTAGGTATATCCCAGTTTAGATCAAGCCCATTTCATAGGTTCTTCTTTCCTACCTCCTGCGTACTGAGGGAGCTTTTGGATAGCTCAGCTCAGCATCCAACTGGAGAGTGCATCCCATTCCCTGGGTAAGATCCTGGATTCTGAAATAAACACCCTGTCACTTGTACTGTTTGGGGGAGGAAGGGTGTATACAAATCCAGAGACACATAGACATCATAGCTGGTTTGCTGCTTCCATAGAGAATGTATGATGATGGAGTGATCTGATCCCAGGTGACTTCCTGCCCCTTGGGCAGGGGACTGGACCCGATGATCTCACGAGGTCCCTTCCAGCCCTAATATCCATGAAATCTATGAAATTTGTATCAAAGATTTTCTTGGCCTGAACTTGTAACTACCATACTTGGAAGCAAAAGCTTCCAAAGAAATGTCGCTACGGCCTTCATACTACACCAACATTCATCGCATATATTTCACATGCATTACATAAAACTGCTTTGGAAATGCCACAGAAGAACTGATTTCAGTAAAAGCCATTGAAATCAATCAGGTGTTACTTCACATTTGCCTCAATACAAATGAGAATAGAATCAGGCTCATAATATTCATCATCACTGGGACACCTCCAGCATTTTCCAGGTGTTTATAATCATTGACTATGTATTAAAATCTAATATCACAGGCATAATAGTCTCTACTCAGTTAATCTGTGCATTGTATTCCACCTTTGATCAATCTACACAGATATGGACCCAATTAAACTGAATGATGTTGTTCCCTAATCTCTCATTGCAACCATGGCATTAATGGAGGCTATAAAAAACTGTGGAGCTGAGCAACTTCTTAATTAACAAATTTCATTTTTTCTGCTCATATATCACTGCTATCTGAAGATCTCAAAGCATTTTGCAGAAGTAGGTATCTTATTCAAGCCTCTTTTTGTAAACATGAAACAAGCTGATCCTGGCACATAAAAAAAAGAAGGCTTGCCCAGGTCATTGGACATACTGCTTCCTCCAAGGCTAGGGACAGACATTCAAAAAGCCTGAGCCTGAATTGATTCAATCTTTGCAGGTTAGTCTAACCTGGCTAGGCTGAACTGGTTTGAAACCAGACTGACATTCTCTCCAGACTGAGGAAATTTAGACACGTGCCTGCAGTGGCTCAGGCTAGAATCTGGGGGGCTCTAGAGCAGCCCTCCCTTCCCTTCTGCAGGGAGCTAAGCTCAGGGAGGCATGGCCAGGCCCCAACAGGACTCTCTCATCAGGGAGGTCTGCTTGCACCATCCTAGGCTTTTCCCCACTGACTGCTCAAGGGGTGGGAGTGTTGCCAGCCCCAGGCTAGCACTCTGAGGCAAGATGGGGAGGGGGGCTGCACATGCATCTGTCGATGATACAGAGCTTTTCAATCTCCCTCCCTCTTTCGTCATACTATCTGCAGCAAACTGACAGGCAAGCAAGCCGGCTGGGGGCTGATAGTGATAACACTCTTTATAATCTGATTAGCAAAAGAATGGCCTCTCTTCATTACTTCAAACTTCTTAAACAGCTTCCCAGCTGACCTGTTGATTAACTCCAAACAGTCCTTAGCAATCACTGTTCTGTCTGCCTACCCCAGTGAAATTGGAGAGAAACACACACACCTCTAGGCATTAGCTAGCATACCACATGTCTAGGGTACATGGGACTGGTGTCCATGCTCTGTGAGATGAGAGGGAGGAAGGGGGGATTTCCTGCTTGATCAGCAAGGGAGAAGAGGGGATAGGCCAGGGGGAAGCCAGGCAGACCCTGCTATGTCTGCAGTCTCTGCCAGAGCTTTACACAGCATTAGCTAGCATACCACATGATGGCTATGGTCCGTGCTGTAGGAGAGAAGAGGAAGAGATCCCTGCTAAGCAGGGGGTGTGGGAAGTGGGGCACAGGGAAACCAGCAGACCCTGCTGTGCCTGCAAGTCTCTGCTGGAGCTCTGACCAGGGAGCAGAGGGGAGGGGCCACCCTTGCTGTGATGCAAAGAGCATGCTGGGATGTTGTGGGACTCCGATTTAATTTAAACCAGCAAGAGTTCTGGGACAGACGTTGCATAAACCTGTTTAACCCAAGTCAGTTAAGTCTGATATTACATGCAACCAGGTTTCTCTCAAACCAGTTTCAGCCATTTTCAAACTGGTTTATGTGCACTGAACTTATGTTCTGTTATAGGTTTAAACCAGTTTCTGATCACTTAAATCAGTTTAGGTGTAATGTCTGTCCCTAGCCCAACTGTCTAAGGCTGAGTCTCATGGACAAGGAAAGGTAGTTTCACACTCAGCTATGGGAAAACTAACTAAACTGAATAGACAAAACAAAAAACAAACAAAAACATTTTGGGAACATGTCCCTATAACTAGCTAATTATTTGTCTACTACATCTGGGAATTTGTCTCCCCCATCTTCCAATTGTTTGGCTTTTACTGCTAAGACTTGAAGAAGAGTGCCTTGTCTAACTCTATCCCACCTCTGCAGGTGGTCCAATAAAACATATCACCCTAAGAAATCCTTGCCTCTGCAAATAGCAAGGTTCTTCTAAACACAGCCTGTGAGTTCTTTGTATTCTTTCCTCCAGGATGTAAATGAAAGCCAGCAAAAAAAAAAAGGCTACTAGCTTGTCTGGGAGATTCTTTTTAATCTGAAACCTCTATTCCCCTTACAAAACATCACGCCATCAAGGAGAATAGAAGAAGCAGGGTTTTGTTTTGGAAAGTTCTCACCAAATCAGCTGAGAACAACACACAGATTTTATTCCAAACATTAAATACAGATTTGAAATACAACTTGTTTTGTCAGATTACAACTTGCACAGTCCCAGATGGTACCCTGTGCATTTTCATATGATTTAACATGCTAATGTATTCCAACTTCTTCAGATGTTGTTTAACACACACACTAGCATGGCATACACCTTAAATGGGAGTGTGAATAAAAGAATAAAATCTCAAACTGGAATCTGGATATTCTGCCAAATGCTGTCACTAAACCCCCTGGAGTAAGAAAGGAAATGGAAGCGTAACATCACATGGTTCAAGGCTCCTCTTTAGCAAGCTATAATTTAGCCTCAGGTTATCTTGACATTCACATGCTGAAGGGAACACTTAGTGCATGTCATTGTGTGAGAACAGCTAAATGAGGACAAAATATAGAGGAAAAAGGGTCAGAAAAGAAAGAATAATGTAAGCAATTTACACATCTCTACCAGTATGGAGGATTTTGTAACGAGTAGTCTGTGTCACAACGTTTGTTTGCTATGACCAGCATTTGAAGAAACACTACAAGTGTGACATTAGCTACAGGTAAACTGGAAATTACTTATGGGTCTCTGAATATGGAAATAAATGTAGTACAAATGCACTAATTATCCACCAAGGAAGAGAGGGGCAGAAAAGACTTCATATCCCTAATGAAGCAGACCTGGCATTTCTGGAAATACCACCACCATTCGTTCATCTCTACTTATCTCAGCTAGATACTTAGACTTCACTCATCACCATAACATCAACTACAGCAAAGATTACACTTCCAGGATCAGAACTGCAACAATGTTCACGAAATTTCTAGTACAGAAATGTCAAGTCCAGAAGCAAATGACTAAAAAAAGAGACTAAATACTACAGTGATGACCGATTACAAGCACAAGCTAGATAAGTAGATAGATTTGATGCTTACTTTAGGTGAACTAAACAAACCCGAAATAATAGAAGAGAGAGTTTAGTAAAACTGAATTCCCTCTGTCTGAATATTTATTACCGCATAAGCAAAGTATTCCACCACAGCAACATCATATGATGAATAAAAAGAGCAGAACATCTGAGGCCACGTGTGCCAATCTTGCCTACATGGTACAGTGACTTAAAGTAGAACTTGTATTCCCCCGATATAAAATCACAGACATTACTCTTATTCTGTAAAATTCTCCCCTCTATCTCAGGGAAGGAAGTGACAATGACATAGGGAGTCACAGACATGCAAAGGCATTCATTATAACAAGCAAAAATATCCCCTTCAGGACCTGTGAGTCATTTCTATAGGGCCAGGTTTGCAGATGGGCTATGAGGTTTCCATACAGGAATCAAGCAATAATGGAGTGGCATACAGAGCCTCAATTTACCCTATTTTCTTGCATACAATCTGCCCCCAAATAAGATATAGACCTTGTTTTTGAAAGACAGAAAAGGAAAAAAAAACACATTTCCTTGCAAACACTGGTATGTAATGGTAAGTAACTAAGTGGCAGCTTTTGCAACGGGAGTCTGCTGAGGAGAAGAGAAAATGTCCACAGCCAGCAGCTAGGGAGCCCCATGTGCAGCACTGCAACATTACACTTGCTTTCCTTTGTCAGAGGCAAAAACTGCTATTACCATATTTCCTCACTTATAATGTGCACCCCAATTTCCAGAAGCTAAAGTTTAAAGAAAAGTTATGTGATTTATCCAAGAAAATATGGAATTGAAAAACTCATCTATGGACAAATGCAACAAAAATAAGACTTTGGGACTTTTGTTGTGTGCAATAGAAGTTAAAAAGGAGATGTCACTGTTGCTTTTTTCCAGGTTCTCCAAACGCAGCATTGTGCATGTGAAGCTGAATTCGCATTTTGTTGTTCTCTGCATATAACTCAGAAGGTGAGCTTCCCCTCAGAATCACGTACATGGGACCTTAATCTTTTCTGTTATATCTGCTGAGCATTTCTGCGTTTGACATAATGTGGAAGACAGCGCAAGGGACATGTAGGTCATGGTAGATGCTCATTCTGTAAAGAATGACAATATTATCAAATAAACCCAAAAGGTAATTATTTTCTGTGTATTTTATAGTCTCACAGGAATAACAGACAGATACTATCCCTCACACAGCACCGTAATATTTCACCTATCAAGGACATAACCCTGGTTATTTACAGACTGTAATGAGACTGTCCACTGTTTGATGTTACCATAAATAAGCAGGTAAAACTGCTGAGTTTCATGAAATTCAGCCTGATTGCTGGGAAGACATTATTATTTTAATAAAATAGACTGGCATGTGTAAGCATGACATTTATATCAAGTGCACAAACACAACTCTAATTGCACACAAGTGCACTAGCATTTCTGCACAACTCCATTTTTCTAAATTGTAAAGGGTATTTTTTTCAATGTGAAGTTATTCCAGTTCCAAAGGAAAGCAAAAATTATTTTCCTTGTAGGAGTGATCTAAAATCCATTTTGTAGAAATGAATCGTTGTACAAATCCCCAGACACAGGAAGAGTTCAAGGGGTTGGCAGTGCACACAGTTTTTTCTGCTCTCTTCTTCTGTCCCATTATAGTTTCTTTGAATTGCTTAGGGCATTTAAGGGAGAAGAGGAGAGAGAAGAGTTTTATGGCTGTGGTGTACAAGAGGGCCAGGTGCTTAATTTGCACACTTGAAAAGCCTAAATTGGGCACCTAAGATGTATTTCGGAATCTCACTGTTGGACACTGCCTGTACATCCTTTTCTAAGCTAATGCTTTTGGAGGATGCATTTTCATCCAATAATTTAATAGAATCTCATATCATTGTATTTATGAAATATCATTGCAGCTATTAATTGGAAATAAATTTAGTTACCAGCCAAATCTATTCGAGACAAATGCATTTATGAAGCTGTTATTTAGAGATAGAAGATCAGGTTTATTTGCTGCTCATGTCAACACATACCCTGTCATGAAACAGCCATGGTGTCCTGTTTTCTTGCAAACATTGCCACCTGGAAGAGGTACTGCCAGGAACCTTGTGCGGAGACCAACCACCTTTATTATTGCAGGCAACAACCGAGAAAGACAAGCTGGAGATTTTTCAGATCCTTCCCATTTCTGTCCACAAATTGTAAACCTCATTTAACTGTTTATAGAGGAATAAACGCAATCAGCATATTTGCATTGCAATTCCTTCTCCTAAAGATTTTCACAGTAGATCTCCCTACCACCATCCATTTGCTTTAAACAAGCTAATAACTTCTTTATGTTCTCCATAAAGTTGTTTACACGTCCTCCCATTCTCCTCCACAGCGGTGTCCTTTCCTCCTCCCTACTTCAAAGTGTTATTGCAAGACCTTATTCTTTCTTTAATGAAGCTTGCTCCGCACATGTGGTCTTGTAAATGACACAAGTGATTTCTCCACAGAAACTTCTGACAGTGTGCTTGAAATATCTGCCTAATTTTATGCATGGGCTGGCATCCAAGTTTAACAGCATTCCAGTTCCAGTCCTAAAAATATGTTTACTTATCTCCAGTCTTCAGGGCAACATAAGATTTGAAGAAATCTTTCAGCTCAGAAGAACTTTCCCTTTCCTCTTCAGTCTTCGTAATAGGAATTTCTAAGTGCTACTGCCCCTACTTTCTGTTCCGTCTCATACTCTTCTATTTCCTGTGATTTGACTTGGTGCTCACAGGGAATGAATTTCTAAACCTCCCTGACCTGCCACTGCTGTAACTTTCTGCATCACTCCGACATCAAAAAAGAAATGTGCACATTCTACAAACCGCATCTCTGGGGACAGAATATAAAACATCTCATGGAAATCACAGAGCAGATTTTTTTAACCAGCTACAGAAACCATCTGCTTCTTCTTCTTCCCTTTTTTTTTTTTTACTGGTTTTTTTTAATTAGAAAAGGTCTTGTAAAATATGTTGAATAACTCATCAAAAAAATACTTCAGAAAGCCCCCACTGGCGGAGTAGGTTGTCCCCAGCCTGCTAATTATCAAGAAAATGCACTAGGAAACAAGTAACCCCAAACTTCCCCTAAAAATGTGTTCTCTTTAGAAACCCTAGATCTGTTTCTCCTCTGTAAATACCACCAAGCTCTCTCTACGAATCCAAATGCTGTCTCCAAATCACACCATATTTTGTTGGATTAGCAGTCACCCTATTCTACGGTGAGTAGCTAGACGTGACATAGGTTGCCAAAGAAGTGTGCACGCCCCCACTTGTTTACACTACAGGGTAAAGAGTAAAGGAATTTAGCTGTGGCTCTAAAAACCATTTGTTCCCAGCAATAGCGTGCCCCTATAGGGCACATAATACCCTGTATTTAGCCCTATACTCTGTGCAGCAGGTGCCTAACTCTGTGTCCCACTGTGAATATAAGGCTGAGGCGCAAAGTGCTGGCAGGTGAATGCTTCACTGTATTAGGCTTTGTCCGCATTGCGGCTGAATGTGTAACTGCAGAGTGATAGACACCCCCGAGATAACTTCCAGCCCAGGTGGCTCTACTAAGGATAGAAGGATAGACAAAGCAGCCAAGACTGCTTTCACAGCTTAGTTACCCAAAGTGCACCCAGGGCCCTACCAGGGCTTATACAGCCTGTGCTGAAGCCTTTGTCACTGTTTTTACTGTGACTGGTACTTAGGCTAGCTTAGATATTTCTAAACTTACTGTAAATTCACACCCCTTAATTGCAGTGCCCAACCTAGCCTAATGCAGCGTTTAGAGTAACACAGGGAAAGTCCCACAGAAATCTCGGCCAGAAATCTTAAACTTCTGTTCTCTCCCCACTGTTTTTGCTACGTAGATAAAACATTAGTGAGCTTGATTTATGGGAGACCGACACAGCATACAGACACAGGAGTGAAGGTTACCAAATGAAAGCTCCAGTCAGCATCACCCAGCAGACTTTACTCTATCAAATCATCATGAACAAGCAGTGAGCAACTATTAATAAAGAACAGCAGAAGACAAGCCAGGCTTCCCCTGTTTCACAGACAGACAGGAGGGCAATACAGAATCAGATGGGTACATGCAACATCTATAATTGAAATAACAACAGGCAAAAGTAAAATGGGGTTCATTCCAGTCTACTTAGGCAAGCACAGTATATGTTTGTAAAGTGCTTTACGAGCTGTGAATAAACTGCTCTGTAGGCCACGAATGCGGGACTTCTAATTAGAGTCAACTATCAGTCAACTGCGGTACTGTCACATGGCATGATTGAAGCATAGTCTGTCACACTCATATAAGCATTCATTTAGCTAGCATAGATAACAGTAACAGTGATGACACTGCAGCACACTCTCCATCCTGAGCTGTGTGAGCCTTGTAGGGATCCTGAGTGCACGCTCAGGTGGCTCAGTCACACCAACATGCATGGTTCTGCATTTTCCCTAGTACCACTGCTACCTAGATTCAAGCTAGTGCAGATAGGCCTACTTGTGCTGCAATGCCAAACCCGACAGGCCTAGAGAATCCACTCTTTCAGGGAAAGACGCATTTCTTTATACAAGTCTAGACTGGGCAACTTGATTTCATGGGCCCTTACTCTGAGAGCAGTCTTTTTTTTCCCTGGAAGGTGGCAAAACCCCCACTGATGTGACTGATCATGGAACTATGCTTAAGGGTGTACCTTGTTCTAGTATAAGTGTGCAGGTATGTGTAAGTGAGCAAGAAGCCATCTGCCTTGCATACTGGAAGAAAAGACCAAGAACAATCACAGTCCTTGAGCACTGCGGGATACAGGGATCTCCAAATAAATTACCCACTGGAATGAATGATAAAGGAAGCACCACGGTCCAACGGTAATTCTTCATCACATTGGTCAATGGAATTATGTAGGTACATTAGAGAGGAAAAGACTGTACCCATTCCTCAGTGTGCCCCTTATCTGTACCCTGGGCACCAAATATTGCAAAGGCTGTTTGTGAAGTATTCTCCAGTCCAGGCAGCTTATTGCATTTTCAATTTAAATTTCAAGCAAGGTTCTTCAGTAGAGGCTTTGAGTCAAAATCTTGTCCCTACCCACTGCCTTGGTTCTACCACTAGCTGTGCAGAAGGTCCTAACATCAGAGGACTGCTGCAGGGCCACCTTAGCCCAGCAATGATGGGGCAGAATAGGAGAGTCGGGAACCTTAGGAATAGGACCAGGGCAAATCATTCTTCTACGGTGCAAATCCAGACACCCCCTCAGCAGCCGCAGAGCCCCCTGCCGACCCCCAGCACAGCTGGAGGTAAGCAGGCTCGTGGTGGGAAGGGGTTAACTCCTCGATCCCTGGGAGGAGGCGGCTGCGTGGAGCCAGGCCGGGTCAAGCCCCCGCCCAGGCCCCTACTTGGCCCAGCCGCCCAGGGAGCCACGTGACCGGAGCCACGTGAACAGACTGCGTAAACAGACACTCGAGTTAGCGCGGAGTTTGCGCAGGAGAGGGCGTGGGAGGGCACGAGACCCTGCCTGCGAACCCTGCAGAGTAGTCAGTCCCAGCCGTAGCCAGCCTACCAGAGGCATGACACGGATGGGCACGCGCCACACCTCAGGCTCTGCGGCCCCCGCATCGGGCACCTCAGAGACGGCCACCCACATGGAACCCATGGTTCC
>NW_017728947.1:101905524-101948481 GCF_001723895.1 Crocodylus porosus
CCTATGACCCCAGCTGACTTCCTGCCCTTTGGGCAGGGGGCTGGACTCGATGATCTCCCGAGGTCCCTTCCAGCCCTGATGCCTATGAAATCTATGAAGTCTAACTCCTTGCCATCCCACACACTGTACAAAGCAAGCAGAAGTCATAGTGGATTCATACCATATTGAACCACTGGACTGGAAGGATATGTGGAAAGATGCCTATGCTTAGCCTATTGACTCAGACCCTGCGTGATATAGCCAGCTTTTGCCTGTCAGTTGATTGAATTCTGAGGTTACCTTCCCTGTAATGACTGCTCCAGATGTGCACACAGTTTGAACAAAACATACATATCATCCATTTCCAAGTCTATCCAGTTTTGATAATTGGAAATGGAAATCACAGAATGAGAAATTGATTTCTTTGGTGCTTTTGCCACATATAAAGAAAAGAAATCACTGAAAATGTTTGTGAATGGCTTCCCCAATCCACAAAGCCAAAGGCAGTGAGTTTTCTCAGGCATCAGGTAATTCTTTTTTTCCATAAATGCAGGGTTTGTTGCAGATAACAAAAGATTAAAGTCCCCAGAGTGATACTGAACTACACATCACTCACTAGGCAAATATAGCATAAAAATCCCCTTTCTTCTCTCTTCTTATTAAATGCTATCATTTAATTTAGAACTCAAATCAATATATTAATAAGGAACCTATAATTTTTAATGTCATCTCTGCAATCACCCATAGATTGATTCTACCTTGAGCTCATTGTATTATTGCTAATGACTGAAAGCTCACCCTGCACTTTATCAACCAAAGTCCGTCTCAGAGAACTTTCTAATTAGTGCTACTAATCACTTATTCCTTCTCTGGGAGACTGATGCATTATTACACATACTTGTGAAATACATCTAACAACATATACATCTTGTTAAAATGACACTCAGGAGATACCACTACCCACATCCATCAATGACACTTAATCCATCACATGGAAATATTGCTTAAATACTGCTACCACAGTCAGATGGGCACAGGCATCTTCCTGAAGCCCTGCTAGGCACAGTGTCTGTAAGCTTATGGCTTTGGCATGCAGCCAACACTCTTACATCATATAGCAATTAATGTACCCTCACTTAGATAACAAGAAGTTAGAAAGGTAGTGGAAAGTAGCAGCAGACTGGGACAACTGATGAAATTAGCTGCAGGAAATCTATTTTGTAATAAAACTGTTCATAAAAGTGAAATGTCATTAAAGGCACAATTTCCATGGGGAATAAGTTTTTATGTCTGTGTGCATCTTTAAGGCAAAAAGACTTTTTTTTTTTAAATTCTCCTTTCATTTAAATAGGTTTACATGAGCCCAGAACATACAGACATTTCCAGACCCGGGCATACCAGTTATATGTTGTGCGTGGCTGGTTTTTTTGCTTTTTTTCCCTTCAAGAGTATCCAAGATGTTGAAGTCATTTCTTTGTAAGAAGTATTTAGATCAAAGGAATGCAGATAATTAATAGTACACATAAAAGAATTAGTCAATTTTCTTTTAAAGTGTAAAAAAAAAAAGATCCAATTTTAAATTGACAGAGAATGTTGATGGAACTTGATATAAAGCTGAATGTCACTGATTACTTCTCCTCTTCCCCACGCTGGATTACAAAACTAGTTATAGTCTACTTAACACATGCACAAATACACAGAGACTTATAGAGTTAATTAGATACATTACAAAATTCTTCCTCCTGAAGTAATTTAAAAGAAAATGTAAGTTAATTTGTCAAATCTGATGAAAAATTGTTACATTTATATAAAATGTGCTTTGGAATGGCAAGAGAGACTAATGATGGGAGTAGATGAAAACAAACAAACATAAGCTAAGTACTTTGAACAGACTGGGCCATTCTGGATAGTATGAAAGAGAGAATATGCTGTTTTGAACCAGATGGGTTCAGATCACAGTAGAAAGCTGAAAATACAGATTTTTTTTAAAGACAGAAAATTCACAAAGATCCCTGTGAGATAGAACTCAGCATGTGATCATGTCCAATGGATTTTTTTACTTGTATCTCTAGACTTGCTTTTTCTGGGACTTTATTGTGTTGTAAATTAGCCAACTAATCTATGAAATGAAAACTCTACAGTAAAAATCTTTCCAAGTCTTTTAAACAACAGTGTTCCAGGTGCCCATCTCCGTTCAATGACTTGATCCCGTGCTGCCTTCACCCGGGCCACTGGGCTAACTAGCCTGGGATTCTCGTGTAGACCCCGGAGGATTCCTCGATGACTCTCAGGGTGACCCCCAAACTCTCCTGCCATGACTTTGGATGGACCTTCAGTGGAGGGGGTCCCCTCAGAGGTTGCCTCCAGAGTTGTCACGGGTCTCGGCAGATACCTGTGGGGCTCCAACTTCCCCTACACCCCGACCATGTACCACCCAATGAGATGGGCCTCAGGATCTTCTTGCCTGGCCCCTTTTGGATTTCTTCCCCGGTTCCCTCGTCCCACTCTATGGGCCAGCCCTGGACTCTAGCCCAATCTGGAGGGCCTGGTGATGCTCGGGCTTCGGCTCTCCCTCTTAACATCCCACACGTCCCACAGCGGATATTGTTGGCTGTGGCCAAGTTCTTGTGTGGTCCCCCATCTTTGAGGGAACACCCTAATTCCCTGGGCCTGGTAAAGGATGCCAAGCTACCCTACTGTAGACCTGGACTGAAATTAAATCCTATCATGAAAGAAAATCATGAGCTGTTTGCTGACCCTAGAGGAGTCCTGCCCCATGGAAACTCCTGGTGTAACAAAACTCAAAAGAAACTGAAAAAAGGAGAAATGTCCCAAGTGAGAGAAAAAAAAGGAAAACAAAGCAAAGAGGGACGCCCACGGGGTGGGAAGCCCTGTGCCTCCTTCACCCCCTAAGCCAGTATGTCTATTTGATCCCCTCCGAGATCCGCCTCTCCCTAACTGTGGCACCTGCCACTCCCATGCTGGCTTCCCTGTTCCCCACCAGCCTCTCTCAGATCAGAGATTTCCCCTCCCCCCATTTCTACAGTTGCTGACGCTGCTGGCTTTGCTACTGGCTCCTAGGGTCTTTGCCGGTCTTCCCCAGCATGAAGATCTTCCATGGCTCCCTCTGCTGCCAGCCTCACTGCTGGCTCCTTCGATCTTCATTGGTCTTCCCTGGCATGAAGATCCTCCATGGCTCTTCCTGCCACTCCTGCAGCTGCTGCATGCGGAGGCTGGGCACGTCCTGCCCAGCACCTCCCCACCGCCTCCTCCACGTTCCTCGCGCCCCCTCTGGCATCTCCGGGTCTGGTTTTCATCTTCACCAGGTGACGTCTCTTCCTGATGTCACCCAGCTCCAGCTGCAGATAAGTGCAGCTGATAAACTGCATGGGCGGTTTTCCCTGGCGTGCCTCCTCACTACCCTGGACTCCTGCAACAGGTAGGTTTTTTTCTATTTTTACTTCACCCTGGGGTCTGCCTCTGGCTGAGGCTTCCCCTTTTGTCAGCCCTGCATCCCTGGGACACTCCATATTACAAATGAGTATCGAGCCAATAGAAAAGTGAGTGGCATACAGTTGCAAATCAATACAGCATGGAGACCTGTATCCATCTACATAGATCCAAGAGATGAGTATAAACAACAAAGTTGGACTTTGTTGGGGTTCACAGGTCTTTACAACAATGTAGGTGCTTGTTAAAAAATTAAGCCTAAAAAACTTTTGTCTTACAAAAGTTTTCTGTGAGTTTATGGATAAAAAACACTAAGCATCTTCCAATAAATCTTCAATAACTGAAAAAGTCCTTCAATGACATAATTATCCCCATCTAGATAAAATCTACAAACCTATGAAAAAGGGATATTTTGAATCTAAAAAGACGAGTAATGCAAAGTGATCATTCAGAGGAAATGTTGTCTTACAGCTGACTGCAGCCATGCTACATTCTAGGGCTGTGCGAAGCTTCGGATGCTGAGTCGATTCAGAGGAGATTCAGCCTGATTTGGTGGCTGGATCTCCGAATCGAATCAGGGAACCAATTAAAAGGTGTGAATTGATTCAAAGCTCTCCGAATATTCAGAAAATATTCAGAGATCTTTGATGATTCAGGCAGTCCTTGGTGGCTGCAGCAAGGAGCTACAGCTGGACCTGGAGCCAGTAAGTAGGGGGCAGGGGAGTGTGGACTGAAAGAGGGGGGGGGGGCCATGGGAGGACTCCTGCCAGGTCCCATCCCCTGCCTGCTTCCCCAGCCCCCCGCAACCCCTGTCCACTCCCCCAGCCTGCCCATAGCTGCCCTGCCTGCTCCAGTTCCGGCCCTTTAAATAAAAGCCCCAGAGCTCACCAAGTGCTGGCCCCCACTACTGTACACTGTATGAGGGGCTCTGCATGAGCTGCACAACTCTCCCCTGCTCCTCCAGTCCCCCCATGGCTGCCTCGCCACAACTCTGCTCCTTTAAGGAAAAAAAAATGAGAAAAGCCCCGGGTCTCACCACTCCTGCATCAGCCTCGGGGCTTTGGGGGGCATGATGAAGAGCAGCAGGGGGCAGCGGGGATCACCCCACACTGGCAGGAACAGTTAGTCTGGTGGGGGTTTCTCTTTTTTTTTCCTTAAAGGGCCAGATTTTTTTTTTCTTAAAGTGGCAGTGGTGCAGCCATGGGGGAGCCTGGGGAGCGAGGGGGCTGGTCGGGCAGCTCATGAAGAGCCCCCTACACAGTGCGGGGCAGTGGGGAATCGGCCCCTGCCTGGCAGCTTCCACTGAGTTGAGGCTTTTTCTTTTTCCCAAGTGCCGTGAACTGGGGCGGGTGGGGCAACCATTGTCAGACTGGGGGGGATGGGCCTCGTTGATTCAGAGATTCAGAATTGAATCACTGTCCGCCGAATCTGAAGCAAATTTTTGCCGCTTCGCACAGCCCTACTATATTCCACATGGGAAGGTCAATCTATAACCATTCCAATAATCTGATGCCAGTGCTGAGAGCAGCCATCCATCTGCATTCCTGTTATTTTCATTATTTCTAAATTTCCATAAAAAATATTCAAATAATATGGATGTGTCTAGAAATTACTCCTACCCACATGATCTGTGAAATTGTCAGAAGAAATATCCATTGACAATGCGATACAATGCCTAGTCTCAATTTCTCATCTAAATATCCAAAAGACAAGATAATAACTAGAATGCCCACAAATTACTTCGCCAAACAGGAAACAACTTTGACCACCTGAAACCTGAGATGCTGCTCCTGCCTTTGTCTAAGGTCATTTGCATCATCACAGCCTCACAAGAGAGCTGAGACTCCTTACCGTCTAAAATCTGCTGCCCAGAGAGTTTTTCCATCTATTGACTCCTGTGAAATCCTATGAAATATGAACTTTCATTTCTACCCAGGAAAACTTTTACAATCTTGTCTCTGATGCCTGAGGAAGCGTATTTGTGCCCGAAAGCTTGCAATTAAAGAATTTTTTTTTTTGCAAAAATCTTGTTGGTCTAATAAAAGATATCACATCTGCCCACAAGGCTGGATTGCTTTAGCCAAAAAGAAGAATTTCATGGGTCTGACCTGAGATATAAAACAAAACAAATCCACTACTGTGATCTTATTCTTCTGTTCGGTTGCCTTATAAAGCAAACAGGCATCTCTTTCTCATGCACAGTGATATATATTCAGTTGATCCATACCCTTAACAAAGTGTGTGACCTCACATGAGCTGAAACAGTAAAACTTATAAGGCTCATCAGCTACTCTTGTTACAAACATTGTAGATTAGGTAGAGCAAAATTCAGGTCAAAGTTTTCTTTGTAATTACAGTGAAGGTCTGAAATAGCTCCTCCAATCTGATAGGTGATATCCTAATAATCACTAAAGCTTGCACTGATATACACCCCCATTATCACTGATGCAGAGCAAAACAGCATATTAACATCTCCAAAACTATCATAGATACAGTTCTAAATCAACAGCAAGAGCCAAGTTGCATTGCCTTAATTTAGGGATATGCCTAAAAGCCAAATTGGACCTTCCCACAGCATGTGGTACCCAAATCATAGTGTATGGTTACTCCAGTCAGCATTAGGAATCGTTCAGCTAGCAGAGATGATCTGACTGCAGTCCTACCACCCCAGCATGATCTCTGCTCCCACTTTCCAGTCCATTAAGTCATCTAGGTAACTAAGGTAGCTATACTTCATTACGTCATCCTAACAGTCCCCTACAATAATGAGATCCAGGACAGACTCCTTAGGGAAGTTTGCAGTTTCTTCATGTTACCTGAGGGATCAAGGATTTGGCTCACAGAATTTATGCCAACAAAACTGCATTTCTGTAACTCTACACACTCCATAAGCAATTTATGAAAATGAAGGCAAATAAACAGAGATGTGTATTCACAGGCAGTCATGCACAGAATCAGACCTGCCTGATTATGGAGAAAAAGTTGTCTCTTGTTAATGAAGGCTGAAACCAGCATCCTGTTATAAGCCTAATTACATTTAAAACAGATGCACTTTCAGTATGTGCAACCATTTCAGGAGTATGAGAAGCTGAAGGGAATATAGGTGCTACCTTAGTAATGTTGTCAAGAAAGAGTGATTTTTAGTATATGTGTAAGCATCTTCCAACATGACAAGGTAAATACAGACAAGTGAAAGCATCAGTAAGCTGTTTACTTCTATTAGATAGGTTTATGAAATAAACCAAGAAAGCCAGATTCACTTATTTTAAAGCTTTAGATTGGGGGGGAGGAGGGCTTATAAAGATCAGAAAGCAATTGCCCAGATAAACAAATTGTTGCACAAGAATATAATATTAATTGCTTCTGAGGCTTAAAAAGATAAAAGATAAGAAAATTTGCTAAGGTGAATACATATTCCCAAAAAGACCACTGTGGATCCCAACATACAGGTCCCACAAGGTACCTTGGATGATAAAATTACTTTCAGCATAATCTTTTTACCACCAGGCTTATGGTCAGAGCTTGGATCTTCACCTGTTGGCCAGTGAGTTCCAGCAACAGCTGAGCTTAAATTGTCAAAGTAGTATTCTTGACCCGTTCGCACTTTTGATAGTTGCCATGATAAGCCTTATTCTTCACTCACTTGCCCAAATGTAAACCAGCTTTAAGTAAATAGAAAACTTCTGTGGAAGACAAAGGAATTACAACAACACAAGATTAGCATGAAGTGAGAAAAGAATCAAATTGACTGATTAAAGCCTGCTGCCAACAGCTCAGAGAGATGTTGCGAAGGGCACTCCAGTGACATGGAGGGAACTGAGGCTCTACTTTTTGTCTTTCATAACTTTCAAGCTATGGCTTCCCATGTAAGGAAAGCATGATTAAGTCTGGAGAAAACAGACAACTAGTAATGTGTTTTGCTGACCTTTAAACAGAGCAGTGTTAAAGAATGCAGTCACCTAATGAATGTCTAAGTCCATGTGCCAGCAACTTCCAAATTCATTGTCTCATTACTAAAAACTTTGAAAACTAAACCATGTGAGTGCAGATGCACACAAATTATCAGTTGTGCCTAAAAATAACTGAAAAAAATGCCCCAGATACCTTCTGTGCTGTTTTTGAAAGGACAATGTTTAAGGAAACACTTATTTTTGCAATAAAATGCAAAAAGCAAATGTGTCAAAATGCACATTTTTTAATAAAAGGAGGCATTTGCAGGTACTGATGTTCTCCAGCCTAGTCAAGCGTCTCTCTAATTTCTTGATAGGTTCTTGAAAACTTCCAGGGATGGAGATTCCATGGAAAATGTTAAAAGCAAGTTAGACAATTGATTGTGATGGTTTAGTCAGGAATGATCTTGCCCTGTGTAGGGGCTGGAGTAGATGTCCCTTCCACCTTTACTTTCCTGTGATGCTATTCACTAAATTAGCCAGTGGCTATGGATCAACAATACTGTAGATAAGGAGGGATGAACTCACATTACTATGCATCCTCTTTGTTTCTTTATAGTAGTCCCTTTTATATTCTCCATGGCTGAAGCCAGGGAAGGCATGACAGGGGATCAATAACTTCAGATGTGCCCCATTCAGATGCTCTCTCTCTAAACCACGGGTGGGCAAAATGCGACCCGGGGGCCAGATGCAGCTCACCAGGCCATTCTATCCAGCCTATCGGACCCTTAAAAAATTTAGAAAATTAATATTTATCTGCCCTGGGCTGCCTGTCATGTGGCCCTCGATGGCTTCCCAAAACTCAGTAAGCGGCCCTCTGCCCAAAATAATTGCCCGCTTCTGCTCTAAACCATCTACAATTTACCACAGTTGGAGAGAGGATCCTGGTTTAGATGAACCACTGATTAACCCAACTTGGTGCTTCGTATGCACCATGTAATAGTGCTTCATGTGCACTTATGTAATGAAATGCAGTCTGAAATTTTAGAAATCAAAAGTTACTAGTTCTTTGGGGATAGATTTTGTCATCTAATGCTGATTTACACAGGGCAATTTGTGAAATAGTGTACTATTTTATGAGCCCAAATCTCCAGTTGAACAACTGACCCTATATTATTGACCAGTCAAACTCACCTCAGCAGAAAATTTAGTCCACTTTGAATAAAAGTGGCAGAATGTAACCCATCATGTGAAATTCAATTTAAAAACATCATGAAAATACAAGGATTATAGCATAAAATTTATATGGCTCCTGGTCTTCTGGTCTGCACGGCTCCAAAACTGACTCTGAAGGAAAAGTGCCAGACCTCCAAACACATTTGTAAATACACACTTATGCACGCAGTTCCCTCAATTGTGTGTGCAAATACCAATCTGAGAGTACAAATGTGGATTTGGGGGTTTTTTTTTAGTCTTTTACGGTTCTGACTGCAGTCTCTAAAAATGTATCCTTCAAATATATTTTTTAAATTATAGAACACTTACAATATGTTCCTCTTAGTAACAGTAGTGCTGGCCACATTCGATTGATCAATAGAAACCATCCAGTTCCACACCTGAAGTTATACTGTAGGCAATGTGAGATGTAGTCAATTTTATACTACTACTACTATGGTTTAAAGGCTTTGCCACATATTTTAACGTAAGTGCTACATATGTCATCAACTATGTGGCAAATAAGTCTATTTTTCCTCATGAAATTACAGAAGGGAGAAGTTAGTGTCTGGTACATTCCATTATTTATTGTCTCAATTCAGTGCAATTCAATATATTGTGTTAATTTCCTTTTCCTTTTTTTAAAGAAATAATAATCTGTCACTCAGGTTGTAACAGCTCCAGTTTTAATGGAAGTGTATGAGACAATGTCATTGAAATTGGATCGGTCCAAATGGAATCATTATTGTTCGTCCATTGAGATCTTAATGGCTCCATCAATCGACGTGTATAAGACAGTGCCCAAGGTGTTTTGAGGAGGCTTTGAGGTGCATCTAAGTGTGCTGAGCCTCTGCACACCTTAGAAGCAGAATAACATGAATTAAAAGGTACAGTTCAAAAATCTCCCAGAGACCCATTATCTGCAGATCATATACACCACAGGCTCCTTTAGAGTTAGTATGGTCAATCACATCAATGTGCATTTAGTGAATCATTGACATAATAGATCACAAGCCTTTAGTCATGTCAAAGTGTGTTTAGGGATCTTTCATTCCAAAGACCTGTGTCATACGGTAAGTCAGGATGCTTAAAATGGTTTCTTAGTAAAGAGAGAATGAATGCACATGCCTAATAGCTCCTTTCTCCTGTAAAATATATCAGCCTTTTTAATATTGCTGCAAATACCTGTGGGCACCCAGGCCTCATTATTATTTCACAGCTTAGATGCTTTCATGGTTTTAACTAGAGGGAAGGTAGGAAAATACCTGAACACAAGAAATTTCTTGTTTTGGCCTGGTTTAGTAAGAGCCAATTCCCTGGGTACAGTGCAGCTAGCCCCAGTTCCTGTCCCACTGATAGTCTCAACAGAGAGAACAAAACGGCAGGTCTTCACCTTAAAAGTAGGTGGTCTTCTTAGGAGGCAGAACTTCTAAGACACCTTAGTGGTGTGCTGTGGAGAAAACTGTTCTGCTATTGATAATGGTCATCTCTGGATGAAGAGATCAGTCTGCAGGTGTCCCAACCTACACATGTCATCAATCATATGGCAAATACGTCTATTTGTCCCTGTGAAATTACAGGAGGTAGAAGTCGACTGTTGATTCCAAGAATCTTTGAGCACTGGAGGTGGAAAATGGGCCACAGAGATCTCCTAGCACTTTACAAAAAGTAAGACTTGGACCACGCATATGTCTCACCCACGTTGGTCCATGCAGTAGGGTGGAGTTATGTTCTGACTCTTCCAGTTCAATTGGGATCATCTGAAATTCTCGGTTTCGTCCCTGTATCGGCATGCTCTGCGTACATTTGATCCAACCCTCAGTGCTGAAACTTTTCCTAAAAGAGTCATTCTCTGTTTTGTGGCCCACTCACTTTTTCTTTTCTAAAAGTCATGAGGGATATCTTCTTGAAGTAACACACAGAATCATTCCCATGAAAGACAACTATGGGCATCCCAAATGTTATCACCAAAACTCTTCATTACGACTTATCTTGGGTTATCATGCACTTCCTTTCTGTTGCAGCACCCCCACAAATTTGTATCGTATTCTAATAGTTGGGGAGTGTTACATTAATATACATCCTAGATATGAGCTAACCAATACTTTCTTCATAGCAAAAGGAAAAGGGGAATGGGGGTGGAAAGACAGAAAGACAAACAATGAATAAATGAAAATATTTTGTTTCCTTTTAAATTTTTCTGCTAAATTTAACAAATGAAACTAATGCTTTTCAGTTACAGATTTGAGACATGACCAGGCCAGGAGCTGATGAAGCTCTGCGGAAGTTATGTTGGGTTATGCCAGCTAAAGATCTTTCTTTGACTATATAAGCCTGTTCCAGAAAACTGAACAGTTGTGTACTGCAGTGTACAGCAGCGTGTTACAGTTATTGTTATGTATTTCATGGCTTGATGATCATGCTGCATTAAATCCCAAAGCGTCTTTTTACGTTCAGGTAAAATAGGAAGTGAAGTGAGCCTTACATAGGACTGTAAACACCTTTGATCAAAAAGAATACCACCTAACTCTGTAAAGCAGTCTTGTCATGTGCATATCTCGTCAGTCTGCATTATGAAACATCAATGATAAATGCTTATGTTCTTAAACTGACATCTTAAAAGAGCATATGCAAATCCCCTTGTATGGTTAGCTCAGAAAAAATGTGGAGGGCAGCTATAAAGGTGTTTTTTTTCTCCTGTGTAGCTGCTGCTGATGGTAGTTCAGATACACCATTTTTAGTTCAGTGCTTGATGCTATTCTCTTGAGTATCTGACTGACCAGAAAGAACAAGATAAACAACTGCAACATTTAAAACATCTGAATTCCTGCATTGCGGTATGTGGTCTGACACCACAATAACGTCGTCAGTCCTGTGCAACTAATGAAGCCAATATTATTGTTGGCAACCCTCAGGAAGAAGCAGATTATAAAGAAGCTTCATCATTTAAACAAATACAAAAGAAAATTAACTTTCTTTAGTATTGTACATATTTTTTAAAGTGTGTGTGTGTGTGTGTGTGTGTGTGTTAGGGCTAGTCATAAAATATGGAGGAAATAGATGTTGACTTTTTGCCCCCACACCAACAAAAACATTTTCATCAGGAAACACATCTAAATTCAGAAGTGCTGCTGTCAGGCCTCATGGAAGCTATAGTTCTAGCGTCTCATGTTCCCATTACCATACAGAGGGAGGGCAGTCAGGATAACCTATATCTCCTATAATTAGGGCCCTACCGAATTTGCAATTTTTGCAGATTGTGTGGAATCTGGCATTGTCTGTGAAATCTGGGCAATGCCGCAAAACCTACAGAATCAGCAAAATCAACTGCTGATTGGCTGTGAGGGCTACGTGTCATATGGCCTTGCCCCTCTCCACGAATCAGTAGCAAGGTGTGGGGCTGTATGATGGAGAATCCTTGCAGCCAATCAGCAGCAAGGATCAGCAGCAAGGACCACTGGGGTCCCTTGGCCAAGCAGAGGTATGAAGGGCCCACCACGCTCTGCTGCAAAATGGCTGCCTGGGCTCACGTCTGGGCTCATGTTCTGCCCGCAAAATGGGGGGACAGCTTCCATGAATTAGGTAGGTCCCTCCCTATAATGAAGCATAGTTTCCTCTTCTGTGATGAGAAGTGCATCATGGGGGTTGTAGTGTTGCTGGGGAGTCCGGGCTATGGAGGAAAAGATAACTTCCACAGCATACTCAGCAGCATATCCAAAATCATATATTTCATCTTTCAGCAGGATTATTTTGATTTTCACAGAAGTATTTTTCACAGAATTATTCTGGTTCTGAGTCATTTGGTAGCTTAAGAGAAAAGATATTTTTCGTGAAAGGGCTTGGTTTGATTTCTCCAAATATCGCCTAATATCCGCATGGAAAGGAAGGATTCTGACCTTGTTCTCAACCATTTTTCTCCAACACCTACTCCAAAACAGTTCCCGTTACTCCTAACTCTCGCACGTTAGCTGGAGAAATTGCAGGATTGTTTTCTTAAACAAGGAGTCAAAATGAAAAGTAAAGATCAAGCCGTTTCAGCTATGCGCTAGACATTTTAGGCAGGCTATCAACATTATCCAGTTTGGGAGGTTGAGAGATGGGGAACAGATGGCTTGTGAGTCTAGATTCTGCCACTTTCCTATAAATGTATTAATTTACTGTAGAAACAAAGTGGAGTTTTATGTCATTCATAAAATGGAGAAGGTGACATGAAATATTTGATTAGTGATGATCATGTGGTTTCTTTGATAAGTGGCACTTTTCAGGAGTCTCATCTAGCTCCATTTGCCAGGTCTGCAGTGTAGCTAGCTGAAAACTCTTTTCTCCGGTAATCAAACTGCTACCGTAGTTACAATGCATATAAAGTCAAAATATTAATCATTAAGCCTTTCTTTATTTCAATATGTTCTCCTTCTGAAGTAATCCAACTGGCGCCTTTTCAACCACACTGTAATTTATAAGCCAGCTGGAGCACAATACATTTTTAATAAAAATTAGGTACAAGCAGATACAGGGGATTAATAGTTGCATTATAATTTTATAGTTTTCAATATATACTCCCATAGAAAAGACAATCAGATATGGGGACCATCTCAAGGATATAAAATGGAGTATTTATTTTTAATGGAAAGTGAATTTCAGGAATTACTGAGCCATGAAGAGTTGATGAATGCAGTCACTGGGCAAAACAAAGGCTACCTAGACAGGATAGACATGCAAACAAAAAAGATTAGCATTGTTGACTTGGAATGTGAACACCTCTAAATATGCTTTTGAATCATAGCTATGAACTGCATCTCTGACATTCACCCAAATTCTGGTTCAATGGTAGAAACACTAGGTCTTTCATATTTCTGACATACAATAATTAACAATTTATAATACATGGAAACAAATTGCAGGTAAAGTGCTGTTTATAAATTGATTAAAACATTGCAAGAATGCTATCTTTTTCTGATCTACATTGATTGAAGCTACACTGATAGAGCCTAGAGGTGGAAATGATGCAGCTATAAAATTTGCAAACTTTTCAATGTGCATAAGTTAATGTATGTTTTATTGCAAGAGGCAAGAATTTTTGTGGTTGGTCTTTTATTAGGCCAACTTCCATAGTTGGCATAGATTTCAACAAGCTTTCAAATGCAGGATATTATTCTTCAGGGACCCCCAAAAGTCTTTGCCTCTTTCATATATATAACATCACTCCAACACTACCATGATATGTTTTCTTTATTTTTTCTTTCCACAAATACAAATTATTTTCTCTTTATTCCTTTAAGTGTTAGTCATCTCATGGTTTAATAATATTTGTACAATAGAAACTTAAACATGTTGTTCTGCTACTGTACTATGGTTTTTTAAATCTTAAACTGAACTCTGTCAAAAAACGCTTCTTTGATCCAAGTCCCTTAAACGTTCATGATGAACTCAGAAGAACTGATCACCGAGCATTTAATCTGTAAACTTTCCTGCCAGCCAACCACAGCAAATGAAAAAAACTCCCAGTAATTAATAGTTCTTCCAGAAATGAACAGTTTCTAAGCCATGGTACTAATTATAGTACACAATTTCCGTTTAATGAGGCTATATTAGGGAAAGTGAGGCAGTGTTCACTTCAGCCATGAGGAGCTTTCATAGGAGTGGCATGAAAAGCTTTGAAGATGGACCCCAATGATATGAAATGTTTTTTAAACCTGAAGCCATCAGTGGCTTGGAAATATTCAAATAAGAAATGTCAACAATGAAAATCTTTGAAGGGGGACATACCAAAGATTTCAAATTCCCCACTGGGAACATGCCTTCATCAATTCAAAAGGGAATCTCTCAGCATAAAACCTTTGAAGAAGCCCCCTCCTCTTCTGCAAGATCTGAAGTCTTTGAAGTTATTAAGCATGCATTAATCATTTTAGAAAGGTAAATTGTGGAATAGAGGTGGAATACAGATCTGCCCAACATGTAGCATTAGCCCTTAGCAATTTACCAGCCAACGATGCGCAAAAGTTTCAACGTATTACAGATGTGTTGCAAGCCCCTGGCTGAACTGCGGATTTTTGCTTGAGTATTGGTAGCTAGGCTGATTTTGGTTCCTAAATTAGAAGATGGGTACGATGTAAATTATACCACCACTCAGAACTACAGTCCAAACATAGTCCTGTGTGTCAAAGGACTTTCAGTAACTTCCCAAGCAGTTTTGCCCCGTACTGCTAAGCATATCATTTCCCATTCAAAGGGATGATCTTCACCAGTCTTATAAATGAAGAATGCCATTGCCCAGTGACATGAATTGGTTCTTCTGCTAAGAGTCCATGTTTGGGTTCCTAAAATAAAGGACAGATGGTCTTTGCTGTGCTGGCTGAGTTTTGGTGGGAATTAATAACTGGAACAAGCTACTATATGAAGCAGTCAATTTCCCCATTTCTTACTACCTCCAGATCAAGACTAGATGACTTTCTGGTGGATGTGGGCTACCCAGACACAAAATATTGGGCTCAGTAAAGGTTGACCAACTGAAATTTAAGAGCCTATGATGTACAAGATGTCAAACTAAATGATCTAATGGTCCTTTCTGGTTAGTCGTCAATTCTATCATGTCTGGGGAGAATGGGCTGACATGGCAAGTTGTGGCCACTAAGTCTTAGTCACTGGTGTTATTAGATAGCTTGCAAGTTATCTTGAGCAAGTACTATGACTTCCTATATGTTTGCACAATGCCTCTTTATTTCTTTAGTGTCACACATGCTCACTTCTGGGCAAGACATAGCTTAGATTATGAGGACAGGCATCCAAAGGTAAGGTACAAAACTACCCTGCCTTCACCCAAACACAGTTAAAAATCCAGAGTTAAAAATCAGCTCAGATATACATTTTATCAATGTATTGGGTTTTATTAATTTTCCACAATGCATGGGTTGGTTTCTTTGATGACCTGGATCTTTAGGGGAGAGCTGAACGAGAAGAAACAATGTGAAAGGGCAGCATGGAAGAAGACAAACTGAAAACAGTAATACACTCTTGAGGCTCCATTTGTAGCTGTCAAATGAATAGCTCCAATGCTACTGTGTGGCTTCCCCCATCTGTCATGAGTATCTCCAGCTGTCCAGCATATTTGTACAAGAATAATTCCCAGAGAATGGAACGGGGGAATAAAAATCAAACTATGTGGCTATCCGGACTGAAGCAGTTAACCGTGTTCGTTTGAACAATCCATGGTAATATTGTCAGCCTATCCCACCACACCCGCAGCCTGGCTGAGATATCTATACTATCCCATGATCTTCCTTTCAATCCCACTACATAATTCAATAAAAGTGAAGCTATATGGAGAACTCAAGGCATTTTTTCTGCCATCTAAAACTAAAGAAATATTTAAAGATTTAGTTGCTCTATAAGGTACAAATCCACTTTGCCTTCTGCTATCAAGATTGACAGGCTTTGAATTGCATTTATTCATCACTTCCTGATCTCTTTGTGGCGTTATGTCAATATGAAATGTAACACCATGGCACCTTGCTTTGTGCAGATCTCAAGAGAAAAACTGTTGAATAATAAATGTTATCAATATTGATAGAATGCAGATTTATGGCCTGCATCAAGATATCCAGGGACCATTACATGTCATATTACTATTGATTGATTGATTGATTTTTTTTGCAGTGATCCAAGTTCAGAACATAGTTTGCATGGTGAAGCACCAAAACCAAAACCTGCTTTCCTAAAATAAAACATTCTGGGCTATTGTGGTCTTTCTGGGCTCTGTATATGAAGTTCCTTTTCTGTACTGAAAAAAACAAAACAAATCAAAACTAATTTCTGGCATTTCCTGAGGGGTGCCTCAAGTCTAAAAAGGTTGAGAACCATTGACTTAGCATATACCTTGGACTGGGGCTATTAGAAGACTGAAGTAGCCATTGTGGCGAAGATGCAGATTCAGGTTCTGGCTCTGTGTAGCACTGTGCACATCACATAGGCCATTAAATTCTCAAAAGATAATCAAGTTCCCTAACTCCCCTTGATTTCAAAGGCAGATGGGTAGCTAACCCCTGAGAATCTGGGAATTCTGTCTGTGCTTCATTTCTCCCTTCCTTTCTTGTATCCTTTGTTGATCTTGTCTATTTAGGCGGAAAGTTTTTCAGGATGGGGACTAATTTTAATATGTTTGTGTTCAACACATAGCAAAATGGAGCGTTGGTTAATGTTTCTCTCGAAAATAAAGAGGAGACCATGCTATCAAAACTAGAAATTGCTAATTAAATGAAAAATGAATCTTTTGTACCAAACCCTGCAACCTCAGGAATTGGCACAGGGAGCCAGCAAGGGAAATTCCCACTTTTATATAGGGGATACTGACGATTAAAGTCACAAGCCAAAGGGCAGCAAAGCACAGGGGGACAGACACAGGTAAATAAATATTAACACGAAGGTGTATACCTTTAGGAACTGGGTAGCAGGAAGTAAACAGTGACCACAAGCAGGTAACCATTAAAAAACTCTAACACTGAGATATATACACTTGAGAACCTTAAGCCCTCCCACACCTCTGGAGAGCTCCAGACCAGTCTCTGGTCCCATAAAATGCTTAACGGCCATCTGCCCGGGCTCCACGTCTGAGCCCGTCTGCTGCAGCTCACAGTCCTGGATGTGCTGCCCCTTCCGACTCTGGTCACGCATCTTCCTGACTGCCGTGGGAGGAGGTGTGTTCCCACACTGCTCCTGCTGCTTTCTGCTGCCCCTTGCCACCTTCTGGGAGTTGCAGTGCACGTTACAACATGACAGTCCATGACATTGAACATCACAGGACATTACAATAGTACAGACCTAAGTAGATCAAAAATGTTGATAAGCAGAAACTATGTCAGTATGAAGAGCTTAGACTTTCGTGGCTAGATCCTCACCTGATCTAAATAAATGTTGGTTCTCAATAGGCTCGTCTACACGAGACATTTACTACGGCATTGGTTTATTAGCTCCACAGTAAATGGTTTGGTGTCTATACATGTGGCCCTATTAGGCTTCAGGAAATTAATAAATTCCACATCAGGGTAGCACTTGTATTTACAAGTATACCCCACTGTGGAGTTTTTTAATGCTCAGCAGCACATGTGTAGATGCTGAGCTGGCTGGCTGGGGCACAAGGATGCTTCAGTGTAGGAGCTGCCTGCCAGCTAGCCCCACACTGGAGCATCCTTGTGCCCCAGCTGGCTCCTCCGCAGTACAATGAGCTAGGTCGGAGCAGCCCTCGACTGGTAGACTGAGCTGGGTCAGAGCAGCCCCAGCTGGCAGGGGCCTGGGGGGGTCAATGTGCTGCGGTCCCATGTATGTGTATAAATAGTGCGCATGGGAGCAATAAATTCCAGCACGATATGTGCCAGAGTTTATTTCTAATTAATTGCATGTGTAGACGCACCCAGTGTGAGTTTATATCAGCTAAGGTTCTGCCTCCTCCTGTGGTATTTATTAGAAAATACACTGACAATTTAAGTGATATTTGGAAATACCTTCCCAAATCCCATAAAACAGGCTTTTGGAGCTTTACTTTGTAAATGCCTCAGGAGAATGACCAATGATCTGACAGTACCAAGAGCATTTGCCATCTAATTTTTTATCTTGCATTAAATTAAAAAATATCTCAGGTCACCCTTCAATTTGTATTTTGGCATCTCTGAAAAGCATGATGCACAATGGATTATCAGCACTTTTCCCATAGATTTCTAGCATCCAGGCAGAAAATACGCTCAGATAGCCTTTTGGATGTAATGAAAAGCTTACAATACATTATATCCTGTGCCTGACGTCATTAATTTTGATATGCTTGTGTTGTATGTCACTTGTTTCACTAACTAATAGATCACTCCTTTCACAAGAAAACTGTTCCCATTGAGTTATCTAAAGAAGAACATGGCTAATAATGAGTTTCTCACTGAGTATGAAAATTCCCTGAGAAGGAAGGGAAAGCTACACCTGATGTTAATACATCTTTGCTTTATGAAGGTAACAGGAGCAGGAAACGGAGTCAGGATTTCCAAAGATGCCAAGTCTATATCTATCAAATGCCACCCCAGGCCTTCGACTTTTCCTACCTAAATGAGAGGCGCGTATGTACATGACACACGCTTTAAAAATAACTCAAATTCATTTCAACAACGTGAATACGCTCCTGCTGTTAGGCTACAAATTTCAGAACAGTTTAACAAATTACAAAATCCCTTTTAAGAAGACAAATTATTCTGAATTATCAGCTCTGATGCACTGTTTAATTATGCATGCTTTTCACTAAGCAGCTTTAAATATTAACAAGATATGTTTTTGCACTTATGACCTAAACCACATCTAAACTCATGTGCCTCACAGTATTATCCATTGTAGTAGTATCGTACAGCAGTGTTGTAGTTGATATCTTTGGCTAGGACCTTTTTTGTCCCTCTAAGTTCACGTGTCACATGCAGTACTCTTCATATGGAGAACAGCATGTGACACATATGGTACTGAGAAAAGACCAGAAAAGCCTCACATCTTACTGTTCCATTAACTTTTCCTTTTTACCTGGCCTCAGGAAACAAGACACGATATGTCTTAGTGAAATCTTTACTGGGAAAAGAATCTAAACTGAGGCACAAGTCAATTTTGGAGCTGCAGAGAGAATTTGTCAGAATTTCTAAAAGCATGAGGATAACAACAAAAAGAGAAAATGCCCAAAATATAAATGTTGTTCTTGATTATCAAGATGGATCCAAACTAATCCTACTTTGGGCTGACTTTGTGACCACCATTCTGACATCCCTCAAAGTCAATAAAGCTAGGCTGGTTTATGACAGCTCAAGATTTGGTCCAGTATGTCCCAGAACAGAATGGTTTATTGATGGTGGATATTGAGAAACATTGGGAAAAGCAGTATGGTGCATTACTCTATATTCTAAACTCCGGGGATAATATCTAGTGTTCAATATGAATTCAGACTTTGCACAGCTCCAAAAGAGTGAATAGGCTCTGAAAGATAATACTGATATACTTATTTCATTGCCTTGTAATTATGGGCTTTTCTATCTTCCATTTTTTCCATATAATTTTCTTGCGCAAACAAGTTATCTGCTTTAAATTTGGAGGGGAGGGGAAGGGGAAGATGAGGAAGTGGTAAGTTAATGTCTTCCGAAGTTGCTTAATGTCAGCAACAAACCTTAATATCATCTTGAGGAGGAGGAGGATGTCGTGGCTTTAACATCTGTATTAACCCAGGAATGAAACTGTATCTGTAGAAATGTGACTCCATCCTTACTACCCCTATTTAGGGCAGGGATCCCAACTACAATAGCAACGCTATGGTTATGCTTCTCAGTGCAACCGAGAAACCGCCAGCCTGCGCACCTCTTCATCCCTCAGCTTTAGTGTAACTTTACAAAAGGCAAGAGGATGTGCTGGCCACAGAACAATCCCTTACTGTATCTGCTCTACTTGGCAGGGCTGCTGCCTGGTTCTGAAAGCGGTAACATCCCTTGCCACTATATACCACAGTGTCCCCTATTGTATTTGGTCATGTTGAGTCACAAGATGAGATATGGCATACATTCTTTGACAAAGCCTGACAGCAACACCTATTAAAAAGCAGCTGCCTTTCTCAGCTGTAGATAGTATCTTTGTTGGGAAAACAAACCACTCGCAAAAGCTCAAAGGTGCTTTGTGCACGCTAATGCAGCTGTCTGATGTATTAAGCATATACACAGGTTCTCTTCTTCCATGGAGTCCCATTGTGTTAGGCACTATATATGCACATAGTAAGAAGCAGCCCTTGTTTTGAAGAGTGTCATTTAAATAGACAAGAGAGACACTGCAGATGGGGAACTGAGACCTAAAATAAGAAGCTCAAGGTCAAACAAGAAGTTTGTAACAGAGCTGGGAACTGACCCCACATCTCCTGTTCCAGTCTATTATCCCAATCACAAGAGCTTCCTTATTTTCTGAGATGGAGAACCATCCTTCAGATCAGGCTGCTCCCTCTGGTTAGCTGCATCTGTGTATTTAGAGAGCACAAGCTCTTTGGGCAGGAGCCGCCTGGTCTTCTTCAATGTTTCATACGTGCTGATTGCACTGAACAATAACAACAGAGCACTTCAGGGACCAATAGTATGGAAAGAAAACAACCAGCCTCCAACACAATACTTGCTCATCCTTGTAAGCAGGTTCCCTATTCCTATGAGTTTATGGCCCATTAGTCACTAATTCCCTTACCCAAATGATCCTTTAGGGGGACATTACAAGCCGACACAAGTTACAACAACCATTAAGCTCTTTTAACTTGTATCGGGAGCTTGTTTAGCTGAACTGTTAGCCATAGGATCGTGGTTCAGAGAAGGTGCTTTAAACTCATGATTGTGCTCCCCTCTGATCCACTACGGCTGACGTAGCCCATTCTCTCCCTCCCCTCGAACATCACATCACGTTCATCAGTTCTCACCCTCTCAAGGCTACAGAGCCATGCCATCAACTCATAACATGTGAGGGAGCCACAAGCTAATTGTGACACCCACAAGTCGTGGGGTTACATCACCCTGTGGGGCGGCTGCATAGCAACCGGCTTAGCTTAATTTTTAATGCTATTTTGTTTGCTCCTGTGGCCGTAAGCATTTTTCCTTTCGACACCACGGAACTGTTCTTGCTGATGCTGCTTTGGGCCTCATTTAGCTACAAAAGTTCATCTGCATAACTTACACCTGCTGGCATCTTAAATTAAAAACACACTACGGTATGAAGGAAGTTGTACCAACTGGCAAACTGTGTTACTATGGACATGGAAATCGATAGGAGTCTCTCCCACCAATTAGTGATACTCAACACGAATGTGTAATAGCTGCAAGGTTAGGCTCCAGATGAACAAGTATCTAGCTGTAAATATATAGAGTATTGCCCGCTGCTTCATGAAATGCTCATTTCTATGTAACTAGTTGGATTCCAGAATGCGGTTTTTTACTACCTGGGCTCTCATAGCACTAAGATGTGTAACTTCATGTACTTTCCCTTAAAGAAAATGCACATGACATTTTAATAGCCATTATCATAACTAGCAATGATAGAAATATCTTTCTATGGAAAAGGCCATACCATCAGAACTGAAGTTTACTATGCAAGTATGCTAATATAGACAAAAATGCCACTGGGGAGGGAAAAGGAATTTTAAAAGCTTTTTGATAAAGTCAAAATCAGAGGTCTAAATTGTTTTATTTTGAAAGGACTCTCCTTTTTGATACTTATTCTCTTTAATATGATACTATAAATTCTAGTATAATTTTCGTTTTTAAAAGCAATTTTATTATACAATTATAAAAAGTCAGACATCAAAATGAAATACTTTTATCAAAATGTAGCACGCTGCAGTGGACCCAAAATTAATTTATTCAAAAATGTCATTTTGCAGGAAAGTTTGAAAAGCCAGGATTTCCTGTGAAAGGGAATTCTGAGTTTGACCAGCTCCAATCATGATACCAGAAAAGGGGCATAAAATACCAAAGACTGTTCATACCTGGAAAAATCATCAGTACAGCTGAATTGTGCAATTACCATCTGGGTGAAGGAGAATAAGAAAAGCAAAGGGAAGAGAAAAAGGATGATGCATAAAAATCTGAGTAAAAAAAATGTTTAATTTCTTTTCTTGGGAAAGGGTTGGGTTAAAAGCTTATTCTGATTTGTTCACACTGACAAGGTGTTGTCCTAAATGGGGAGTTTGTCTTTGGGAGAGCTGGGATGCTCCAAGCCCTGGGAGTAGAGCTGGATGAAAATCAGAATGACTGGGAAATTTTGCACAGAGGTTCTGGGAAATTTTATGCACAGAGGTTCTGGGAAATTTTGATTTCCAAGCATGTTTATTCCCATTTGATATAAGAAATTCCCATTGTTCACTGAAATAGTTCTATTTGATCTGTTTTTAATGCAATGCTGCAGCCTGCTGCTCCAGCTCTTAAAGACTATGTATGGCACCAGATCCTAGGGACACCATGCTTCAGAGGACTCTCTGAACTGTCCCTTTGGAAGCAGACCTCAAAGTCCAAGGGGTCTCCAACCATGGCATAACAAGCCCAGAAGCCCATAAGACCCACATCTGACTGGGGACTCCAGTTATTCCAGGGCTGCCAGGATCCCTGCTGCAGAGCAAGAGGCTTAGAAACCAGGTGTAATTTCTGAGTAGATAAGAACTTCAACCCCAAAGCTTTGGATGTAAATATTATCACATTTGGAAAGGTTCAGATGGATTTTCTTTTTGTTCACACCACTCTTTTGTAAAAAGAAATATGCGGTATACCTTTAGCATCAGTACTGCTCCGGTGGGTATATTTTTCCACCTACTTAGTCTCCAAAACACCACTATTTTCTAGGTATTTGGATGTGGGCTTTTTCACCTTAAGGAAGCTTAATTCATGCTCATAAAGCTGCTATAATAAAGTGGAGCGCTCACCAAAACGAGAATCACGTGTAAGGATTTTTAATGACAAAGTGAAAGGTGTTTCCCAATAAGGTGCTTTTCTGAGCCAAGTTTCTCTTGCTAATTAGAGGAACATGCACAAATTCTCTGCTGTATAATTAAATCTCACAATTAGCCTGTGCACTTAAGCCATCAAATGAGTCTTATGCAGCGGAAGCTACATAAGGACAGCACCAGGATGGAAGGCAGTCGCAAGACCCCATTTGCTAATAATCCAGAACGTTGCACTGATAAATGATAGGGGCTACTGACAGCACTTAGCTGAGTGATGTGCAGGAAAGGGTATATGTTTATGAATGCTTTTATTCTGTAATGTCAATAAAAGAGGCGTGGGGTGGGGACCAAGCACAGAGAGGTAAATACATTGAGTCTCAATTAGTGCAGTGTTGCAGAAGATGGCCAAGGTTAATATCCTTCAGGAGAAGGACTTTATGGGCAGGAGGGGTTGCTCTCTAAAGGATGATGCGACAAGGTGATGATAGGAGAAAGAGAGGGGAAGTGCTTTTAATTTGACTGGACCCCCATTTAGCAATGGCAGGCACAGTGCTGGAATAGCATGTCATTTGAGCTGTATCTAAATCTCTATCAGTGCTCTTCACGGATCTCCAGTAGGATCCATTAAAATGGGCCTGACCTGTAACACTGATGGAATCTGGAAGATCTAGTTCAATTCTTTGCTCTTCCATAGTTTCCCCCTGTGATCTTGGGCAGAGCACTTAGAGCCAGATCCAAAATGGTGTTTTGGTATCTACCTTTTAATTGGGCATCAGTTTAAGTCAATAGGAGGTTAAAGGCAGACAAGGTTAGTTAGTTAGAACAAATTGGTTTTTGAAAGCTTTTGGGCACAAACGCCCTTCTTCTGCATAGGGAGAGTCTGTACAGACCCATTTTTCCAACTATTTAGTTGGGGTAATAAAAGATATCACATCTACCCAAAGAACCTTGTCTGCCTATGGCCTTAGAGCCACACAGCTACAACCAACAACTCTAATAGGAAGTTTAATGCCTTTGTGGCTCCAACCCTTAATCTCTTCTTTATCTGAGTACCCCACCTCTAAAACGAAAATAATAAATCTTCCCTTTCTCACATCTCTTGTCCATCTTTTCTGCTGTTGTCGAAGCTCTCTGAGAAGAAACTCTCTCAGAGAGATGCCTTTGCTGATAAAAATCTCTCTCTTAACCCACAGTCTCCAATATGAATTATCTTGAGTAAGAACAGTGAAGACAAGGAACTAAGTTTTGTGGTATAGTAAACTTGGTAAAGTCAATCTCAAGGAGGGGGTGAGGGCTTATCTCAAGGAATATACATGGTAACACTTAAATGCCTTCTTGTTATACCTTCGGATGGCATCACATGCTAAGGTATTTCACACAGATTTGTCTGTGGAGGAGGGTTAAATAGAGAAAATAAGCCCTTTCTGGGTATTTTTATAGTACCTACCATGATGTCACTTCAAGCTTCAGAAATACAATTAAATAGTAAGCACAGAGGAGGAAACGAATAGAACTCATTGTTATTGCACATTGTAACCTGGGATAGAAGGAGGTTCATAGAATTAATGATTTACCCCTGGCTATTTGTGTTTACACTGGAAAAAGGATTACTTTCTTTATCACACAGATCACCTGCCATACCATGTTCCATTATGTCACCTTAGTCTTAACTGCCGTTCTAGCTTTCTTTTTTCCCCAATAAGCCTTGATCAATTAGTACAGACTCACACTGTATCATGAAATGGTGGCAAAAACCCCACAGGAAAATCTATATAAGTGAGAGGAGAAGATAGTAATTGTGGGGCAAAGGAAGTGTATATATACATATATACATACACATATACACATACACATATACATACATATATATACACACTCACACATACATAGATAATTTATTAAGGTAGTGGTGGGGAGAAGGAAATAAATTATATATATATATATATATATAATGCACAAGAATTTTTAATGACAAAACAAATATATATATATAATGTTTTAATTTATTTCCTTCTCCCCACAACTACTACCTTCCCTTCTCACTTATTAGGATGGCATCCAGCATTCAGGCATAAAATCCTAAATTATAGAGCAATTTGGCCTGTTCAACTGATCCATAAAAGTATGCACTTAGCAAATTCTAAGGGCAGGTATGAGAGATGTATAGCACATGATGTGTCGCCTTTTCAAGATATCCACCGAGGCATGCAAAAATAAACATATGCTGAGGTGGATGCAATGTGCTATTTGTACAATGCAACATGGCAATGACCTGGAGCAGTAAAAATATCTGCAGATTTAAACCCAGAGGACTCTGTTGCATATCAATAGCATTAAGAATAGCAGAAATAGAAATGTATTATTTATAGACCTATTTATAAAACCTAAATACTGCACTGGTGAACCTGCTTCCTTGGAATGAATTGCCTTTTTTTTAAGCATGTTGTATGGCAGACTGGAAGAAGAATGCACCAGGAAAAAATATCTCTATAAAGAGATAATTAGTCTCTGAGTCTATTTCTGAACCCACTTATCCAATTTTTACATTAGGGAACAGGACTGATTTCAGTGAAATAGCCCATGATTTATAGTGGTGTGAGGTAAGAATTGAGCCCTCCCTGCTGAAAGCAGCCGCACTACAATGGACTGATTCTACATTAGTTAAAGTCAATAGGAATTTTATCATTAACTTCCATGGCAGGATGATCAGACTCTAATTGAGAGCCAGGATTTTCTGGTGAGATGCCTTTGGTTTGAGTAGACATGCTGAAAAGCCAAAGGCGCACTACCATCGCTCATAATCCTGTGGGTGATGGTAATTCTGTGCCTTAACTCTCCCCGCATCATGACTGCAAGATGGGCCACAAACCCTGGGTGGAACTGGTTGCACTTTAGTCTGTGCCACACATACAGCAGATTTAGCTGGTCTGAAGCATACTCAGTGATGTCTACATAGCGCTGCATCCACCATGGTATGCCCTTTGTTGCACAACTCCTACGGCTTTCAGTAGAAGTTAGGTACCTTTAGACCGAAATCTGATCACAGTTTCTCCTTGGATGTTTCTTAAAATTGCAGCCACATACAGATGAGTTCAAGAAAATAAAAATAAGCATCATTTGAAGCTGTGTTATTTATTACCTTGGAGGTCCTGAGAACCCAGACAGTTTATCATCCAACAGGGGCTGACTGGGATAGCCGTCTTCAAGAGAAGCTGTTTCCTCCTGAGGATGCGGGTGCCTCCCAGGGTGGCCCAAAGAGGTCATTCTATAGCAGTGCGACTGGTTTCCTCTCACTGAAGGACTTTCGCTGTTGGTAGGAAATGCAGCACCACCTGGATTGAAACATCAGGTACGAAACAGAAGGAACCGTAGGATCCTGAATCACAAAGAGAATAAGCCGAACTCAGAAGGGATGCAAACGGCAGTGTAAGTGGCTGAGGCCCAAATTCACAAAGGGCACCAACGCGAAGTGATGCTCACTTTCTCTATTTAATCCAACAACTGTTAAATGCGAAATGCCTAAGTGGTCTGGGAGCAGGGACCAGCACCTGGGCCTCCTCCCTTTCTGCTGAGTGCCTGCGTTACTGGTGTACAGAATGACGTTTCTGCTTGCTTGGGCTCTCTCGCTGTTGCCAGAACTGTTGAATGTTTTGCTGCACTGTGGCACAGCTTCAGCAGGAGTGAAGAGTGCTCCCAGCCTAGCATGGCCTCTAGCCTGATGGGTTAGGCCACTTTCCTAGTGCATAGGGAATGTGGGCTTGATACCACTCGGGCTGAGGAGTCCAGGTCTCCCACTTCTAGGCAAGTATTCATATAAAAGGTAGGGGGACAGCACCTCCTCCTCTTCCTCTGCCCATGCTTTTGTATGAAAGTGACTGTGGCTGACCTGCTTGTGCTGTACTCTGTGCCATCTGTGTTGGGCACGCTCAGAGCACACCTACCACACCAGGCACATTGGAAGCAGACTCTTCGTTTCTGATCGCCAAATGAGTTTAGGCACAAAGTAGATGCCCAAACCCCCTAAGAGGTCAAGACCCCTGGGCATATGCAGCGGGGGGGAAATGTAGACCCCTAAGGAAATTTACTGGCAGAAACTTGGGTCCCTTTGATCTTTTATGCACAGAAGAGATTAGGTGAGGATTTTGTGGATCACAAGGTTGGGCTCAGGCAGCATTTATGTCCCCAAGTTCTCACAAGGATAAACTGAATGCAATTTACAGCTGAGGACACAAAACAAAGGATTTCTAGCAGGAGTATTACTAAGAGGTGTTATAAAAGAGTAGCTTCCTCTGTTTGTACGTACACCTTCCTTCTTTTCTTGCTGTTTTTGCTACTCATTACTTACTTATCAGCTCTCGGCTGCTTTTCACCACAGTGACACAGGCAAGCCTTCACCAGCAGGAAGATGAAATAACACCATGGAGAATTAGCTGTTCTTGAATCTCACCTATCCCATGCAAAATCCATGCAATGACATTACTTTAGTACTTACATCCCTTTTCAGATGTTCTTACCACTATGTAACATGTACTCTTACTCATGCCTTCATTAAACCCGACCCAGAGATTTCAGCAGGAGTTTCATTCAGTTTTTCCAGTGAGCATATTTAGCTTGATGTTTTTAGAAGTGATCCTTGGTTGAGTGGCTGCATTTATTTCCGTCACCTTTAGTTTGATTGGTTCTCTATTAAATCAGTGCTCCTTCTCATTAAGAAGTGCTGCCTAGTATTTAAATTCTTTTGATGAATCAGTGATATATTGTAGCACATACTTGATTTGATTCTGCTTTAACTTCCACAGGTTCAAACTTGAAAGACTTCCCTTGAAACCAGTAGAGTTACATTAATGTATTAAAAGGTATAAGAGCTGAATCAAGCCTACGCTTTCAGAAGAGCTCAGGGATTGAGTCTCAGGTTAGCACCCACAATTAGGGCTTGAATTTTCAACACTGGTCAACAGCCTAATCTGAAATTTGACTTTGCCACCTAAATGAAACAGGTCTTTTGATAGCCTGGCTTTGACTGTGGGCTCTAAGCAGTTTTGAAACACTTGCACCTTGTTCTTTGGTGGAAAATGCAGGTTAATTCTAAGGGAGCACTACAGAGAAGAGCAAAGAGATTTTAAAAGATGTATCTATCTGACAAGCATGAAGTTGGTCCAAGAGCATAACCAGATAGTTCACATATTTATCATGATGAATTTGCATCTTTTTTTCGTATGTTATCGTACCTGGTGCTCCCACAGAAACCAAACAGGGCCACGTTTCTTAATGGGGAAAAAGATCAAGTTCCAAATGCCTTTCATAAATTTTCTGCCTAATTAAATTCACATTAACAGGATTGAAAAGGGCATCTTTATTGCCAGCTCATGTTTTTGTTTGCTTTTTTACAATTCACTTGGACTTACATAGACATCTACATTGTTTTCTTCCCTCTAGTCTACTTATCTGGTTGAAATGCCATTGCAAAGTACTGTGGCATTGCCTGGTATCATTTGGCTTTATGTCTATCCAAATTTGTTAGCTTTTATCTGAACAGTTATAGAATTACAATTTTTTCTGCCTTCCTTACTCAGTGAAAATGGGGGACGCTACACAGTTATCAGATTAGTTGACAACAGTGCCATCTTGTGTTCCACTTCACTGGGAGACTGAATATATTCATGCAGCAGAGAATAAAAAACAATGTAATCCTAGAAAAAAGAGAATCTGGAGACAAATTAAATGTATGTATGTATATCAGACATGCTGACTGTCTTTTGATCCACGAGCATTAGCATGACTGGTTTATTGGTGCTTTGTTATCATTATTTACTTTTTGAACCTCTTCTTTTACTTTAACATCCTGTCTGCAGCTGGATTTACAATTGCCTTTTCCAGATTAGGTTTCCAGACAACACAAAAATAATCATAAGAATAGGGAACTTTTTTTACAAACAGTTTGTATCCACTGTTTGGGTAGAAATGGTTTGATTGAGCTGCTAATCAATAATACTTTGTAAATTTTTAATGTTCACAGAATGTGAAATGCTGTAAATAAAATAAGCTAACCACAAAAGGCTATTCTTTGTAGTTCATTTAAAAAATGTCAGTTCAGCACTATGGCTAACTACCTGCTGTAGATATGGCTTTAAAACTGTCTGGGCTAATAAATCAAGACCAGAATTTGAATAACCTCTAGTGGCAGGTAATTTTTCAGAACTCCCAAATACTACAGTAAGTAGCACTAGATTTTTTTAAAGCTAGGTACTAATATGGACAGAACTGAAACAAAATGAGAGCTGGATTGTGTCACTGGTGTGTTTATCAATCCAAGATACAGAAGACTCACTGTAATAATCTGAGTTGCTGGTGGATTCAAATCAGGAAATTCAGACCTGGATTTCAACCATCGCTTCACATTAAACCTTTACCATTTGGATCTGTGGATGTTTAACTGGCCTGGTCTTGAGATATACAGGTACTGTGCATTTTCTGGCTGGATCCAGGTCGTATCTATGTATCCGCTCCCCTCCAAAACTTTGGTTCTTTGGTTCCTGCTCATCCCTAGCTGTCACAGGCAGAGTGTACGTGAAATGAAAGCGTATGCACAGAAGGGAAAAAAGGTATCAAGTAGACACAGCCATTTGTAAAGTATCAGACAGTCCCCTACTCTGTAAGAAAAAACCCACTTTGTAACTTTGGTTCCTGTCTGTATCTTTCCCAGAAGTGTCTTTGCAGGAGACGTGTCACTATGGAGACAGATTGATGACTTTTCAGCCAATAGTGTGTCGCGGACTGATCTGAGGGTCTAGTCACATGGGGGATATCGGTACAATTTTCAATCTTGGTCTGCTTGCAGGACTAGCAGGGATTAGGAGAGAGGCAGCAGCAATGTGCAAAACCCTGCGTGAGGTGGAGATATGGGATGATATCCACCACGGCATAGAAACTCCTCTGTCTGATTCAGGAGACGCGGCGATCCCAGCCCCCTTGGCTAAAACAACGATTGGCGTTAAACTGGGGTTCAGCCAAAAAGCGGTTGAAAAATAGAGGCTTCAAATGTTTCCAATGATTGCCCTGATGTTTGCAAGGAGGGAAAACAGAAGGCAGTTCGGGAGTGCTGGTACCTTGGATAGTGGGGGCCAAATTCTGCTTGCCTTCCAGGCCAGCCCAATAAATAGCTACCATTAACTGATGCTGACAGCTGGGGGGTTTCAGGCACAGTCCCCAACCCTCAGAGGCTAGAATACCACAATCATTACAGCTGAATCTCGTCCATGCCCCTAACCTCTCTAAGTCCCTTTGGTGTTATTTTTCTTTCCTCATTGGTAATTGCAACATCCCTCAATTAGCATTAGCTGTGAATGCAATTAACGTCCTCTTCACACCTTCTTATAGATCATTAATAAAGCTGTTAAAGAAACCAACACCTCTGATGTATCCTTGCAGCATCCCACTGGAGTCATCTCAAATTGATAATTTGCCAGTTATCATTAACTTTTGTTTATGGCCCTTAAGCTAATTTTCAGCCCATAGGAAAGGCTCCTAGGTAAGCAAACTCAAAACAGATCACCCTAGGAGACTTGCTGGAGGAGGAAGTGGTTGGGAAGACCAGGGCTTGATTCTTTATGTCACCACAGATTTCTTGGAGCAAAGGAAATAGCCTCTCTTACCTCAGTTTGCCATCTGTAAAATGGCGATATCTCTTCCTTATCTCATGCCAGTGCTGGGAAGAAAGATACACAGCATAGTGTGAGGTGATAGGATACTATACAGGTGTAGATGTTGCAACCAGATGGCTTTGCTACATAAAGATTTCCCCAGAGCCCAGATATACAGAATATCTACATCTACAGAGCTCAGATGAGTTTGCCTGCTGAAGCCTCATCTACACTTACAATCCTCCTTTTCCATCTCCTCGGCACAGCCTGCTCCAGCAGATGATTGGTGTTAACAGTGCCTGATAAGTTTTATGTTGAACCAGAAGAATAATCCTTACAGTGTTGCTGTGGGTATAAGGAATGAAAATAATTGCTAGTGCTGGCTGCTATGCCCAGTTTTAAAAGTTAATTCCCTGTCTTCTCCCATTCATAGTGATACGTAGGAAATAAAGAGCAGAGGGGAACATAAAATATTTTCTCTCTTACAAGAATTTTTGAGATTTCAATTTTTTTTTCCATCCAAAAGCAGTACAAAATGGCAAACCTTTTCATGAGGCACAAGAAAATCCGCATCATTGCACTTCAGTTTAACTTCCTTCCCTCCCCTCTCTTTTTTTTTTTTCTTTTCTTTTCTGTTCACTATAAATTAGCTTAAGGGGGCGGGGTTAAGTCACTTGAACCTGGGAATGCAATTTTTGTTCATTTTAAAAATGCTAAAATAAGATGCGGCTCAACATGATGAATCTTTCTGATAAAAAATTCCCAGTCAGTTCTACAGAAAGAGCCTAAAATATCTTCCTTCACTATGCCGCACAGTTTTTACTGAACACAGCTCACAACAAAACTTTTACCTAGGTATGGTCACTACATTGACACTCTCAGGATTCAAGAAATGAAACCACAAAGGACACTGTTAAATCCAGGCCTATGCCTTCATTGTCCATGATCATGGACATTATTTATCATGTGTATTGTGGTAGCATTGAGCAACTCAGTCAGGACCAAGGCTCTGTTGTGTTTGGTGCTCTACAGGCATGCTGAGAGGCAGCCTGATCCCAAAGAGACTAATTAATGGTGCAACAGGTTGGTGTAAGAAACAGAGAGGGGGTTGGAGAGGACAGCTAAGGACAGTCAGCAAGTTAGTGGGAGCCAGCTCAACTCATTCCTCCCTCTGCCATGCACAACAGCTGTGCTGCTGGTGTATTCAGGCAGCCTGACATACCCTTCCTGTTAGTTATTATTATACAAACTCCACTGCCAGAAGGCTTCAGATATGGCAGCTGCAAAACAAATGCCACAATCCACAGGAATACAAGTCTCCCCTAGCTCCAGCTATCTATTTTTAACACGCTGCTCCCCAGTCTTGTTTATTTTTTATATTAGCATATCAGATAAGGGCCCCAGGCATAAATCAGCACCCTATGGCAGTGGTTCTCAAAGAGGGTGCTGCAAGGTCTGGGACAGGGCTACATGGCGATACCTTGTGAGAAACCCATCGCACCCTGGAAGCAGAAATACGACAGAAATGGAGGGAAAGGAAACATGGTGGAGTAATCCATGGTTCAGCCCTCCCTTTAACCACTACCTGTGGCATCTACAACAGAGTCTGCAGGTCTAGGACTGGCCTTCTTAGCCACCAAGGGACTCATCTACAACCCTTTACTTGACCCATGAGGGCAATCATCCTCCACCTGGAGGGATCGCTGTCAACAGCTGACAGATCCTTTGAATGGTATCACAGGAAGCGTGAGGAGATAAGAGAGGCATGAGGAGATAAGCAGATAAAGGCAGGCTCATGTTCTCCCTTCCTAGCCACCCCCACTGACCAACTCTTCAGTACAGCAGTTTCCACTGTAATACAGTTTTTGAAATGAGGTGCCTTTCAATTCACAAACATTATGGAGGGGGACCTCGAGTCTACTGAGGGATGTGTTATGTCTAAAAAGGTGGAGAACCACTTACCTATGGTCTGAGCACAGGGCAGTAAGATCATCCCCACCCAGAGCTTGCAGTCCAAGGCCAGAGGTAACAGCTGCGTGCAGACAGATGGGGGAGTACAAGGCTACAGTGAAACAATATCAGTCGTGCATTGGTGTGAGCTCGCTGGCAGCCTGACTGCTGCCAAGTGCTCATGCAAGCATCACAGAATAGGGGAGTGATGAAGAAGGAGGTGGAGAAGAAGGCAGTGGCTTTGCAGATCTTACAAGGAGTTTCACTCATGGGAGAAAGCCCACAGGGAGCTTGTGGGAGATGTATCAAGTAGGAGATGGAGCCTGACATTTTGGCTAACTGGGGGCAGGAGTTGATACCCTGGTAGACTGAGAATGATAGCAGACAATGTCTGAAAAGGCTTGAAAATGAAGGCAAATTCCTTGTGTTTGAGGAAGGAATTTGGCAATGGCAAGGCTGTAGTCCTCAAAGCCAGGGTACAGGATGTTGCAGTAACTAGGATTGCAGATGAGAAGAAGGAGGAGAGTTTCAGCTGTGCAGATGGATAGAAAAGACCATGAATCTGCAAGATATAGACATAGCGTGGCTGTGAGGACCAGAGAGGAGGTGCAGGTTGCAGGTCTGAGTGACAGACACAACGGTGGTGTCGCCTGCAGTCGTTGAGAAGGGAGGTAAAGGCAATGCCTTGAGGGAGAAAATGATTGGTGTCCCTCATTTGTGCCAAATTCATGCCCTCACAATCCCTCCATGCCATACCCCCGGGGGCTCATTCTCTCAGCCTGTAGGACAGAGTCCCCTAGTACCATGGGTGGATTGAGGATTTTGAAAATGGGGGTGTAGATAGTGTTGCATCCTCCCATCTAACACAGCACTTATTTTTCTCAAGGTAAAAGGAAATGAGAACTGAAGCTACCTTCCCAAGGGGAATTGCAGAAGAAAGTCTAGCTTGATTAGTGGAACTTCAAGATCATTAAAAAGGAGAGAGGATCATCTGTGGAATGAAGGGATTAGAAGGAATCAGATAGATTTTAATGAGCCATGAATTCAGTTCATGCTCTTGCTGCTGTCTGAACAGAAATACTGCTGACAGGCAGCTGGTTTTAAATTCTGAGTGGAGGAGGACTCAAAAGGGGCTGCAGTTGCGCCAGTGCATCTATCCCGGATCCACCCCAGCCTAGCACAGCATGATATCCCCGGGACGGGGTGGGGGAGACATGCAGAGTACCTGAATCCAGCTAATCACAGATGCGTATGGCAGTGAAACAAATAAAATGAGTCTTTGGTTGCATCCAGACAAGCAGGGATGTACGGTTTGTGGCACCTCACCTGCAGAATGATAAAACATGCTGCATGCTGCAAACTTGCTCCAGGGGTAAAAAAAAAAAAGCGATGCAGCACACACTAGAATAGCATGCTCCAGAACAAATGGGGGCTTGGTCCTCCGGTGAGACACTCCAGATGCCAACCAGAGCGTCTCTATGTTCCATTTGTGCCCCAGCTGCTCCAGCACGCCAAGAGGAGCAGGGCAAGGACAGTTTGCCCACAGTGGGACACTGGGGACAATGTGTCCTGCAACAAAGTGCACGTGCAGGGGTGTGCGCTGCAGCTCAAAGTACCGGCACAAAATTGTGCCACTACTATTTGTGCCGGTGCAAGCGCACACCCCTGCTTGTCTGGATGTAGCCTTTGAGTTCCAAGTGATGCTCTGTCTTTGACTGATCCCCGTGAGTTAAGGGGAGAAGGCTGATGACAGAGCAGGAGATGCCACCTGGAAAAGGATGACAAGAGTAAGCGAGATAGAAAAGCTTCCATGTTTCTTCCTGACACAAAGTAAGGAGCATGTAGTGTTAGCGGCTGTCCATCAGGAGGTCAGGAGCAGAAAGGCAGCTCCCTAGACAGTAAGGGATCTTTCATCTCTTAGCATATGTGAGCAGAGATGACAAAAGTAGCCATGAGAAAATGAAGAAGTGGAGGACAGAGCCAAATTAGGAGAGAGATCTGGGTGGAGGGAGAAAGTAGGAGTTATATCTCATGCATTTCTTCACCCCAGTACCAGAGGTTTGGTAGTTCTGGTGCCCACATGTAACTGGAACAATTACACCTCAGGAATCTGGCATCTCCCCACCGATTTGACTCAGCCCAGTGGCACCACTCCCACAATTTTATCACAAGTCCCACAATATTTGGTGCTGTTTTTACAGGCCCCAGTTCCAGGAAGCAGGTGATCATTCCAGGATCTTGGCTTTCTTTCCCAAACATAATGAATACTCCATGGCTTAGAAAAAAAGACTGAATGCAGAACCTTTGTAGTCTGTCAAACCAGAAAGCCAATCAAAAGAAGCCTTTAATTCTTGCTTTTTTACATCTCGTTATTTTTAGGGCTGGATATGCAAATTCTTAGCCCCCAGGCCTGGCAATATTTCTGCTATAAACCCACTGCTGTCAGAGACATACGGTGGCCCTGGTTCTGCCCCAGAAATGCTCCAGAGCTCCCACTGCCTTTCCCAGGGACCCTGGCCATCCCACTCTGACATCAGTGGAGTTCATGTGATGCAGTGGGGACACAAAGGCAGTGTCTTAGGGCATCTAAGTCTGCACTTGCCAGTGCTTAGCAGTGCATTCATTTAGATTCAATTTTAACATCAGTATTTAATTTCCAATTATGGCACAGCAAAAAGATGGGGCAGAAGAAAATGCCTATACAGCCAATTTATATCGATGTAAGAAAAAAAATCTTATTTATTTTACTTGTCTTAGTTTAAGAATTCATTCTCTCTCCTGATAGAAAGAATGGAAGAACCAGGGACTGAAAAACATATTCCTCTTGCTTATTATCTAAGCATTATTTTTCAGGGCAATTTCTGCTGCGTTTAATATTTTCTAACAGAGTTTTCAAAGGTCTTGGCATCCCTTTGGAGAGCATCTATGTTCACTTAGCATTCCAGGCCACATAGTGATTTGTTAATGTATAGATCTGTCACAGCTAATACATCTTTACAGTGTTATGGATTACATTATTATTTTTTATCAAGATTACAGCACCGGCTCTCTGATGTGGGTGATGTAAATGCTTATGGACTATCAGCTGCCATTTGAAAATTAGAGTAAAAACAACCAATGTGATTCAGAGCATGCTTCCATTTAAATATTAATAGCACAAGGACATTGATGGCAATGGTATATCCCTGTAGATGCTGAGTACTGCATCCTCCTTACATGCATTCATAGCATTAGACAGCAGAAAGAGCACTCACTAGGGGGCTGCTGCTGCTTGCAATGCATAAACATTCATGTGCAGCTGCTTGTGTGTATGTGTGTGTGTATGGGTATGTGTGCAACTGTGCATGTGTGCACATGTGTGAAAATTGACACGATCACTGCCAAAATCAAAAACCTCTTATCCTTACCTTTCTCTGATGTCAAGCAGACTTAACAACAGCAATAATTCAAGCAAAACCCAAATAATGTACCACATAAATAGCATATGTGCCAAATGAATGCAATAATAAAACAGATGTGGCAAATTACATTTAATAATGTTTGACAATTCCCCACACAGCTAATGGTTTGCTAGAAACTAGTCCCTAATGTTTTAGGGACTGCTGGCATTTACAGTCATTTTCTTTGTCTTAATTTACATATTTGCTCACTGTGCACCATTTTCTTCCTGTTCCTCGCTAGTTTATGATCCTTTTTCACTTGCCAGGATTTCAGAGGATGTTTTCACTCCTGGCTTACTTCCGTGATGGACCGTGCCAAGGAAGAAGCTGGGCAGATTCTCCCTGGGTGGATCATTTATTTTTCTCATACTATAAAAAAAAAAAAATCCACACTGACACCAGGAGTCATATGACAGCTCTTCAATGCCGAATGTGAGTCTCCATGAAACAGGAATCCTAGCACAAGCCGAAAAAGAACAACCATGACAGACAAAATCATTGTGCCAATTACAAAAAAATCTTCAGGTCCAGAAGATTTTCTCTTGTGACTGAACACACTGGATTTCTATCTCCCCCACAAGGATTCATAGTGTTTTAAAGCACAAGTTAATATTTTCAACACCCATCAAAGGTAGAGAAGTTGGATTACTCCCATTTTACAAAAGAATAAGTCCGGGAATATAAAGGGCATCTCTTCTGCGAGTCAGTGGGAGGCAAACTCAGAGAAGTTCATGATCCAGGTTCCCAGCTGCAACATAGCATATCTCACACCAATGGAGCAACATGAACAGACAAGAAATGAAGCGAAACCATAAAAAAGGGTTGGATCTGGATTTGAACTTCCCCAGACTTTGGAAAGGTCTAGATCTTGGGTCTCTGAAAGAAATTATCAATTTACATCTGAAAAGGTGGTAATTTATCATATAATATTTAAAATCAAATCATTGTAGTTATATGCTAATGAAATACATGCACACAATGAACAAAGGGGCACTTCCTGAACTAGAGGGCACAGGTGATACTAAGGATCCAAATCAGGCATGAACAAGGAGATGTCTCAGAAAAAAGCTATTATTACTATGAGCCTTTTGTAAAGCCTGGGAAGTGCTGCTGAGCGAGAGAAGGAATCTAGGATTGAATCAAAGGAAATGATAAAGTAACAACCTTCCCATGTACTGAGAGATGAATTACACATCTCCATGGATCTCATGGGCCCACTCCTCAGCTCTGCTCCAGATTCGTTGCAGGAGCTCAGCAGAGCGGAGCCAATGTGAAGCCAAAACAGCTGGTAGGCTGCAGATTCCACCAGACGTATAGCAAAATAGATTGGCCTAAGTTGTGTAGCTGGTATTCACTAGCAGCCCGTGTCACTGGGAGGAACCATGTGTGGCTGGAGCATTTTTGTGCTTTGATGTACCAGCCCCTTGGAACCACTACTGGCCAGAACAGACTACAGCAGATTTAAGGCTGCTTTAAAGTATGCTAGGACTGATGGAACAAAAGGAAATGAATCTTTTGCATGCTGGGCATGCAACTGGTGATGAAGCCCAGTGTCTATCCAGCCTGACAGATCTGCTTCCCTACACATTTTAGTAAGTTAAAAAAAAATTACATTTTAACCAAACAAAGCTGTAACAACAGTCTATAAAAAGAGTGATGTTTGACATTGAAGCTGGCTGGCTTAACGCTGAAGGTTAAGACTTATTACAACTTATCTATTGGTAATGTGACCACTCGGTAGTGTGGACAGAGTCTGTCTGTGTTTTATTCTAGGCCTGGGAACACAGGGACTCTGCCTGCTGCATCCATACCTCCTGTCTGATAAGGGCTGCCTGCTTCACTGCATATGACTTCAGGTGCCCTGCATCCCTATAATTAGGTTAATTTTCCAATGAGTCCAGTGTGCCCCAACCCATCCAAGGCCATAGACAATCCATATTGCCCCTTCCTGCCTCTCTACCCCTTCCCTTGCCCTTCATTTCCACTCCTCTACCCAATACAGCAGGGATGGCTGCACTGGCTCTGGCTCAAGGCTTCAGGCTACCCTCCCTGGGGTGAAGACTGCTTGTTCTTCTGTCCCCTCCAAGGGTCCCCATGGACTAGAACAACCCTAGCTTGGCAGGGGCTGCTAACATCACTCCCCAACTTTGAATGTTGAGCCTGGAGTAGGGGAAGGACTGGGACACTGAGCAGGAAAGCTGCATAGCCTGTTAGGTGGAAGAGAATGGGCATCCCCAGCTTGAGGTCTATAAAGGGGCTTCAAGCTGCCCCAGGATGGGTACTGCCAAAAGCAGTCTTTGGCAAGAGCAGTGATAAGGAAAGGGGGGCTTTATTGCATTGCTTGTTCTAACATTTTTTCCCCTTGAGGGAAGGGAAGGATGAATGGATCTGGAGGACAGTCATTGCCCCGCTCTGTGAGAGGGAGGGATGGGCTTAAAAGGGACAGTAAGGAGCGATGGAGCTCCCCTGGGTGTGAAGCAGTGGAATTGAAGTGGGTAGGGATGAGAGGACATATGAAATCTAATGAATAAATAAAGGGCTAGCACCAGGCATGGGGCACAGACCTCCTGTGTCTTCCCACCATTCCCTTATGAGGGCAGACACATTCCTCTGTAGCCCACTAGAAAAGCAGAACAGTGCTAGGAGCAGCACGTGCGCCCCTAGAAGTCTTTATTCCATGTGTGAGTGAGTGCAGTGCCAGCATGAGTGCAACAATACAACTGGTGACCATGCTGCAAAGGGTGATCCGCCAGGTGGATCACCCTTTGCAGCGTGGTCACCCTCACGTGAGCGGGACAAATACCAGAATCAATCCAAGGCAGAGCATTTGAGTTCATTCTGCAGTGAAGAGACATCCCAGGAGCATCCAGCACAGATCCAGCACAGATCCTCTCATGAATGACCCGCAACACATCTTGACGTGGGGGAGATGTATCCAAATGACAAGGCAAGGCAAGGCAAGGAATACGATCTTTGTTTCCTAATTTAATGCAGTGATCTCACTATAAGCATGACAGAATTTGTCTCCTGCACTCAATTTTTTTTTTTTAATCCCAAGGAACGCCACCTCTCTTTCACAATTTGATGGAGACAATTAAACTTCAGCAGAAGGCGATTGAGTCTGAAACATTTCAAGTGTGAGAGGCATATTTGCTTGATGTACATATTCGCATTTCAGAGGAGGCATGTTCTTGGGCTGGAAGGCAGTGTAGCTGCTGTCTGATGCAGAAGTTTGATCCACAGTTATATTTCTCTATATCTATTTCTATATCTACATCAATATAGATACCTATATCGATACCTATATCAATATATATGTGTGTGTGTGCGTAGGGTGTGAGAACCTCCTTCAGATCTTCAGATGCAGGGATGTTTCAGGGAGATGTGTTTTAACTCCATGACACTGTGAATGCCATGAGAGAATGGCTCCGAGGATCAGTTCTATGAGATAATAGAAAACATGCCAAGCTGCATATACTAAAGTACTGTGGTTGCTATTGCTTGAAAAAGCTGCTAGCCTTTTTCACTGGCACAAAAAATAGCTGCAGGTGTCACTGTATTCTCCCATGTGGGTCTCTTCCTTGTCCTGTGAGACTTGGGAGTCAGCCTATTTACAGTAGCAGCTCCAAAGAGTCTGCATACTCTCCAAATTAATGATGGCATCATTGCCTACTGCACCAACTACATCCGGGTTTATCGGTGATGCACTTCTCTCCTCAGTCAGCTCATGCCACAGGTCACAGCCATGCCCTAATACACTTCAGGCTAGAATAGTGTCACTACAGTGTTTTTCTGTCAAGATATGAGGATAAGTGAGTGTCTGACACTCATCTAATGTTGGAGCAGGAATTACAGCACCAATTTTAAAATAATGAGCCCTCTGCAAGCTAACAGGTGGATGGAAAGGGATGGAAAGTTCCCCACCAGGAACTTATTTGCCAGAGTTCAAATCTGCAGTGAGCACCACTCTTAACTCTCTGCCTTGCTATGGCTCTAATTTGAAGCACTAAACATTTATTCTGGTAAACGGCTCTGCTAAAAGATGAGAGCAAAATTCAATCCCTGCCAATGTCACTAGGGCACCACAATTATCAAGAGCGAGCCTTTCCTTGCACAAAAGACAGCTCAGCTGCTCCCTGAAGGATACCACCGGCGTTTAGATTTCAATTCCCAGGGTCTATCATACCATCTTGATGCCTGAAGACCTTAATTCATCTTGCTGTCATATCTAGCCATCACCTATGAGGCACTTTTCGAATGAGGTTCATCCTGCCTGCTAGTGTAACACAGTCATCATCTGCCCTGTCATCTGAAAAATATAAATGTTTCATGCTCCACTAATAAATCTGCTACAATATTTGCTGTTGCTTTTGCAGGCCAGAGCTCTGTTCTATGGAATATTTATGAATTGCTTGCCTGATGATAATGATCATTGCTAATTGTGTGCCTCATATTGGTTTCTCCGCGGTATGTGAAACAGCCTAAATGCTCCACTGTGGACGTTCAGTGTTTGTTACTTTCTTCATATTTCGTTTTAATGTGAGCCAAGCTGGGAAGAAAATTCCTTTGAACATTACAGTGCAGGGGAGTTAAAACCAATGAGAAAAGGGATGGAAAATGAGAACAAGGCTTTTGCTTGAGCCCATTTAATGGGAGGAGCTGCAGGAGGAACTTTGCCAAAGGAGAGTGATAGCATTTTATTTACTTACCATTAAAAGTTATAGCTCCTCACTACCCCTATCACCCCCCCACACACACACTTTCTTTTGCCTGTTGCCAGCCTTAAATAGCCCTAAAGTGCCAGCTGTGCAACATCATATATTTCCCTTGGTAGTGAATGGAGTTCTGAACCTGTTGCCATAAAACCCAGCCACTCCAGTTCCAGGGAGCTCCTGGCTCTTCTTCCCTTAGTCTCTCCTTTCTGAACCGCTCTAAAATTACAGCCAGAGTTTCCTAGTGCTGCCTAGTTTAGTCAGAAACAGCTTGAGCCTGTAGACTCTGCCCCAAATACGAGGTTGGGTGCCAAGCTGTGCTATCCCAGGGACAGCAGAGAGATGCAATCGCCTCTCCGAATCCCAAGTACATCCCCTGCTCAAGTGCAAGAGTCATGAAGCCCTGAAAACTGTGGGGCTTACACCTTACCTCCTGTGTCACCAGCTCACTTGGAGATTCAAATCCTCTCACGATCAACCCCATGTGGCTCCGTTGGCTTTAGGGATTAAATAAAGTCTGAATTTGCCAAGGGGAGTTTTGGGCTCATATAAGTTGAGAAAGGTCATGAGTTTGATCAAGTATTCACTTAATCCATGAAGTACCAGGGTCTTTGCATGGGTTTGACCCAAAGGCGTAAAACTGCTGTTTTGTCTACATTCAGTGAAGGCTTCTGCAACTCTGGACTGAGTACTAAATTTTTAGTAAAGCCTAAATCCACCTGGGTTACACTAGCTTGACATGGGGGGGTTGTCATCAGTGTGCTCCCTCTCTGAGTCAGGACGCTTTCTGCAGCAAAAACTTTTGCACTGCACTAATAAAAGACAGATAAAAATAGTACTGGTGAGGGACTCTGGGAATGTAAAGTATTCAACTCCGCAGCAGGGGTACAGACTTGGGACCAGAGCCTCAGTATATTATAACTCCAATGTACGAAGTTGTAGATTGGCTCAGTGTACAATGGCTCCATTGTCCAACGAAGACAATGGAACTATGCCAGTTTACACCAAGACTAAAGAAATTGCTTGTTTGGTTTGTGTAAAGTCTTGGTTTCACATAGAGGCAGAGTCCTGCGGAGCATTTACTCCCTCAAGGAGTGTTTGTTAAAAAGCAACATTGTCCTTACTTCCAGGCCAAACTTAGCGGGGCTTGAAAGGACAAGGATGCTCACAACGATGTATTGTGGAAATAGTGTGGAATTGTGCCAGTGATACTTGATTATCTTTGTTCATTAAAGTTTGTAAAGGATTATGTGGTCCTTGCATGGAAAGAGTCTGTAGTAGTGCCAAGCATTCTTATGGTAACATGTACCGCTAACACTTGCCCTTTGTAGTAGGAGTACATGAACATCTCAGGCAGAATCTGGACATAGCCCAAATCAAGCCAGGCCAACTCGCCTGCCCTCCCAGACCTTTTGTCACCTGGGGCTGCTCCAACCTGGTTCAACGTGCTGTACTCCCAGGTGCACAGGTAAACACTGTTCCCGGGAGCAATAAACCCCCATGCAAACTGCACATGTAGATGCACCCACTATGTAGTAAGAGACAGTACCTGTCCCAAAGAACCTGCAACCTAGATCAATGATTCAAATCTTTTTAGCCTCGAACATCCCTTTGTTAAACTCAAGGTACCTCAAAGAAAATGCCAGCTTATAACTTTCACACATTTCTTACTATAGAGAAATAATAGAGCAATTGTTCTGCTGTAAAGAACTCAGAAAGACCACAGCAGATCAGAATGTTTTTGACCCTATGAATTTGTATGTGAAATCTTTGAGTTTATCCTGTAGGTGTTTGTACACTTAACAGTGCTAATACTGTTCAGCATCCCATGGCACCCTTAAATGGATCTCAGGGTACCCCAGGGTGCTGTGGCACTCTGGTTGACAAACACTGGCCTAGATGGATAGGATAAAAAGGGGGGGACTAAAAGGAATTATTAAATGCAATTAATGGATGTGGAACTAAGACCCAAAGGGATGAAATCTATTGTCCCAAATCACAAGAAATACTTAGAGAAGAAGGGAACCCAAGTATAGATAATTTAAACAAAAAACAAACAACAGCAACAAAGTGTTTTAAGCCATAAAGCCATCCTCCCTTGAAAGTAGGGTTGTCATAGTTTCATAGTTTCATAGCTGGTAGGGTCAGAAGAGACCTGAGCAGATCATCAAGTCCGACCCCCTGCCATGGCAGGAAAGATTACTGGGGTCAAACGACCCCGGC
>NW_017728947.1:101949276-101954756 GCF_001723895.1 Crocodylus porosus
GTGTCAAAGGCCTTCCTAAAATCCAGAAAGACTATATCCACCACAACACCTGCATCCAGGGATTTGGTGAACTGGTCATAGAAGGCCACCAGGTTGGTCTGACAGGACCTGCCTCTAATGAACCCATGTTGGTTGCCCATAAGCATAGTCTCCCCTGCTGGCCCCTTGTGGACATGCACCAGGAAAATTTCCTCAAAAACCTTCCCCAGGACCGAGGTAAGACTAATGGGCCTATAATTTCCTGGGTTCTCCTTCCTCCCTTTTTTGAAAATGGGAACCACATTGGCCCTCTTCCAGTCCTCCGGCACATCGCCAGAGTACCACAAGTGCTCATAAAGCTGTGCCAGAGGTCCCTCGGTAACCTCTGCTAGATCCCTCAGCACTCTGGGGTGGAGGTCATTAGGACCTGCTGATTTAAATATATCCTGTCCCACCAGAAGTTCCCTGACTAGGTCCTCACTGACCCTAGGCCTAAGTGCACCTCCCGTGGGGCCTACAGGGGTCCCAATGGGGGGATGACCAGGTCCCTACTCATATAAATGGAGGCATATAAATTGTGAAATAGGTTAGTTTTGCTGTCTGGTGCAATGACCAGATTTCTTAGAGTGTCCTACAGAGGCTCCACATTACCCAGTACCTTTTTTTTACCACCTATCTATTTAAAAAAGAACTTCTTGTTGTCCTTGATCGAGGCCTGGGCCTTCCTGACCACCCCCCTACAGTCCCAAGCAACAGAGCTATAGTCCTCTCTGGTGATGGCCTCTCCCTTCCAATGGGTGTATGCCTCCTTTTTAGCTTGGAGACATTTCCGGATGGACCATAATTTGCACACTAGATCTGTGCTCCTGACTTAAAGGCAACCACAACTTTTAAGGAACAGAATCTGGAGAAACTGCTAGTGGCAATAACTCAGAATGTTTCTCACTACTACTCCTGGGCCCAACCTTAAGGATTTTTAAGTCAGTGGCTGAACTATCTTATTGTTTCTCAAAAGACCTGTTATAAGCCTTAAAACTGTTAGGAGGTGGAGGGGGAGCCTAATCAACAGTGGTCTTAAACCTCCAAATCAAATCTTCCTAGTAGTAGCTCTTCCCATCTCCCATTATTCATTGTTTCAGATAATGTTTATGAGATATTAGACATTTCATTGGTTTCTCCTTCATTTTAATTTCCTTTGTTGCACATTTGAGTGATAAAAGATCATCAGTTCTGTTTCTAAAAGTTATTTATTAACACTCATTATAAAAAAAAATGATGAGAAAATAAATGGCCCAGATATTCTTCAGGCACGGACAGCAATGGCATCTATTTTTCACCCCTAGCAGACAATGCTTTGCCAGCACTCACACAGACACAAGGAAAAGCCAGGCCCAAAAGTGACAAAAGCCTACTGAATCCATCATTATTTTTCCACTTCACCTAGCTAACTCGAAAATCATTGACTGCTCACTTCAAAGCAAACACAGCTGCAAAATGACGTAAACACCATTAGCGAGAAGATGAAATATTTCATTTTTTTTCAAAAAGAGATCATCATAAAAATCAGGCTGCAGGTGCAACTTGTTAATTTTGCAGCTCATGAACCCAGGCCTGCAAGAGGAGGGTACAGTTACACTTTACAGTGAATAACTGTATTGTTAGGCTACTATTAAACATGACAGGCCAGGCCTCAGTTAAATAGAGATTCAGTACAACACTTTTGGGAAGGAGGGGGAAAAGAACCTCAACAATCTGAGAAAGTAGGCTGGATAGAAAAGAATTGACATCAATTATTGAAGCCAATTCTGTATTATTTGGAAGCAATGGAAAAAAAGTAGCAGTCAATAGGATCATGTTCAAGTTATTTTCAGATTCACCCTTCATGCTGACAAGCTGAAAATATGTCAGAAGGGAAGATATATTATAAAGGATTGTTTTCCACAGGAAGATCATTATTTTAAATAATGTTTAATGTTCCTTTGCTCAATATTTGTTTTTGCTTCAACATCCCTGTGGAATGTTTTAGGAAACTATAATAGTAATGGGTCATTTAAAGGTTTAAGTTAATGTCTTTAGAGGTCAGAGTGGCACCTTGTAGACTAATCTAAAGAGGCATAAAGCAACACCTTGCTTTGTCAGATAGTTTCCTGGGAAAAAGTTATGTTGCTCTAAATTAGCCAGTCTATGAGGTGCCACTCTGCCCTGCCTTCTGCCTCACTTTAAAGCCATTAAAGAAATAGCTGTGTTTGTTTGAAGTTATTCATTGCTTATTAGTCCTATAATTGTAAAACATATGCACTTAACCTCAGGGGTAAAGGTATTTTGTATATACTCATGACCTAAATGCAAACATACTCTGGATTAGATCTTGAGGTAGCTGTCTCCATTGTAGCTGCATAAATTTACCTGCCTTGATTTTAAAGCTACCTTGTAACAACTCAGCTGCTGGGGATTCTTAGACCAGTACTGAACAGATGACTGTTTCATGTGTATGCAGATTTTTCTATAAAAGTGATTATCAACTTTATTTCCCCTGCAGTCACGCCTAGAGTAATTGAAAGGGGCTTCAGGAAATGAGGCTGTGTATTTTATAAATATGCATTTGATGCATCATTGAATTTGCTCAAGGTAAAATAAAGAAAGAAAAAAAGACCACACATGCCTTTTGTTTCATTACCCTTAACATGCAGATGCCTTTTCTGCTCTGTTACATCATGTAACTTCCCCACCCCAAGAAAATTTGTCCTCTAAAAAAGCTCTAATAATATAGGAGGATCTCACTTAAGCACGATGAATTTGCTTCAAGACTCGTGACATTTCTCAGTGTACTTCTCTTGAAATGAGACAAAGTGGCACTCTAAATATTTGAAGTCTGCTATCTGCAGGGATTATCAAATGCCTGGAAATTTTCTCCAAATTTGGTCTTTTATATTTTGGTCTTTAATATCCAATAAATCGCCAATAAGTTACTTCCCACAGAGTGCAGTATCTCTTGGGCACATCTACATGTGTCGCTATGGTGACATTACTGTGCCATGAGTTAGTACTTCCTTTTGGTACTTTTGGAAGTACTGAATCACGGTGCAGTAACAGCCTGTACTGCATCATATGCGTGGTGCCTGGTTATTATTAGCAGCTACTTTGCCATAGCGGTGTGCTGTACCGGGGAAGCGCATCACTGAGGAAAAGTAGCTGCGGGTCATGTGTAGATGCCCGTGGATGGTACATTACTGTAGCCTCATGTGTAAATGCCCCCTGACTAGAAAACAAGTACTGGATTATCTGAAGGCCTCACAATAGTCACTTCCAATCTATAACATCCTCCAAACTATTAACAGGCTCAGTTTCAGGAAGTCAGCTTAGTACAGGATGAATTTTCTTATATCATCTCCTTGGAAGAAGATGTTCATTTCATTGCAAAAAATAACTTGACTGCTTCACTCTAGCCGGAGACTTACACAGTAGGGGTGTGTGAAATGGGCCCTATTTGGTTCGGATTCAGCCCAAATCAGCAACAGTGATTTAATTCGTTGATTCAGAACACTGTCCCTGATTCAATTTGGCTGAATCCAAATCTGAAGATTTGATGCTGATTCAGAGAATCAGCGATTCGGACATAGACACCGCTTTGAATGTTTTTTCTGCTTACCTCGAGGTAGCAGGTACCTCATGAACACTGTGATGCTGGGGCAGATGGAGCATCCTACAGGAGAGCAGGGGCCTCCCCATGTGCTCAGCAGCAAACCCGGAAGTGGACTGGAAATAATTCCAGTCCACTTCTGGGTCTACCGGGGAGCACATGGGGGTCCCCTCATGACCCCCCAGGCTGTCAGTCAGCTGCAGGGAGACCCTGGGTGCCCCCCTAGACCCAGGAGGCACCAGTCACTGAGCCAGGGTGACCGCGGGGAGCCACCCTGCACGCTGTCTGGCAGACCTGGAAATGGACCAGTAGTGCTTCTGGTCCACTTCCAGGTCTGCTGCTGAGTGCACTGGGGAACCCCCCACCCTTCTGTGTGACACTCCATGCACCCCACCATCACAGCATTCACAACTTGCCTGCTATCTAGAGGCATGAAGAAAAAACAATTAAAGCTGTGTCTATGTCCGAATCGCCAAATCTTTCCAAATCTCTCTGAATCAATTCAGAGAGTTCTGATTTGATTCGGAGAGATTCAAGTGTCCTCTGATTTGACTCAGATTCAGAGATTCAGCCACTGAATCAGGCCTCATCTCCAACAAATTGAATCAGGGTCCAAAGCTTCACACAGCCCTATTGCACAGCATTAAGTTTCCAGGAAAATTATCTGTGTCCTTTGCTAAACATGTAGCAATACTGTATAAAACAATATGGAGAAAACTTGAAGTCCTCAGTGGAAATAAGGCCACCTGTAAACAGAATTTTTTTCTATACGGAGCATCTTTTCCTAAGGGATAACAAAGTGTTCCTCCACAAATATCTATATGGACACATACAGACACAAAAAACAGCTGGTAGACACATTGTTCCTTCCATGATAGAAGGTACATATCAACTAGCATATCACACAATAGTAGGAAAAAAGAAGAAATTCTGGTCAGGAACTGTGACATAAATCTCTCCTCTGAATCTTTTAATGTCCTGAAGAAACAAATGAGCCCTGATTTTAGGGTTTTAGCTCTGATTTTAAAAACAAGCTGAGAACATTTCCATGTGATATCATGCAAATTCAGACAGTCAGGTGTTACATGCCAGTGCTACAAAACTGCATCATAATTATTTACCAATACAAAAATAAAGGCATAACTTCAAAGAACAATCTGAAATCTCTTTAGAAAAATAAGAGGAGACTGAAATTAAGTACTACTAAAAATGACAGAATTGACTAGAATATATACACAACTAGTTGAAAAACACTTGGAAATATACTTCACAATGTCTCTAGGTTCAATTATGCAGCTTTTGAATGCTAAATAAATTAAACAGTGGGAAAAGGCATCTTATAACACATTTCCAAACTTGACCAAAAATATATCTGAAACTAAGCTACAATCTGAGGAATTATGGAACGATTAAGTCATAACTTCAGCTAAAAAAAAATTAAATGGTTAGCATCTCACATTGTTGCAGTGAATGAGATCACAGTGACCCATGCACTCCTGGAGCTTTGGTGAAGTGCCCGAAGACTGGAAGAAGGCCAATGTGGTGCCTATCTTCAAGAAAGGGAAGAAAGTGGATCGGGCTAACTATAGGCCCATCAGCCTGACTTCTATCCTCAGGAAGATCTTAGAAAAGTTTATTAAAGAGGTCATCCTTAATAGACTGGCTGACGCCAACATCCTAAGGGATAGCCAGCCAGGGTTTGTTGCGAGTAGGTCTTGGTTGACCAATCTCATTTCCTTCTACGACAAGGTGACCTATCACCTGGATAAGGGAGAAAAGATTGATGTCATATATCTTGACTTCAAAAAAGCCTTCGATCTGGTATCCCATGATCACCTCTTGGCAAAACTGCCAATTGTGG
>NW_017728947.1:101955266-101969808 GCF_001723895.1 Crocodylus porosus
GTCATTCTCCCCTTGCACTTGGCCTTGGTGAGGCCGCAGCTGGAGTACTGCGTCCAGTTTTGGGCTCCGCAATTCAAAAAGGATGCGAAGAAGCTTGAAAGAGTCCAGAGAAGAGCCATGTGCATGATCAGAGGTCAGGAAAGCAGACCTTACGACGACAGGCTGAGAGCCATGGGGCTTTTTAGCCTGGAAAAGTGCAGGCTCAGGGGTGATCTGATGGGCACCTATAAGTTTATCGGGATGACCACCAGGATCTGGGGGAACGTTTGTTCACCAGAGCACCCCAAGGGATGACGAAGTTGAACGGTCATAAACTACTGCGAGACCGTTTCAGGCTGGACATAAGGAAGAATTTTTTTACTGTCCGAGCCCCCAAGGTCAGGAACGGTCTGCCATCGGAGGTGGTTAAAGCACCTACATTGAACACCTTCAAGAGCAAATTGGATGCTTAACTTGCTGGGATCCTATGACCCCCCCCGACTTCCTTCCCTTTGGGCAGGGGGCTGTACTCGATGATCTCTGAAGTCCCTTCCAGCCCTAATGTCTATGAAATCTATGAAATGTAATTTTAAACCCTGGACAGGTCATATAATCAATTTTTGTGAGCACATACATTTTTTTTCTAGGAAATAGAAGGATGTCTAAAGCAGTAAAGATAACGTGGTTTCCATGGATTTCTTGCTTAACCTGTAAAGCACACACGTCTAAAACACAATAATAGTTCAGTATTGTAGGTTGGAATAGATGAGCCTTGAGATCCTCCCAATCTAAAGGTTCTCTAATATCCTCTTGATCTAAATTATGCAAAATACTAAATTCTGCTAAAGCTCCTGCTTGAGTTCTTGTATTCAGCTGAAAGAAATTGTTCCTAGAAAGCACAGTTGATATCCACATTCCTCTTTGCCATTAGGAAAGCAGCTTCAGAGATGATCTGTTGCCTGACTTTTATCCAATAATTCTTTGAATTTGTTGTCTGACCTTTTCTTTCCTTTGGATGGCACCATTCATGGAGTAGTATATCATCATCATCATCCTCACTCGATGATGCATTTCGCTAATAGATCATTAGAAAGAAAGCTCACTCTGAAGATATATTAGTGCAATACATCACCACGGAAAAGGGCGTGCTGCTGATGTACTACTCAAGAGATGACAGAGTCCAGAGACAAGCAGGTCCAAGAGCAAATGCATTGAATTATGGAATGTCACAATTAAAACCCATTACTATTAGTGCACCTTACAGTGTTAAAATGAGTTGTGTTTGTTATATTTTCCTGCTGCATTCTGCATGAACAATTAAAGGGATTGGTCAATTTCACTCATCTTTCTGGTCAATTTCATGTTTTGGTTTTCATGCACTAGTGCAGTATTGCAGTGTTCAAGCTCTCCAAGGGATTGGCTCCATATTTAAATTCATGAAACATTGCTTTTAATATTCAATTTTTCCCCAAAACCTTTAACTTTAAAATATATCTATATTTGGGGTCTAAGTTCCTGGAGGGCCTCCCTGAAATAAAGCCATTGGCATCATTCCAAGCCGTGGTTTCTACTTGAGAAGCCATGAAATGATGCAATACAACCACCCAGGAAAATCTATCTAGTTATTTCCTCTGCAAAACTAATATCTAACACTGGACCCATCTGCTTGTTTCTGCATGACTAAGTCATTTCCAACCAAAGGACTTTGGTGCTTGGCCTAAAACCCTTCACACTCCATGTGACATTATCCTGATTTCCATTAGCTGTTTGCCTACTTAATTGTGTACTGCATGCAGAAGAGAGACACCTGTGGTGTCATTTGAGGACTGCTTATATGGTGATGTCCCTCCCACCTCAGTGCTGTTATCAGTAATTTTATTCTTTATTGTCAATAAGCATATCGGAAAAGTAAAACACAATTAACCACAGTGCCAAATAGCAACTTAATGCTTAATTGCACAACCCATGATGAGGTCACAGTTACTGGGCAATCAGAATCAGATAGGTTTTCACAGATGCATTATATAATCCACAGCTTCATTCCTCAGTAGGTAGCCAGCAAATTGCTGTTCATTAACACAAATAGAGTGGTCCCATTAGCAGAAAACATATTTTAATCATCATTTTGCTAGGCTCTGGAAATAATGGCATTTTGCTCTAAAAGGTAAAATATATATATACTTTTGTGTTCACAAATGCTGCAACTAATGTGTAACCTCAAATAAATCTAACACCAGTTGTTTTAGATGTCATTGAAAGAGAGGAAAAGGAGGTTTAGGAAATATTTTTCTTAATTTCAGCAGCTTATGTCTTGTGAGGTGAAAAGAACTTATGTAGAGATTTGGCCTGTTATTCCACCAGTGGACACAAATGGCTAGATTCTGCAGTACCATAGAAATCAATGGGAGTTACTCTCTGAGTAAAGTACACTTCAACATGGACAAAGTACCAGGATCAAGCTCAAAGGGTCAAATGCATTTTTCTTTAACTCCAAACCTGTTTTTAAATGATTTACTGCCTTGTTCTATAGCACATGAAAGGATAATGCTGTTTTCAGCACTCAAACAGTCATATTTTTATGTGCATTTATGCATTTCTGTGCCGCAGCTAGAATTTTACCCTGATAAAACTCCCAATCGAGACTACCATACCTGAAAATGACTGTAGGACCAGCCCCTATTTTGTGTGTTAAAATACATCAAAGTCTGTCTGTAAAACCAGAATTACCTTGCACAATACAGGAGACTTCTGAGTACTTATGGGGGTTTTTTTAGATATTAAATCATGAAAATGATTCCAGACTAGATCTCCTGAGTTATTCTTAATGTTTTCTCATATTTTTCACAGACTGAAATAATATAAAAATCCATAGCAGAACAATAATTGTCAGTTTTGATGTATATTTGTATTAACATTACTATAAAAATTCAATTAGGGAGCAAAAGGACCACCAAAATCTTCCTTTCAATTATGCAATAAACAAAGCACTCAACAAGAAAGTATTTGCTCACATAAGACATTAGAAAATCTCCTACCAATTGAGGGACGTATTTACACTAAATTTACCTTCCACGTTTGGAATCACATTTTTCATCTCTCTATCATACAGAAGCCTCCATAGGGAAAGTGAGTTTAGTGAACTATCCATGACATAGGGATATATAATATTCTCATATATATGATTTACCATATGCACCAGGGAGAATATAGCTGTCTGCATGGAACAGTAAGAAATTGCATGTAACAGCTCCCTAGTAATGAATTTTCCCTGTGGTGAAGCAGAGGTATTCCCTCTTCAAAAGACCTTTTGGACTTAATATGAGAATTACATTGTGCTGTATTTGAGTTGTAAAGTTGCATTACTCACACACATACCCACAGATACCCCCAGTAAGACACATTTATGTTTATGTTGTAGAGTTAAATTCCTTTCACCTTCTTTAATTGTATACAGGAGCAAGGGGAAATGAAGGATCTTTTATTTGTCTAATCAACATGGGACTCTGACCAAAGAACCCGGGGAGATCAGTCACCTGAATTTCTCCACATCTTTGTAAGGAAATGGCTATAAAGGACAAGTGCTGTGTTATGCTGAACTCTGGTCTTCAGTAGGTGGCATGGGAGACTTTGCTTCTTTATGCAAAATGGCGAAGCAGTTTTCTATTCCTCCAAAATAAGGGAGCAGGGGAATGGGAGGATTCATGATTGCGACTCAGTTCATTCCCTTGATGCAGGTCATGTAGTGAGTCTGTCCAAAAGCTTCAATTAAAAATTCCAGGCTTCAGTTTATAGCTTTACTGACTTCAAGTAGCAGCAGGGAAATAATGACTCTTCTGGTGCCTTTTCACTTTGCATGTAAGTACATAAAGCCCATTTCTACAGCTTTCACTAGGACCACCCAACTAGGAGTTGGAATTACTTGCTTCACTACCCCATGATGGTGTTCAGCAGCGACAGGCATCAGTCTTCAATTTCTGACCAACTCCTGTTCAGTCCTTGTCTTGGTAGACATGCAGCACACATAATCCCAGACAATGCTCCTGGCTCCACCCAACCCACCACAGCTATCATCTGAGTCAATAATAGAAGGAATTTCAAGCACCAAGGCAATTGCAATTGAAGCAGATTACTAGAAGGGCCAGGGAGAACAGTGAATAAGTCTGCAATCCTGGTGGAGTTGAAACAGCCTGCTGTCAGACTTTATCATACAAGAGAAAGAAGGTAAAGAGTATTGTGCCCTACTAACATCCAGAGGCTTCCCTCACCCAAAGTGCCCAGGGCATAACTTCCCCCAGCCAGCTCTGAAGTCAAGTCCTAAACCACAGCTCAGTTGACCTCCACTCTACTGAGGAAGAGGATGCACTCCACATCTGTTCTTTCCCAGGCCCACATTACCTCTGAAACCTAACCCTAGCTCTCATTGCCACGCTCACCCCCTCAACACTCACCTTCTTGTGAAGGGAAAGGGAAGCAGATTAATTCACGCCCCACAGCTGTCATGCCTCCCAAATCAAAGTACTCAAAGTAAACACCTGTGCCCCCCAGCCAGTCAACTAGCAAGGATTAATCCCACCCCCTGCCAGCTTCTGGATGGGTTCTCTACACCTACCATTTTTTATGCAATGCATGAATACAGGTCTGTATACAGAAGACAAGTTCTCAATATATTCAAATTCCCTGCAGGTCAGCCCACACTAGAAGAAATACAAAGCACCAGGGATGCTCTGGAAAGCTATTTACAAGGTCTTTTGGAGGGCCCCAGCTCAGAGGAATCTGATTCACTGTCTGCATGGAGTGAAGGGTCTAAAATGTGATGTGGAAAGGACCAATAATTCAGTTACTAGAAAATTAGCCAGAGACTTGGGTTCAACCCCCACCTTCTGCCATAGGCTTTCTGTGTTGCCTACAGCAAGTTGCATAGTTTTGCAATACCTCACTCCCAGATGACAAGTGTCCATGGATCTTCAACTCCAACTTAAGGGACAGATTCAAACAAAGACTCGGGTAGACAAGGTTCTTTGGGTAACTCTGATATCTTTCATAGGACCAACTGCATAGTTGGAAACAATTTTCTTAGCAAGCTTTCAGGTTTAAAAAACCTTCGTCAGGCTGAGGAAGCATGTGCAGTTGTTGTGTGTTCTTCCTTAGACTAACACGGCTACAACCTACACCCCTGTAATCAGGCAGATTTAGGCACTTAAACCCAAAACTGAAACCCACTGCCCACTATGAAAGTGTCTAAAGCTCACAAGATGCCTACATCTATGGCTCTGGACATATCTATAAACTAGGCAGGGCAATGCCCAAGTGTTCTGCAGAGCCAACTGAAGGCCCAAAATGCACTTGATACACACACAGCCATTGTCTTTTATTATATGATTATATTTTATATATAATATTATATTTTATTATTTTGTGTCTATCTTTTATTATTGTTTCATAGACATTAGGGCTGGAAGGGACCTCGGGAGAGCATCGAGTCCAGCCCCCTGCCCAAAGGGCAGGAAGTCAGCTGGGGTCATAGGATCCCAGCAAGATAAGCATCCAATTTACTCTTGAAATAAGCATCCAATTTACTCTTGAGATAAGCATCCAATTTACTCTTGACAATTTACTTATGCATTACTATGTACCCTAGTGGTTAGGGTACTTGTGCAGGAAGTGGGAGACTTGGATTTGTAAGCTCTCTTCAGCAGGAGGAAATTCCAGCACCTGCCACGTACTACCCTGTCCACCAAGCTATTGGCTGACAAGGGGGGGCACCTTCTAACCCACCAACTCTCAAGTTGAGCCTGTGCCAGTGTAGAGAACTCACAGGTCCAGAAAGAGAGAAGGCACAAGAAGAAGCATGACTGTAGCCTAATGGTTAGGAGGGACTCCTGGGTTTGGCCCATACTCACAGGACTGCTAATGAATTTTGCATTAAAAAGCCATTGGATAAAAAACAGAAATAATCCTTGGATCAGTGACTCCCCATATCCCAGCCGAATGCTCTACCTGCTAGATTACAGAGCTATGTTCTTCTAACTTCTTTTCCTTACAGTTCCATGAAGCTTGTAGTCCTTTCTGCAAGGTGCAAGGACTGCACCAAGACTATTCTGCCCCCTCCCCCACCCCAGGTTGAACCAGTTTGCAACTGAAAAGACATTCCCTCTGGACTAAAGAAATGCAGGCCTGCAGTGGCTCAGGCTAGAAGTTGGGGGGCACTAGAGCAGCCTTGCCTTCCCTTCCACAATGCTGAGCTGAGGGCGGGGGTGTGGCCAGGTCCCACAGGATGCTCTGATTAGGGAGGGTTGTAAACCCCCACCCTGCCTGTACAGTCCCAGGCTTTTCCCCACTTGCTGCTCAAGGGGTGGGAGTGCTCCCAAACCCCAGCCCCAGGCTAGCACTCTGAGGCAAAATGGGTGTGTGCAGTGCCTGCATCTGTTGATAATACTGAGCTTTTCAATCTCCTTCTCCCTGCTTCTTCATACTGCCTGTAACCTGATTGGCAAGGGAGCCAGCAGGGATCTGATAATACAGCATTTATCAGCCCATCAGCAAAACAAAAGCCACTCTCATTAGTTCAAGCTCTTCTTAAACAGCTTTTTCCAAGGAAAGAATGGAGGAATGTAACCATCTGACCTGCTGATTAGCTCCAAAAAGCCCTAAGTGGACACTGTTCAGCCTGCCTGTCTCAGTGAAATTGGAGACACACACACACAGCCACATACTTCTCAGCATTATCTAGCATACTACATGCCTAAGCTCCATGGGGCTGGAGTCCGTGTTGTGGGATATGGGAGGGGGACAGGGGGCATCTCTGCTTCAGTAGTGAGCAGCAGGGTGGGAGAGAGCCAGCCAGACCCTGCTGTGTCTGCAGTCTTTGCTGGAGCTCTGGCTAGGGGCCAGAGGGGTAAGGCCAGCCCCATTCTCTGGAGCACAGAGCCCAGCTCAGCCCAGGGCTGAAAAGCATCTGGGATGCTGGGGCACTCTGGTTTAACTGAAACCAGGAAGGGGTCTGAGATAGACATTGCATGAACTGCTTGTACCCAAATCAGTTAAGTCTGATACTACATTCAACCAGGTTTATCTTAAACCAGTTTCAGCCATTTGAAACTGATTTATGTGCACTGAACTTATGTTGTTTCAGGTTTAAACCAGTTTCTGATCACTTAAATCAGTTTACGTGTAATAGAGTTTAAACCAGTTTCTGATCACTTAAATCAGTTTATGTGTAACTTCTGTCTCTAGCCTTACAGAGCAGAGTGAGCCATGCAGATATCCTGTGGGACCTGAAGCCTAAGAGGTCTCTCTCAAACCTGGGCCCTGCTGGATTCATGAGCCACTTACCACCTCTGCGGAGCCCAATCCAAAGCAGGCCACTCTCAAAACACATGCAGAAGAGGGGGAGATGCATCACTTCTTACCAAATAGCGCGGTGAATAGAGCACTGACTCTGGATGTGGGGAGCGCTCATTCACATCCCTCCACTGCCTCAGCGGACTTGAATTCACACGTCCCAGGTGAATATCCTAAGTACCAGCCACCAAATATTCCGGACTACTCTGGTTAGGGTGGTGGTCTCTGTGTGTGGGTGATCTGTTTGAACCCCCTTTGGCTGTGCCCACATCTCTCACTTCCTGGCTGTGTTGTCTTCCCACTAAGCTGTTAGATATAAGGTTGGCACTACCAACATTTCTTTCTCTATTGCATTTTAACGTGTGTCTCCTATACAGTTTTACCCAAAGACATCCAGCTGAATTCTCAGTTTCACCACCCTTAATTCTGTCACAGCAAGATTCATTTTCACAGCTGGGCTCCAAATTCATACTCGAAGGCCAAAGTCCATTGGCCTCTCTCCTTTATCTGGATTATTGATACTGCTGAGAATAGACCTGTCCTGTCTGTCTCTCCATCACCCTGTCCCTTGCCCAGACCCTCACTGTTCCCTTTTCCCATTCTGTTCGCACCTTTGTTCCGTGTCTTGTTCACTCTTTTATCCCCTTCTCATGTAACTTTCTGTAAATTCTCTGTGATTAAGCCTTAGGGTTCACAAGTCCCAGTTGGAGTTGTTAGGCTGGTAGTATGTCTTCACACAGACAAATGTAGCGTGGCTGCTCTCCAACATAGTGGGCAATCCCTCGAGTTGGAACTGGCATGGTTCACCACATGCAGGGCGCGTGCAGCAGTCAACATGCAAGATACAGAGGTTTGAGAGTGGGAAAGGGGCAGTCATGGACAACCTTGGATCCAGGTATTCACTGCTGCTGAGCTTCATTCCTCATGACAGCCAGGTGGAGATGCTGGGATTCAACCCATCACCTTTGGTGTCTGCCAGTTCTAGCAAGGCTGGGCTCTGAGCAGATGGTTTGCTACAATGAGAAAAAAGAGGACTGAATACTATGTAGCTAAAGGGCAGGATTGAGGATTAGGCGAGTAAATTGATTTCCTTTGAATTACAACTGCCTTATCTGGCTGAATAGGAGTTACTCCTCATTTCCAGTACTATGAGAGGAGAATCAACCGTTAGCTTTCTGGGGGACAAACTACCCACTTCCTGGGTGACCTGGGACAAACTACTTTGCCTATATGTGCCTTGGTTTGCCAAGCAATAAAATGAAGATAGGTATCTCCTGATGCCTTTGATAAATCAAAGGCACAGCCCAAGCTAAGTGCTAAGCAGTGGACTCCTCTAGCTGAACAGCCCAGCATTTTTCATTGCTAAGATCTTCCCATCAAGTGCTTTTGCACCTCAAACACTGCAGCAACACAGGAAAGTCAGTTGTACAGAAAGAAGCACCTTTTTATTCTTTCAGAGACATTTGGCACCAAAGAGGGGAAAAAAGGAAAAGGAAAAAAATCTTCACAGTTGCTCCCCTTTCTTCTAATTCCTATCAACTTCTAATCAACCCAGCATGAGCCATCAAGTGATTACAATGTCATTTGCTCTCCCCAGGATGCAACAATTAACCTAAAGATAGCTAATGAAAGGGATTGAATCCTGTGTGTTTTGTACCAAATGGCTTTAATTTTAATTACAAATTTCAAATATATCATCTTCGATAAGAATCAGCAAGTTACATCTGCTAGAGCCGGGCAGGGATTTTTCTATTGTGTGGTTCAGAGTCAAAGCTCTTAGCCATGCAGTATTACCTCAAGGAAGAACTAGTGAAGGAGGAAGCTCTTTGTGTGTGCTCTGGGAATCAAATATGTTTGTAGAGACACTACGCTCAAAAACCCTACAAAGCGTCTTAGAGAACAAGATTGTTACAGGAGTGATCCGTACCTGTATTTATGCAGAGTTAACATGCCAGAGGCCAGCAGATGGTGCTCAAGGTTATAGCCTGTAGCCTATGAACACATGTTGCATCTATCCAAAATGGTCCAAGGCTCCTATAATGCCCAATTGCAGCGCAGCCTGCCCCTTCCACAGAAAATTTCAGAACGGTGGGATCTTCTGAGGAAGAGGACTGGCTCTTCCCACCCAAGTGTAGGGATATAATGAAGGGCATGATTCAAAACCCACGCAGTCATTTGATTAGCACCAACATCATAAACTAGAGGAGTATGCATGCCCATGGGGGCATCTCTTTTCTTTCTAATCCCCTCTACGGCACCATGGAAGAAGAATGATACATTCTAGAGCGTTGTTTGTGCTTCATTATCAGCTCCTACAACCATCGCTCTTCAGCCTCTTGCTGCTGGTGGAGGAAGAGCAAGAGAAAGGAGTATTGGGTCTGAAAGTGCAAAGGTGTCAGGCAGGGATCTGAAATGTGTCAAGTGCCTCTGTGGAAGGCAGAGCACATCACACGCTGTCAGACTCATTTGCTGCAGGTGGATTAGCGAGGGGCCATGTGCAGCTGAGCTGCTCCAAAACTCCTGAGGGGGAATAATAAAGAACTGCAAATGCTTCTCAGTCTTCCCAACAATGACCAGGGCACTTTCTCTGCTCCACTCCAGCGGAGGGAGGGGGAAAGGGGTGGAAAGGGGACAGCACATGCTGCCACCTCCATCTGTCTGATTTTAAAAGTGCTTCTCGAATGTACGGGTAGAATCTGGTTACAAAGCAAATTTCAGCACAACAAAAATATTTCCAAGAACCAGCCAGCAGCACAAAGTGAATGCCACTGAGTAAACTTTATTATTATGAAGAATTAATTACAATAATCACTTCTTCCAGTCCTTGTATGAATAATAGTACCTTGTTACGAGCAGGATATATCTGCCTGGAACACTGGAATTTAACAAGTCCTGGCTAAGGACTTCTTGCTTTCAGCATTTTCTCTTTCCTTTGTCAGCTATAATGGCCAGATTGAGAAAACTACATGAAGCACTGACACATTTGTCAGTCAGAAAGGGCAGCACAAGTACAGGTACCTGTTTCAACAAGCAAGTAAAAGCAAGTTTCCATGGAGTAAAAGGGAGCACGGGTGTACTGTGCCAGCTGCTGTGTGTCCATGTACTTTGTTGCACCCCATGGCAAGTGGGAACCAGAACGCGGCAGGTTGGCCCTCAATGAAACAGAACCCGTCCTGCTCCCCAGAAGAACAGCCATCTCACCAGGGCCCTGGCCCCTGCTGCCAGCTCTAATATCACATTCATTACCAACATAATTGTTAGTTAAAATGCAAAAATAAGCCTAGAAGCAGGAACCAAAAGCTAGAACAACCTCTTCCCAAAGAAGTGCCCTCCCACCTAGGCTACAGTCTGCTCCCTCTTGCTTGCAAATTGAGATGTATGTTTGAACCCCCTTAGAGTGAGGAGAGCCTCAATCCCAGATCTTTGTGGGTGAGAGTGCTAAAGCCTGGGCTACCAGGCACCAGCACTGGCCAAACTCAAAACTGGTGAGAGCTGCTGTGCTTTATGGCAAGCTTGATGCTGCTGTTGGTGATGTAAGTTGCTTCTTCCTGGCTCCTTTTGTGTGCTGATCCCAAGCTGACTAAAGCACCCAAGTATAAACTTTGAGGAGGAGCAAGCATTCGCACACGCCTGTGATTCATATTGGCTAGCTCTAGGCACCTCCTTGCAACTCTGAAATCCTTTGGGAGGTGCCCACGTCTCCCCACTCACTGAGCACATCTACACTACATCACCTTAGAGATGAACTATGGCAATGTAGCTTGTTGCTACAGTGATGTAGCATCAATGGGCATGAACCATGATGCTAATGCAACAGCATGGTAGCAACGAGCTACTAGGCAGTAGCTTGTTGCTTTTGTGTAGTGGGGTCAGAAACAACCCACGCGCCATTGAGACTGTGCAGTAACAGCAGTTACCGCACAGTCATTTAGTGCTTGCTGCTAAAGCAAGTACTAAATGACTGCACAGTAACAAATGCGCAGTCAGGGGCACATGTAGATGCACCCACAGAATAGGGATTCTGCTCACCTAATGCCATTGATCTTGATGAGTTGTGATGTCTACGTGAGTGTATTGACAGGGTCAGTTTGGATCTCCCTTGAAGTCCCTTTTTAAAAAGGAAAATGAACAACAAACTATTATTTACTAAGCCCCAGAATACTAGAACAAGGAGTCATGCACTGAAATTGGAAGAAGACCTAACAAGAGGAAGTACTTTTTGATGCAGCACATAGTTAACTTGTGGAACTCATTGCCACAGGAGATTGTAGAGGCAGATAGTAAGTACATCCCAGTTCAAAAAGGGACTAGACAAAATCATGGGGGGAGGATGTATCCTCTACTGTCACTCAGAGATTGGATGCTAGGTTAGAGTGAACATTGGTCTAAGCAAGTGTGGCAATTTTTATGTTCTTAGGTCCCTACATTTCTACATTTCACTATTGAAAATTTGACCCTAAAACTGTTCATAAAAGGGGGATTTTATTTAACAAAATTCCCCTGATATTTTTGTATCCTTTAGGTGCAGAAAAAATAAAATGCAATGTTTGATAGCTCTACAGGGAACTGAAAAATAGGGTGAGTTTTTCATTATAGTATTACAGGGGTGTTGGCTGTAGCCATGTTGATCTAAGAACATAGGCAGACAAGGCTTTTTGGGTAAATGTGATAACTTTTATTAGACCAACTAAATAGTTGGGAAAATTGTTCTTTGCAAGCTTTCAGGCACAAACACCCTTCTTCAGGCATTCTTCATTATAATATTATTATTTTTATGTTTCAAACAGCCTGGGACGAAACCAACTTCTTGAAATATGTTCACTATTTCATTCTATAAAATACACTAACATTTTGGCCTTTTTATCCTAGTCTAGCATGAAAAAAGTGAAAGCATTGGCATTTCCCCCATAGGTAGAAATTCTGACTTTCAGCTAGCTGTTGGTTAAATTCTTAATAAGATGCCAAGTCTTATAAAGAGGGAGAAATAATTAGAAAGAGTCCACTGGTTAATAATCAGTAGGCAGACTACAAATTGGTAGGGCCTCTAGGTAACTGTCCCCAGCAGGTGAGTGTGTTCTAGGTACAGTGAGCAGCTGTCCTATTTGAGACAGCTGAAAAAAAGCTGTGGTTTGGCTAGATCTAGATACCTGTTAATACGGTATGTGATCGCTCCCCACTCCATGGCACCACAGCTGACTTGCGTTTTCATTTTTCTTACTCCCACCAGCCTTTTTATTGCAAGCCAGAGCTACAATTTGTATGTGTCAGTGACTCAGAGCTCCGCTGGGGAGTCCTAGCCTAGCACAGAATTGTTTTTTCAATGTCTCTTGTCATTGAAAAGTCAGAGGAAACTGAAAACAGACAACCCAACCCACGTGACAAATCACAGTCTCTGGGCATCTTGATGTAGTCACCTGAGTAATGCCACCCAATCTGCCCTGCCACTGGCTGCAAGGATCCAGTACCTGAACTCAATAACCCTGTCCAGCAGGGAGTCCATAGGGCCACACGTGGATCTGAGATAGCGCTCTCATCCCTGTGGAAGTTTGCAGTGCATTGCTTATCCATCACACCTAATCTTTGTACCAGGGATCTAAGGTCCAGCTCCCCAGCCACACTAATCTGTCTTTTTTAACACCCTTGGCATGACTAATAAAGCTGATGGTTGTAACAATAGCCAAGCCCTTTCTAGTCTTTCTTACTCCATACGGTATGTACAGTGATTTATTTATAGGAGATAAACTCCTTTGCCACCTACACGTATACACACAGAGATGCACATCCTTTGCTCCCTGACTCAAAGGTCCCAATCCTAAATGGTGTTTAATGCCTCCAGCTCTGAGCACCATCCACCAGAGCTCTCCAATGGACAGTCCAGTGCCCCTCAAGAGACCAGTCCTAACTCACCCTGCATAGGTACATAGTTCTCCTATTCTGGCAATGACTTTTGCCAGTCTTAATCCAAAAGCTACATCACTTTCCCCTGTTCTTTCAGTGGGGAACCCCTGCATGTTTCTATCCTATAGGGATTCAGCTGACTTTGAGGGAGACCTCTAAATAGAAAAGAAAGATAATCTATCTGCTGATTAATCCAATTGCTTGGGTCACTGGCCCAGAGACTGGGAAATACAGGTTCTAGGCCCTCCTCTGACAGAAGGGGCTTGACCCCTGCTCTTTCAATTGAAAAAGCAGGAGAAGATTAACAAAGAAAACGAGTTACAGCAGAAACCAAAGAACATATGGGGGATGAAGTCTTGGGAACATTTCAGCTTTGGGGACAACCTTTCAGTGAAACAGATTTTCTGCACGTTGTAGGAGCTCTGCCTAAAGGCACAGAGCGCTGCTTAAAAGACCACCTCTCTGATGCTTGCTTTGAACGTTGTTCCTGTCTTCACAATTAATCTAGAGCTGCTGCTGTGTTTTTTAAGGGGTGCCAGGGTGCTGTGTTTATAACCATTGTGCTAAAATTTCTTCTTGTCTTGAATGCTACTCGTTTTCATAATTACAGCTGGACCTGCTGTTCACCTTATGTTGAGGTGCTCTGCTAATTTAGTCTGTCAGTTAGTGTATGATTATAGTTAATTAATATACATTTGCCTGTTGCTTTTCTCTTATTCATTCTGTCCATTTCACGTGCCGATGCCTGTATGTCATGATAAGTAATAAACCTTTTTATTTCTTGACTCATTGGCCTTGGCATATAGTGTCCAAGGGTCAAATCTATCTTAGAATACACTTTGGCTGATGGAGGGAGGAGGAAGAAGGACCCAGGAAACTATAAGGCCTTTAGTCTTACCTCGGTCCTGGGCAGCTCTTTGGGAAAATTATCCAGGAGCACATCTGCGAGGGACCAGCCAGGGAGATTATGCTTAGGAGCAACCAACATGAATTCATTTGAGGCAGGTCCTGTCAGACCAACCTGGTGGCCTTCTATGACCAGGTCACAAAATCCTTGGATGCAGGTGTCATGGTGGATAGTCTTTCTGGACTTTAGGAAGGCCTTTGACACAGTCTCTCACCCCATTCTCATTAAAAAATTAGGCAACTGTGGTGTCAATGCCTACACAGTCAGATGGGTCGCAAATTGGCTGGAGGGCCGCACCAAGAGAGTGGTGGTGGACAGGTCATTTTTGACCTGGAGGGATGTGGGCAGTGGGGTCCCCCAGGGCTCAGTCCTCGGGCCCGCACTGTTCAACATCTTCATCAGTGACTTGGACAAGGG
>NW_017728947.1:101970364-102030920 GCF_001723895.1 Crocodylus porosus
GAGTAACAAGGAACAACAGCCATAAGCTGACAGGACGTGCTACTTCACGGTCAGGGCAGCTAGGATCTGGAACCAACTTCCAAGAGAAGTGGTGCAGGCTCCTACCCTGAGGGTCTTTAAAAGAAGGCTGGATGAACACCTTTCCAGGGTCATTTGACCCCAGTACTCTTTCCTGCCATAGCAGGGGGTCGGATTTGATGACCTGCTGAGGTCCCTTCTCACCCTACCAACTATGAAACACTTTGCTTGCAGCTCATGTATGTTCTTCTAATCAAAGCCACTTGAATAAGCACCATACCCATTATCTGCAGTGCATGAAATCTCATAACTGAAATATCCCAACAGCACTGCATACATTAGAAATTGGCTCCATCGTAAAAGCATGGGTTCTTCAGAAAGCAATGCTGATGAGGACCTCCAAAATACAGAAGAGGGTGGCAGGATTCTGAATTTAAAAACAAACACACATTAGAAAGTCTGTTCCACCAAGATCCTGGGGGACTGAGGCTAAAAACATAAATAGCAACAATAAAGCTGCACACAGAAATGTAATTCTGCTCTGTGCTGGTTTTTAATATTTTGAAACTTAGGGGAATATATGGGAAAGTAGTCAAGCTCTGGGGTCACGAGATCCCAGAGCCGATGCGTGGGGTCAGAGCTGGCACAGTCACCGCACGGTCCTGGACCCAGCATGAGGTCCTGGACTCAGCACACGTGGCCTGGCACATGGCTCTGGAGTCAGCATGCCGGGTTGGTCTACGTGTCCCATCTGGTGTGTGGGGGTAGGCTTGGCTCCCTGGCTGCTGCTATTCAGTCACCATGAAGAAAGATTTTTTTCCTTGAGTTTGCCCTTCAAAAACAAGGTGCCTACCAGACACGGAAGTACGTGAGCCAATGTGTGAGAAAACATGGTATTATTACCTGGTAGCCAAGGCAATTTGCACACTGCAGCGCACATAGCCAAAAGATGATGTCTAGCCTGAGCACATGAGAGTGCAGTATTGTCCTGACATTTCAGCCAGTACCGTACTTCTGGAGCCAGGGTCTCTGCACCTTCATGTCTGCTTTGTCTTTCTGCTTGTACCTCTCTCTGTCTGACCATCAGGCAGTTCTAATTGCTACGATATTCTTTGCCCTCGTTGTGCTTGTGGCAATGCCAGCAGAGCATGTATTAAAACATAAAGAAGGATTGCCATTGGCATACCACCTGGATGTAACTACTGGCCAACCAAATGACTTATATATTTCTTCTTCTGTGACCTTGATAAATGTGTCCAGTTTACAATGGCTAAGATGAATGAGCCAATAATTTTTAGACAAGACACCAGACAGGTAGACTGTTTTGATTTACAATGCTATGTTAATAAATACTACTGGCGTGTTTTGTTCTTTGAGTTGATGTCCACTCCTGGGCTGTTGTCAATGAAAGGTTGTGTATTCAGGTGCTGTTGCTGAGTGCAGTACAAGACTATGGGCATTATACAGCTGTAAGGAAAGTGCATAAAAGTGCACTGATCTGTGCTACAGATGTTACTTTTTTCATGTGATGTAGGCAGCACATAACTCAACAATTTTTAGCACACACGTCAGAAAGCTGTTCTTCCAATATGTCTAAGTTTAAAATAGAAAGTATCCAGCGTCTCAACAGTGAACTTTTCTGCATATCTTATGCATTTCCCCTACATCCCTGTGAGTGACATGCCATTTTCATATGCATTTTTATACACAATTTTGTGTATATTTTGTTTCTCAAGGATCAGAAGTGATTCTCAACCAGGGCATCCTGGGTTGCCTGGAGATCATACACAGACAGAAATGCCAAAAAATGACCAATTATTTTGAATATTTCATTATTTTTTCTTATGTAATTTTAAGCCCAACTATAGAAATGCTAAAAAAGAATTCTGAGGGAACTTTGGAAAAAAATTGGGAAAACTTCTCACAAGTTTCCCACATATTTTTCTCCTGGTCCTTAGTGCATAGTGCCTGAAAAATTGCCAGTCTCTTCCCCATAATTTCCAGAGAGAAGAAAATATAAAATGATTGTAAATATAGATCAAAACCCACATATCAGTGTCCCATGGCAGCACTGCACTGAATAAGGCTTATAATTTACAGACAAGAAAAATAGAGGAAGGCTGGACATTATTACAGGAACCTCTTTGTAGCTGCCTTCTGCCCTTTGTCTGGCTGCTGTGTTGCTCCTTTTAGATTTTCTTGATGTCCTACCTGCCTACAGCAGAATGTGTCAGGGATTTCAGGAAAAGTTGCAATTCATTTTTGTCACTGAAAGGAGAAGGTAAAGCTACTTGCAGATAATGGAAGTTCCACTAAACTGGCATTTCCACCCCATCTTTCCCCATTATCTAGGGTGGACATTGTTTACAATGCTGGATTTGACTTTAAAAGTGCATGTTTATCTGGGGAAAAAAATTACATTTCATCCATATGGCCTTTCCTCCTGGTGAATTATAGGAATTTGTTGTCATGCCCATGAATTGCAATATATCGCAGGTACTTATCTCACCTCTGGAGTTAACTGGAGTTCAGGGGGAAAGCAATAAACCTCAGCTCACTGTACAAGTGGATCTGAAATTATACCTTTATGTTCTTGAAAGCATAAACGCTATGCAGACATTTTAGATGTTAAGACTGTAACATGCCATTAGATCATCCAGTCTGACCTCCAGACAGAGACCTACTAATTCTGTAGCGATCACATGAATGTATCAAAAGCAATCTTGGTTCATCTTGAAAGGCTATGTAAAGCCCTGATCTTTGGGACTCCAGGATATTCTCTGGGGACTTATCTGTGTGATCCTGGTGAAATGAAATGTGCAAATCAGTTGAGCTTACCATTCACTTTCTTTGCTCTAAGTTCCTCCCAGTGCCCTTAACTCCCTTTCCACAAGTCACCTTCCATGCCATCATCTAGATTTTTCAAGAGCATCAAATAGTTGCTCCCCTATATTTAATCTTTGGGGCCTAAAACATGGCGCCACCCATTTCCAACAGGTCTTCCAATAGGAGCAAAGCTCCACTCACCCGTCTCATGGATAACTGGAAGGTAAAAATACAGCTCTACCACTCTTCAGTCCTCTACCAGCTGCTGAATGATTAAATGGTTGAGGTTCTTGAAGGTGGAACATGCAACTGATGGGGATGTAAGCAATGATTATACTTATACTATGTTTAGAAAGTATTTATTGTGCACAGGTTTACAAGGCATTACTTTATTTAATCCAAAGGATTATAAAAAAGATTCTTAACTGGACCAGAAAGCACACATCGAAACTAGGGTTTGGGGCATGTTCTTCTCCCTAATCCCCACCACACCCTGGCCCCACCCCGAGCTGCAGCCCAATCTAGTGTCTTAAATATTCATAGCAAGTCCTCAGGTGTAAATGAAGCAGCCTGAAGACTGCTCTATATTGTGCTGATGCTTGTCAGGTGCAAAATATCAAAACTGTAAATAGAAATCATAGAATCATAGAAAATTAGGGTGGGAAGGGACCTCAGGAGATCATCTAGTCCAACCCCTGCTCAAAGCAGGATCATCTCCAACTATATCATTCTAGCCAAGACACCCTGGCCTTACTCTTTCCAATCTTTCCTGCTTCCTGGAGCAGTAGCAAACTGACAAGTAGTTTGTAAATGATGTTAAAAACATCTAGACTATAGAAGAGCCAGGTATTATTATTAAGAAGTTCTGCTTAATGTCATTGTTAGACTTTAGGAACAGAACAATGGGGTAAGATGCTGCATTCAGAGCCAGTTAGGAAAAATTACGAATTTTTCCCAGTGCAAAATATTATTGCAGTGCCTGGATACTAAGTTTAGCTGAGTTATATCTCATTATAGCCCTCAACATTTGTTGTCTCTTTCTATGTAAAGGCCCACATAAACCCCACCGCCTCAGGCTTATTTACATACACCCACTCCCTAATCAAAACCCTATTGAGCAACACACCTGTAGGGATATAATTCCCATGTAACTGCAGTACAGCCTTTAACCCATTCCTCTGCTTTCACTAGAGCAAACAAATCAACCATTTGGCATTTGGATATGTTTAACTATACTCCTTCTGTACAAAAGAAAAAGGCATCTGATAGACCTGTGCCTGGATCCTCAGCACGTGGAATCATGTTAAGTTCAGAGACATTCAGCTTTTTCTTAAATTAATCTGTTACTAACCATTAGGAATTCCAGGAAAGGACTGAACATATTAACTAAGTATAACTGCTGCCTGCCTAAGTCTGCACCAGGCCTGGAACAATGTCCCCAAGATATATAAGCTGTTCCATTCATCCTAACTGCTGACCTCCCAGGAAGGGAGTAGGACAGAGAATGGAGCTAAGCAGGACCCCTCATGAGCCAGCCTGCTTCCCATGCCCTGCCCCAAAACAGACTTGGACTTTCCCCAAAAGCATGCAAAATATATTAGCAGCTCTTTGTGATTATGGAACTTTCTGTCAGCCCCCCCCACCCTTCAGGTCACAAGTCATTCAAGGACTGCTGGGCTAGAGAAAGACATTCAAAAAGCCTGAGCCTGTATTGATTCAATCTTTGCAGGTTAGTCTAACCTGGCTAGGCTGAACTAGTTTGTAATTGTCCAGACATCCCCTCTGGCTAGAAGCCCAGGGATGGTGGGGGAGGGGGCTCTAGAGCAGGCCTCCCTTTGCTTCCACAGTGCTGAGCTGAGAGGGGACATGGCCAGGCCTTGGCAGGATTCTCTGATTAGGGAAGGTTCCCCTCCCCCGCCACTGCTCTTGACCAGCGAGAGAGCCAGCAGGGAGTTACACAAGGAGTTGATAACAGCATTGTTCTGCACATCGGCAAAACAAAAGCCTCTCTCATTAGTTCACGCTCTTCTTAAACAGATTTTTCCCAGGAGAGAATGGAGGGACATTACCAGCTACCTGTTGATTAGTTCCAAAAAGCCCTAAGCAGACACTGTCCTGTCTGGTTTACACAGACACCTCTTAGCATTAGCTAGCATACCATATGCTGACTATGGTCCATACCATGGGAAACAGGAGGAAGGAATCCCTGCTTGAAGGGGTGGGGGGAGCAGGAGGAAGCCAGGCAGACATTGGTATACCTGCTGTCTCTGTCGGAGCTCCAGCCAAGGAACAGAGGGGAAATGCCAGCCCTGCTGTGGAGCAGAGAGCCTCCCCCTCTCCCGCCCCCCAGTATTCTGGGGCATTCTGGTTTAAGATAAACCTGGAAAGGGTCTGGGACAGATATTGCATAAACCTGTTTGACCTAAATCAGTTAAGTGTAATACTACATTCAACCAGGTTTATCTCAAACCAGTTTCAGCGATTTTGAAACTGGTTTATGTGCACTGAACATCTGTTCTATTACAGGTTTAAACCAGTTTCTGATCACTTAAACTGGTTTATATGTAATATCTATCCCTAGCCCTGGAGTCATCAGCTGGCTATACAGGATTCTGACCAGGCAAAACCCCAGCCAAGTATAACTTGACTTGAAACTGCCCGTAACTGCACATTTATCATCAACCCACCTCCTCATCCCCTTCCTCCTCTCCCTTACGAATGAAAAGCACTGAGCCAGTAGCTGAGCACAGTCTTTTGTGGCTGTTTGACTTGCACAGTTTTGAAGTCAAGAAGCCAGTCACCGGAGAACAGATAAGAAAAGGAGCCATGTAGGAATTGCTCCCTGTTAATAGAACATTATTTTTCATTGAACTAAAGTAAGTGATGAAGTGACCTATTGGTTACCTGATAAAGTAAAGAGGCTTAACAGACTGGAGTATCAATTCATCAGGACAGAGATCTCCTCATGTGCTACATCAACACAGGCAAAAAGGCACAAGGGGAAGTAAAAAATGTCTGCTGGTGTCTGAACATCCCCTCAGCAAGAAGGCCATGTTGTTCAATGTGCAGCAATGCCCTATTGTCTTTCAGCTGAACTTTTCAGTGAGCTTTTTAGTACATACTCCATGGTGAAAACTCACAATGTTATTGTGTCTCCCCCACTACAGGGGACAAAATCTGAGATCCACTAGAGTGAATGGCAAAACTCCTACTGGCCTCAATGGTCTGTCAATATCAGAGGTACTCAATTCCTGGTCTGTGGGACAGATCCACATGGAACCATGTCATCTTGTCTGCAGGACTCCTTACAAATCCAAACATTTGGTGGTGAGGGAGGGATAGCAGCACTAATTGCCGCTCCCCAATGCCAAATTTCTGGACCAGTGTGGAGTCCTGAGGGGTTCACAGGCCCTGATTTGTTAGATCAGGTATGCAAGACCAGGGCAGCATAGAGCCCAGTCCAGACAGTGCAAGGCTGGATCCAGGCATACAGACCCTGGTCTGGGCAGCACCAGGTGGAATTCAGGTATGCAGGGCTCAGCCCTGTGTGACAACCCCATGCAGGATGCAGACCATGAACCAGCCCTGTGCTGCTCATCCAGCATGTGGGGCTAAAAGATTGAGCACCACTAGTCTATACAGCAGCAGTGACATGTCCTACCACAGGCAAGTCTAAGCATGCTCCACCCATGCCCTGCACAATTACACTCACAGGCACAACCTAAACTGGAAGTACTCTGGAGAGGCTGAGAATGATGCCCCCAGGTGACCTCACCAACAAGGTCTGGAGCATGCTATCAGATGCAGGTGGAGGGATGGACCCATCCTGGCCAGGACTTATAACCTCTGTAGTGTAGGCAAATTCAGAGGGGCCAGGGTTTCATGCCTAGTGATTCTTTAAAGCCTAATTTCTGAAGTCACTTGACTACACGAGAATCTTGGCTTTCATTTTGTGTTAAAATAACTTCCTAACCCTCATGATTACAGAGTGAAGATGGAAAGCAGAACCAAAGTGTACTACAGGCAGTCCTCAACTTACAACATTTCGAGTTACAATGTTTTGCACTTACAACATTTATAAACTGACACCCTGTTTCAAGTTTCTGACATCAGTTTCAGCTTTACAGTGCTTGATCCAATGCCATGCTACACTGGAGAACAAGTTCACTGCATCACCCATCTGCCTGGAAAACATCTGTCCAAACTTCCTTGGACACCTTCTTTAAGTAAGCAGACAAGACTCCAGAAAAACCTGCAGCCAAGACTCCTGAGAAGACTCCAGCCAAAAACCCTTCAAAAAGTCCATCCAAGAGCCCTTCAAAAAGTCCAGCAAAGTCACGTCAAAGAAGTCCTTCCAAATCAATGATTGCTATTTACAATATAAATACATTAATGTAGCTACATTACTCATCTATAATTGATTGAGTATAAAATTATGGGTTATTTTTGGTGAAAATAGGGTATCAGGCCTTGGTTCAGGAACCAATCCCCTATTTATAACATTGTTTCCTATGGAAAAATCAGTTCCAACATCTTGACTTAAGACATGGTTTTCAGGAACCAGTTGTGTTGTAAGTCTGAGAACTGCCTGCATATGGGCTATAAAAATAGAAGGCAAAAAATTATTTTTAAACCAATCCCATGGTTATTGCAGGGCTGACTCCAGATTTTTTAACATTTCAGATTGGCTCTTACAGTATATATTTATTGTGTCCAGTTACTATGAAATTATGTGAATATTACATACCTTCTGCAAGTGTGTTGCACATAGACTCCTTGATGAATTTTTCCAGGATTTTTCCTGGGATAGAAGTAGGCTAATTGATCTATAGTTGCCCAGGTCCTCTCTCCTCCCCTTCTTGAATTTCGGCACAACATTGGCCCTCTTCCAGTCTTTAGGGACCTCCCCTGAGCACCACAAGTTTCGGGAGAGTTTTGCCAGAAGTCCCGCTATGACTTTGGCCAGCTCCTTCAGCACACTTGGATGAAGTTTATCCGGTTCTGCTGACTTATAAATGTCTAACTTTTCTAACTGATCATACACCAGCTCAACATCAACAGTAGGAAGGCGGTCATTCCCACCATGCCCATTCTGAACCTTATCTAGTATGATTTTCCCCTAAGTCCAGTGAAATACCAAAGCAATTTAGATATTCAGGAGTTCAGTTTTCTCCAGAGTGTTGGTAACCAGCTGTCCTGAGTTGTTAAGCAGGGGCCCCATGCTTCCATTTGTTGTCCTCCTGTTTCCTGCATACCTAAAGAAGGACTTCTTATAGTCCTTGATTTCTGTAGCTAGTTTAAGTTCAGTCACCTCCTTAGCCTTTCTAATCTGCTCCCTAGAAGTGTGGGTCATTGTTGTATAGTCCTCCCTGGGGACTGTCCCAACCTTGCATTGTTTTTATGCCTCTTTCTTCTTTTTCAAGAGGACCATGATATCCCTATTGAGCCAAGAGGGCTTACCAGCACTTCTGCTACCTTTTATCTGCATGGGAATGGACTTCTTTTGTGCTTCGAGGATCATGTCCTTGAGGAATGAGCACTCTTCATGCACTCCTTTCACCTTTGGTCTCCGGTCCCACAGTGATTCCCCACTATTGTCCGGAGTCTGTTGAAATTCACTTTTTTGAAGTCCAAAATTTCAACCCTGCTAATTGATTTTCCTGCCTTGAGATGGATAGTGAACATGATGCTTTCATTGTGGCTATTGCCCAGGCTACCCTCTATATTCAAGTTGCTCACCAAATTGTCTCCTTTGACCAAGACCAAGTCTAGGAGAGCGTTACCTCTGGTTGGCCTGTTTACTTCCTGAGTCAGGCAGAGCTCTTCAATACAGGTCAGGAAGCAACGCGACTGATTCAAATTAGATTCCCAGAACATCGTGCACTAAATGACACGCACTGCCTTGTGCCTGCTGCTTGCTGCTGCTTTTGTGTACTGTCTCATGCAGAAGCCAGAAAAAGGGGAGAAAAGGGTGAAAGAGGATGTTACTAGGGACATTTTCACACTTTAGACCTCTGGGATGGGAGATGGCCAAGGTGAGTTGCAGCCTTCCCCAGTTGGTAAGGTACTACAGTGTACTAATATGGTTGGGCCCAAACTGTTACCCAGGGCAGAGTTAACAAAAAGGTGCACCCACCTGTGCCAGGGTCATGCACGTAGCAGTGCTTCACCAGACCATGGAGCCTAGCTGTGAATCATAAACTTCATAGTTAATGGGAAATCTATTGGAATAATGGACTGATTTCTTCTGAGGACAAAGAAGCGTCCTCCTGGAATAAAGGGAATGAGCTAATTGCAGCCTTTCTCTTCATTCTACTCCTCTGTGGCTCCAAGAGCAAGTGCCATCACTTAAAGGCAGCTCTCACTGTCACTTTCCCCCAGTGGTTTGCGTGCACTTGTTCACTTTGAGCTTTAATCTTTCGCTATCGATTTCCACCCTGTTAGTTGAAATATTGGCCTGTTCCCTGAGAAAGGCAATCGCCCAGACCACACACTATTGCAAATAATATGTACTTTGGAAAACAATGATTGAACTCCCACATTATCCCTCTGAAGCAAAAAACTCTCCCCTGCCAAAGAGTCAACGCTTTGCCTAGATAAGATCACAGAAATTCATCAAAATGGCTCAGGGGGCTTTTGTTGTGGGTTGTTTTCTTTTTTTTTTTGTAATTCACACCCCCTCACTTTGAACTGCTGAGATTAAATCACATTATCCATAGATAGGGGAGCTAATCAACACAGCTTAGCCCCGTAACTCAGAATTCAAACTATAATTCACACCCTGGAAATTGCAGATCCACCTTCAGGTAGATTCGAGCTAGCACACAGAGACTCTCACTGCACTTGTATGTGCATATTTAGTCTGCAGCCATGTATATACAAATCTGCAGATAAAATACCATAAATATGTTACCATCTGTTTCAGCAAACCAAAAAAGAGCTTTAGGAAAATAAGGGGTTTTTCTTTCCTCTCTCAAAACTTCACATGAACATTTTATCTATTCCATAGCTGTGTGAGTTTCAGAACTTTCAAGGTAATGGATTTTTTTTTAATAATAAAATATAGGACCCAGTGATTTTAGAAGCTAGTCTGGTACTTTAAAGCCTGAGGGTCAGGTTCACTTTAGTTCCACAGACACCTACATAGACCTTAGGCAGAATACAGCTACCTCAATCCCAAGGAGTTGTTCAAATTGGCCCTATGTCTAGAGCCACATAATGCATCCTGGACAATGGAGTCTGCACCAGGACTTCTGTCTGTGCTCAGAAGCAATCCACGTGGAACTCATGGGCATCTAAAAGTAGCTAATGTGTTGTTTATCCGAGGCCCCAAATTTACCAGTATGTACCCAAATCCATACACAGATAAAAAGAACCATATCCCCAGTGCTGCTGAGCACATACAGGTCACCACCTGGATGACCAGACCAGACTCCAGACAGAAAGAAGGGGCACCAGCAAAGAGCCCTGCAGGCTGCAACAAGGATGAGAGGAGAGAGTGAACTCCTGGCACCCTTGAAGTCACTTTGAATTTTCTCGTTGACTTTAATGGGGTCAGGATATCTCTCTTTATTGTGTAGCCATTATTAACTGCGTCCAATATGGGCCCCACACAGATGTAACACACAGATTAGCAAATGATCATTCCACATGGGCTGACCAACAGGACAGATCATTATTAGGGAATGAATCATGAACCAGAGCTGTTTGGCAAATGGCATTTCTACTATGCAGGCAATTCCAACGTTTTGCATTGTCTTTTTGTTAAAGACTGCAATTTCCTCCTAATAGAAAATGTGGGTGGGGGACGATTTGGGAATGTTAACATATTTAATTTCAAAATATTCTGTTTGAGTTAGGTGAAAAAAAATGTGCTGATGATACCAAAACAATAGAAAGGAACAGAATGGTCACAAAATAAAATTGAAATGATAAAGGCAAGACAATATGGTTTTACCAGGTGGAAATCAGAAAGTTGCCACAATTTATATTAACATTTTTAGGCAACGAATTCATTAAAGTTGACGTGTTCCTGCAAAATGTTTCAACATTACCAGCAATGAAAGTACATTGTCCAATGGAAGATGGTGTTATTGACAATACTGGTTACTAGTTTTATTTAAAACCTGTATCTTCAAAGCATAGGTCTCAGCCGTTGTAGCACAAGGCCCTCCTTTTGCGTGTTCTTGACCTAACAGAACAGTAATAGAAAAGTGATACACAACACAGGGTGCATGTACATGAAATATTTACTGCAGAGTTGACTAATTTGCTCCTCAATAAACATCTTGGCATCTACGTATGCAGGGATATTAGGCTGGAGTAAACTAATAAACTGTTGCAGAATTCTTTTTATGCCATAGCAGTGCATGTGTAGATGCTGATGTGGCTGGCTGGGGCATAAGGGTGCTTCAAAGTGAGGGCTGCCTCCTGACTAGCCCTGCTCTGGAGCATCCTCGTGCCCCAGTCAGCCTCTCTGCAGCATGCTGAGCCAGGTTGGAGCAGCCCCAGTATTGGTTGACTCACCCCTGGGGTCCCCTGCCAGATGGGGCTGCTCCGACCTGGCTCAAAGTGCTGTGGTCCCAGGCCCAAGTTCAAATGGCATGTCAGGGAGCAATAAATTCTGATATGCTAAGCACTGGAGTTTATTGCTCTGCATTAATTGCATGTGTAGACGCACCCATAGAGTAGTATAATCAAGCATGGGTGATTGCAGCACTAGCCCTGGGAGCCTGCTTAGCAGGGCACAAGAATGACAGCTGCCACTGCTGTCAGCCAAGCGCCAGTAGCCGCTGCTATCACTAGCCCAGCTGCCACCACCACCTCTGCTGCTCCTCCATCCAGGATACAGAACCTGCTTGTTATGTCTCTGTACACACAAACTAAGTTACAAGTAACCTAATACAAAATAGGAACAGCTTCTATCCTACACAGCAGGGTAGAATGAATATTTCAGAAACTGAAGCAATTTTCGTGCTAAACCATTTCTGTCATATATAAAACAAAAGCACAAGGCTCCAAAGGAAAAACAGTCGTACCACCTCCAGAAAAGGAAATGATTGTCACAGAGGAAACAGAGCTATAACTGCTTTAGATAATTTAGCAGTGGGATGAAGTGAAAAGCTTTGCATTTGGGATTCATGTTGTACAGAATGCAAAGTGTCTGATACTTTCCCAGATTGCCCAGCCCCACTGCGTTCTGAAACTGAAGCAATATTTTCCTTTTCTCTTTTAAATAAATCTTGTCACAGTTTAAATTCTTTAGAAGGGAATTAAATTCTAAAAAAGGGAATTAAAAGAGAGAGCTGATGCTATCTTGCCCCTGACACATGAAGTATTTCGTATTCAGTTTAGCAAATGGCAAAGCCATGTCTCAATAATGACTGTAACTCTTGACGATAGATTTTTTTTAAAAACACTGTTAACTATTTCACACACATCTTTGTGTTGCTTTGGGATGTTTTGTTTTGTTCACTGTGCTAGGGTCAATACATGATACAGGGACTTTTGCCATTAGCTTTGGAAGTCACCAGCTCAGTTCCCTTGCATGGGCCAAGATGGTAGTCTTACACTACCACAATGCCCTGTGAAGAGATTATTTGCTAGGAAACCTGCGCACGATGAAAGTACTGAGATGTCAGACAAGGACGATATAGACTGAACCAATACAAGGACTACTACTTTGACTCATTACAATATAAAGAGGAGGCAGAAAAGATTGTCTTTGCTATTTTTGTAGGGTTATTTTACCCCAGTCTTTCCTGCCCAGAGTAGGGAGGCTGGACCCAATGATCTCACAAGCTCCCTTCCAGCCCTAAACTTCTGTGAATCTGTGAATCTTGTTAGGAAGACAGCTCTTTATTGGTCCTATGTTGAATTGCATAGGAACAGGCTGTATTACTGTCTCAATGCTTCACAAGAGTCCTGTTGCCAATAGTACCATATCTAGACTCCTGGCAGCCCTTGGCTAACCTTTATTATCAGCCCCCCCCCGTTGCACCAGAGATAAGGATAATAATAATTGAACAACAAGGAAAAAAAATCATTTTGGGGCCTCCTTTCTGTCCGGGCCCTGGGTGGCCGTCCTGTTCACCCATGCCTCTGTCCAGCTCTGGTTGCCAAGGGGGAGTTTTGGGGATAAGCCCCCTTCTGTATGGTACAGAATACACCTCCCATCCAGCCACTACACAGGGTGCTGACACACAACACATTTACTGTGTATTAAATTGACTTTGTTCTGTAATAAACATGGTGAACACGTAGTAAATCATTCAAATCATTCAAAGCTAAAGTTATCTTTTCGAAAATGCGCAGTAAGTTTACTGTATGAAAACATGACTATGTTGAATATGTCATGTTTCTGGTTCCCTAGGCAACTGCATCCCAGGCAGCTGTTTGCTCAATGCAAGGTGGAGACCTCCTTCACCTACAACCAGGCATTATAATAGCACCTACTGTGTGAAGCCAGCTCGGGCAAGCTGGTTGTGTGTCCGTTCCTTATTGTGAACAGACAGACCATAACTCCACACATAACTTCCTACTCGTCCCTTCCCACTTGCAACCTGAAAGATCACATACATCCCCTAAGTATCCAAGCAGCGGTATGAGGAGGTTTGAAATGACTAGCAAGAGGGATGTGAATGAATACTCCCTTTTCTGTGTTTAATTCAAAGCATCAAACATTGAGATTTCCTGATCGGTTCCTACTGTCTGTGCTGGCATCTATTTATCCACCTACCAGGATATTCTGCCTTTCTGTGCATCTCTCCCATTTTTGGAACCAAGTCAAGTGTATTTTAGGTTATGTGTTCTTCCCTTACTTGATCACAAACATCTTCAATTCTAGGCTATATTTGCTACTTTCCAATGGCATTCCCTGACTTTTCTTTGGTAATTATGCAGTAGTAATGGCTGTTAAGGCTTTTTACAAGGGTATTACATGTATTATAACTGCAATTCTACTTTAGTAGCCATACAAACATAATGAAAAGGGATATTAAATTGGAAGTGATGTTTCCATAAAAAATAGTGTAATAGAAACAATATAATTTTAAACACAGTATTATAGGAGACATATTTTAATAAAAGCACTAAATAAACCAAACAAAAGAAGTATTGGAAGAAGAACAAGAAACAATAGGAAATTTTTACCACTACATTGATTTTGCTTTGTGTTTTTATGCATGGAAGAAATATTTCATTGTGATGGCTCCATAATTTTAACATAAACATGAGTTGTAAAGTATCCCTTCTGCATGCAGTGAGAGTATTTCTTTGTTAGGAAACCGACTATGCTAATGCACAGGAAAAGCCACGTGAATTAAGCATTCAATTGCAACCTAACTCTGGTTCAGTTTGGAAAATATCCCTTACATATGGTCATGAACAGAAGAGAATGAGTTGAAACTTGATATTTTAAGTTAGGAAAGGAGCAAATGCTGTGAGAGTTAATCCTCCAGTAAGGCCCCTGCCATCTAAGGAAAAATGTTCCTTATCATTGATTAGAGAAAACTTGGACTGGGGCTGTGGAGGTGGAAAAGGTGGCAATGCCACACAAGATATTCCCTACCCCCAAATCATCACAACAGGTTGCTAAGGGATGTTTCAAAGAGTCTTCAGTGACATACACAATGATGTATATACGTACAGAGCAAGTAAGCAAGAGAAAATAGGACTGAAGCCCAGTAAGGAGGGCACTCAACTGGGAAAGAACAGTTCTGATTTCTGACCTCTACGCCAAATGCTACTTGTCCTTTTCAATTAATTGCTAAAATACCAAAAGCATAAAAAGCCCTGGGAGCAGGGACCAGAACCCTAGACTCTCTCCTTAGGGGCTATGTCTTTACTGATATACAAAGTTTCCCTCTTGTTTCGATGCTGGACATTTTGTTCATTTTACATGAAGCTGCCAGTGACTGAAAACAGAAAGTATCTTGGAAACCTGCCCCCAACTCCACCAGTTGAGTGCCGAACCACAAACCCCCAGGGCCAACACACCTTGGGAGCTACACCAGCAGAGCCAAATGCCATGCAGGCCCCATCAGCTAAGGCATGGGCCATCAGACAACATGTGATGGGAATGCTTCCCCCACCCCAACACTGCAGCCTGCATTCAAGCAGACAGCCCCCACTACTGCACTGTCGGGGCATGATTCCCCCTCCTCCTGCACAGCCCCAGACTTACCCTAAGGTCCTGTGTTGCGCTACACTGCCCCACCCCTGGGACAGAGGCAGGAAGTGGTGGTCAGAGGAGGGAAGGGGCCCCTGAAACTAAACTGTGGCTGCCATTGCAGCCCAAGTGAGGACAGGAGCAGTAGCTTGGGCAGGAATCTGAGGGCTGCAGTTTGACTCCCCCATGGGCTGCAGTTCATAGGCCACCTGTTGGACAGACCTCCACTAGGCTACACAGTCATGTACCCCATTGCACCTTCTTCACATGCCTCTTCCTATGGTCCCATGATGTATGCATTCCTTGCCACCCATTGGCCCAGCTTCAACCAGTGAAGTGGTGGATGCTCTCAGGGCCACTTAGCCCACAGCCTGGTGACTTAGGGCACTGTTCTCAGAAGCAGGATATGTAGCTTCAAACATCCCCATGGTGAAAGGGCCTAAAACCAGCTCTTCTGTTCCTGAGGCAAGAGACTCAACAGCTAGACTACTGAACCAACATCACCATGAGTCTTCTTCCACAATCTTGAGGGAGGACTTAAGTTGATGCTTTATCTGTCAGTCAGGTACACAAGTAGATGCTTTCTCTGAATGAACTGGATTCCAGCCAGGTGCCTCCACTCCTACAGGCTGGATCACAATGTGAAAGCAATGCATTAAGCTGCCTACTAAGGGAATGGGAGAGGCACTTGTGAATCTCTCTGGAACAAATCAGCTTTTAGGGCACTCTCGACTGCCTCCTGAGACAATGGAAGACCCCCAATGCCTCAGAGAGGAACAGAATCACTCTCATGAGGAAGACATGCGTGTTTGAGGCAAGAAACAGCTCAGCTGCCATACAGGCACAATAGGATCGGGGCCATAATATCTTCAACCATTTCTTAGTAATTACTTCTGATCCCCAGCTGGAGACATTTTCTTTCTTCATTTAGTGAGCTATGAAAATACTTGCGAGCAATGATAAACTTAAGCTGTAAGGAAGGAAAGTATTGTGGTAAATTTTATTTTTAATAGCAGTAACCCCCACGCGCATCCTAAATTATTTTTTCAGAATATTTTATGGGAGCGTTTAATTCCTTCAAAAGGCAGGAAAGCCTAAGAACCTACTGAAATTTGTAATTGAAATGCAAATAGGAAGCCCCTGGCACATCAAATCAATTTTGTTGGTAATAAGAAATGGAAACGGAATGTGACAAGGAAAAGCCCTGCTTCCTCTAGAAAAGTGCCTTTTAAAACCATGTGTGGCAAAAAAGTAATTGCCATATGCAGTGGTCACACTCCTAAATGGCTCCATTATCAGGTGTTAATATGATACAGTTAACACATTTCATCTTGGTTACAGAAGACATTTTTTTCAAAGAATGAACCTCATAATATTTTAAGATGAAAATTTACTAACGCCATGTCAACACCAAGTAGCTTTATTTACAGTCAAAACAAAGTCACTGCATGATCATTACTATATGTGTTACTTCATTTTCTACCCATGGTAATAATATACCTGTTAATATTTCAGCTGCAGTTACACTTATTACAATCAGATTCATTATCACAATGGACTGTTTCCCAGATATGGGGTAATTTTGCCTGTTCCAAATACCATTGAAGTCAAGGAAAAGACTCACCTTGACTTCAGTGAGTATGTAAGAGTTCCCCTATTAAGATAGGGAGGAACAGAAAGTAGAGCCTTCTAACGAACAGACTGAATAATGTATTTAATAAATGTAGGAAATCAGCATGGTTAAAAGGAAATTTCCTACAAAAAACTTGGCTGTAAACTAGACTATCTGTCAAATGCTAGCTTTGACAGAAAAATTGTAACAGACTATAGTTAACATTGTTTCTAAAGAAACTCTCCCCATCTAATTTAATCCAGAGTTTTAAGGAGAAGGGAAGACTTTTGTTAGGGTGACAGTATCTGGATCTTGGGGAGCATTAGATTTGCAGCTGAATAAAAAGGCTATGACCTGTGGCCTAGCAAGCTGCTAACCACAAGGCAGAATGGTATGTTAAAAGTTACATTGCAAGATGCTTAGGCGAGCATTTTCCTAACAATATAGTAGTGTTGTAAGATATGTAGCTCATTGTGTAAAAGAAACTGGATGCAAACCACCAGCTATTGTTAGAAGATAAAGCAGATTTTCCTTATGAATGCTTAAGCTAAGCTAGCCATTCGCTTATGCTAAGTACCCATCTTAACTGTGTCAACCATTTTCATGTGAGTCTATGTAAGTCTGTGTGCTATGAATGAGGTGAAGTCTTAGGAATGTGGAGATGGTACAACCTGGGACAGAAAAACAGACTGGAATGTGAAAGACAACATGTAACTGGTAACTGAATCTGAGATAAACATATGTGAAAAGGTGAATGACGATTGGTAAATAAGCCTCCAGAATCTTCCAGGCTTTGGTCAAAGTCTGTCCAAGTGACCGAAAGAAGCAAGGGTCAGGTCTTAGGCATGCGCTCATAGCAAAAAGACATGTAAATAAGTGAAATGCATAGGCAATTCCATGCTAATGAAACAAACAGTAAACAGAGGTGGAGCTTAAAATGGGAAGGACTAAGGGCAGAACAAAGGAGGGACAAAGGTAGAATAAATGTTAATGAGCATAAACCAAAGTGTATTAATATGGAAAAAAAATAATGTTCATGGCACCTCCTCAGTTTGTTGGAGCATTGCCCAAAGCTGTCTCCATTTTGAATAAAGCTGTTGGTGAGCAATGTATGCAGGTGATGTGTAATGGCATTGATCCATTGTCTCCCTAGTCGTTTGGCGTCACGTGGAGTTGAGGTCTCACAACTTTGATTTTCTTTAATTTTTTTTTAATTTGTCAATTTATAAGCAATATATTTCCTATCAAAGACATGAAAATGTAATAATGTCTATTACATTAAAAAGACTGAGAAAATATTTGACTGAAAAGTTTCTTCTGCCAGGGAGGTTTTGACATCAAAACTCTGTATTATTGGTTTAGGAATTTTATGGAAAAGGTACCCAAGGCCAAATATTTAGAAAAATGTGTCACCCAAGTCAGCCTAGCAGTTCACAGCCACTCAGATCCCACCTGCTTTTTACATAAGGCATATTGTTGTCATACTCTGCTCTGGGCTTGTGTGATCTGAATGCAGGAGACAACCTTGTGACAGAGGGTGCAGAAAAGGCTGAAGTGCTCAATGTCTTTTTTGTCCTCAGTCTTCATAGGCAAGGTCAGCTCCCAGAATACTGCACTGGTCAGCAGTTTGGGGAGGAGGTGAGCAGCCAACACTGGTGAAAGAACAGGTTAGGGACTATTTAGAAAAGCTGGACATATGCAAGCCCATGGAGTTGGGTGGGATTCACCTGAGAGTGCTGAGAGAGTTGGCTGATGAGATTGCAGAGCCACTGGCTATCATCTTTGAAAACTCATGGTGATCAGGAGAGGTTCTGGATGACTGGAAAAGGGCAAACATAGTGCCCATATTTAAGAAAGGGAAAAAGGAGGATCCAGGGAACTACAGACCAGTCAGCCTCATTTCAGTCCCTGAAAAAAACATGGAGCAGATACTCAAGGAATCCATTTGTAAGCACTTGGAGAAAAAGGTGATTAAGAACAGTCAGCACGGATTCACCAGGAACAAGTCACGCCTGACCAATTTAATTGCTTTCTATGATGAGGTGATTGGCTCAACGGAAGCACGAAGACCAGTGGATGTGGTGCACCTTGATTTTAGCAAAGCTTTTGATAGAGTCTCCCACAACATTCTTGTAGGCCAGCTAAGGAACTATGGCCTGGATGAATGGACTGTAAGGTGGAGAGAAAACTGGCTGGAGCATTGGGCTCAGAGGGTAGTAATCAATGGCTCGTGTCTAGCTGGCAGCCAGTATCAAGTGGAGTGCTCCAGGGATCAGTGCAGAGAGTGCACCATCAGCAAGTCTGCAGATGACACCAAATTGGCGGAGTAGTAGATATGCTGGAGGGTAAGGCCAGGATTCAGAGTGATCTAGACAAATTAGAGGATTGGGCCAAAAGGAATCTCCTGAGGTTCAACAAGGAAAGTGCAAAGCCCTGCACTTAAGCCAAAACAATCCCATGCACCAGTATAGGCTGGGGGATGACCGCCTGGGCAGCAGCTGTGCTGAAAAGGACCTGGAGATTACAGTGGACAATGAGCTGAATATGAGCCAGCAGTGTGCCCATGTTGCCAAGGCTAACAGCAGCCTGGGCTCCATTGGTAGGAGTGTTGCCTGCAGATCGAGAGGAGTGATTCTTCCCCTCTATTCAGCACTGGTGAGGCCACATCCGGAGTACCGTGGTCAGTTTGGGGCCCCCACTACAGAAAGGATGTGGACAAATTGGAGAGACTCCAGCATAGGGCAACAAAAATGGTGAGGTGACTGGTGAACATGACTGATGAGGAGAGGCTGAGGAAACTGGGCTTATTCCATCGAGAGAAGATAAGACTGAGAGGGGATTTAATAGCAGCCTTCAACTACCTGAAGGGAAGTTCAAAAAAGGATGGAGCTGAACTGTTCTCAGTGGTGGCACATGACAGAACAAGATGTAATGGTGTCAAGTTGCGGCAAGGAGAGTTTAGGTTAGATACTAGGAAGAATTTTCTCACTAGGAGGGTAGTAAGGGACAGATTACCCAGAGAGGCTGTGGACTCTCCATCCTTGGAGGTTTTTAAGACCTGGCTTGACAAAGCTTTGACCAGGACAGTCTAGTTGGGGATGATCCTGCTCTGAGCAGGGGTTGGACGAGATGACCTCCTGAAGTCCCTTCCAACCCTAATTTGCTATGATTCTATGATCTGTGGGATCAGAGAGAATGGAGCAGCCTATTTTAAAGTCTTTTGGAATAAATAGTAGTCTGAAAACATTGGGGACTGGACCCAATGGCATGAGAGATTCCTTTCAGGTTTATGTTTCAAAATCTTTGTCATGTGGATCTCTCTGAGGGTTCGTCTACTGAATTAAGTCCATTGGTCCTCAGCTGCACTCTCAGCCCATCCTGCCTAAATCAGTCTCTGCATAATCAGATCACCAGACAGGCAGACATCTCCTGGCTGAGAGGAAGGATCCTCCTGGGCCACGTGGGAGTGGGTGTATGAGGACACTAACATTCCATCTCAGGCAATAAAAGGCATTTTTTTTTCCAAATGTGGCCTGAACAGTTAAAATTCCAGCTTCAAATTTCCTGTTGGCTCCTTAATGCAATAGCAAACCCATGCATTTTCAGCTGACACTGTATTCTCTGTGGACATGAAACAACAGCCAGAGTGTGCATGTCTTCCATTGATTGCAGTGGACTTTGACTCACACTTTCAAGACTCAGAATAAGAGTTCACAAAACTGAGTACCTAATAGGCATTTTTACGGGGAAGTCCACATTGTGGCTGAAGGTGTGGCAGCAGTGGTTGTCAACATACCTTTGCTAGCTAGCGTGAAAATACAGTGACACCTACTTCAGTGTAAGCTACTTCCCTCCTTGTCCATGGCAGGTCAGGTGCCTAGTACATGCTAAAGTCCATTCCTCTATATCTTCACTGCTATACTATTTAAATGAAAGCTAGTGTGGGGGTGCTTACACATGTCTCAGTCATTCCTACACTGCTCTAAATGGCCCTTTCACTCCCCATTTATTCTTCACAAGCCCACATCACACAGAAATGATTTTTATTTATAGATATGACTCAAAAGCTATTTAAGCTTCATTTGTGGATGAAGTTTGGTTTATTTGCAGATCTAAGAAAGGAAAGGCATTTTCATTTGTATAAATGGTATAAAAGGTAGCTGTGGTAGAGCAGAAGAAGAGAGAAAGGCAGAGAATTGAAAGTGCCATTGTTTCAATCCTGATGTACTTTCAGTCTGAACAGTACTTTAACTGGTAAATGACCCTCTCCTAGGAATTATGATGCATGTATTTGTCCCCTTCTTGTACCTGTACAACAAATAACTGAGTATCTTTTTATGAGTTAAATGCAATGTCAGATAATACCATTTCTCAATATAAATATATAAGTGGGTGATTATTTTGCAGGGAAAATGATGTATGTTCTCAGGCCATTAGGGAAATACCACTCACAAAAGTTATAATGGTGCAAGAATATAGGATCTGGGTTTACAAGCCACTGTTCAATCACTGTAGCCTTGAACAGCAGGTTAAGGTAAAGCAGGGCAGTAAATCCAACCATGGCTCTTTAACCACTAGAGCCAGAAGCATGGCTCTTACGCAAAGAAATAATTTAAAGGCAAAGGCATTTGTTTCCAAAGCTTATTCACAGATAAATAGGAGGGAAAGTACATTTGTTCCAAAGCAGATACAGAGCTAAATACAGAAATATCTATCAACTATCTCTGGAACCTGCATACATCAGTTATAGGTGCAGTTCTGTTTTGTGCAGAGTCCTCTGGCGCTGATCCAACAAAATGCTTAAGCATATGCTTAATTTGGCATAGTCTTACCCCACTTTATGGTACTCCAGAGACAATGGTGCTGTGGGATGTTAGATGCCACCAACATGCATCCGAGTGAGTGAGCATGTTCACTCTCAGTGCAAAAGTTACCCTCACTGCACCAACAGCACAAAGTACAGTGCCCTGAGTAGTACGGCTGTGCAAAACGTGGCACATTTGATTTGGATCCGGGTTCTGCCTGAACTGGGGACAGTGATTCAATTTGTTGATTCGGATCACTGTCCCCGATTCGATTCAGCCAAATGCAAATCTTCAGATTCAATGCTGATTCAGAGAATCAGCTATTCGGCCATAGACCCAGGTTTAAATGTTTTTTCTACATAACTCAGGGTACCAGGTGCAGCTCGTGAATGCTGTGATGCTGGGGCAAATTCAGCATCCCACAGAAGTGCGGGGAGGTGGGGGGCGTGTGCTTGGGAGCAAACCCAGAAGTGGACGGGAAATACTTCCAGGTCCACTGGGGAGCATGCTAGGCCCCCCGCCCCATGCTCCCTGGCTCGGCACCCCAGGTGTCCTCCCAGACCTAGGAGGCACCAGTCGCTGAGCCGGTGGGGGTGCGGGGATCATGCTCCCTGGCAGACCCAGAAATGGACTGGAAGTGTTTCTGGTCCACTTCTAGGTTTGCTGCTGAGAGCACTGGTGACCCCCCTGTGCTCCTGTGTGACACCCCATCTGCCCCACCAACGCAGCATTCACGAACTGCCTAGTACCTTGAGGTATGTAAAAAAAGCATTTAAAGCTGTGTCTATATCTGAATCACCTAATCTTTCCGAATCTCTCCAAATCAATTTGGAGGGTTGCAATTCGATTCAAAGAGATTAAAGGATCTCCTGATTCAATTCAGATTTGGAGGTTTGGCCACTGAATCAAGCCAAGACTCCGCTGAATCAAATCAGGGACTGAAGCTTTGCACAGCCCCACTGAGTCGTACTCTGCATAGGTCCCTCCGCTCACAGTATCTGTCCCAGCATGCTTCTGGGCAACATAACAGCATGCTGCCTCTTCTTTGGTGCCCAGGGCAAAGCTACAAAGTTAGTCCTCAAATGACTTAGAGTCATGGGTGACGACTTTCCGGTTAAATTTTATATGAATTCTGTTTCTTAGGCTACCTTTGTTGTGTAGTAAAAATTGCCCCTCAGCAAAGACCCTCCTTGGTGTTGTTCAGCCATTTTAGGATATAGGACTGAAAGGGACCTTTCCCTTCAGTTCCCTACTGTATCAAGACACCATGTTATGCTGCCTCTTCCATGGACATGGTAAAAACACATTAGAGGTTTTGTCTCTGCTACTCCTATTAAGAGGCTGTACCAGAACCTCACTACTTTGATGTTCAGAAACTTTCTCTTAAGTTCCAGCCTAAATCTATTCACGGCCAGTTTATGCCTAGTTTCATGCTTATGCCAGCATGTTCTTTTGGCTTAAAAATGTATGCTGTCTACCTGGCATTGACCCCTGTGATGCATTTATAACAGAGATGTAACAGGTGAGTTTTGCATCCAAGATAGCAGTAATGGTTGGGGCAGCAGAAACCACCGCCAATCTTATACCCAGTCTACACCTGGGGCTGGTGCCCCATTCACCCACCCCTAGTTATACTCATTATTTACAGACACCAGCCATATCCCCACTTCAATTCAGAATCATGCCTAAATCAGTCTGAAAAAAATTATTAAAAATATACCCTGGTTAAATTATTGTGACAGCACTTATTTCACTCGAAAGAGAAAATAGCTTTTTCACACCACTTCAATGGAAGCAGATGCCATTTGTAAACTGCTGCATCAATATACTTGTATATTAGAAGAAAACAGGCTGGCATTGTCTTTTGGGTCACATTACATTGTCGCAAAGGAAAGTGCCCATTATCGGTTTCCATAATTTGCCATTATTATTTAATTTGTTGTAGAACCTAACTGCCTCAAGCAGGAGTCAGAGAGTCATAAAGAATCAGAGCTGGAAGGGGCCTCCAGAGGTCATCTGGTCCAGCCTCCTGCCTGAGGTAGGATTATCCCTGTCCACACCATCCCATATTGGAGCCCCATGTTCTAAACACTGTACAAACACACAGATACTAACACTAACAGCCACTTATCCTTAAAGCTTCCCAGCTAAACATGCAAGACTGACCAGAGGGTAGGAGGAAGAAGATACTGTCTCTCTCAGTGCTGGAGAACGGAGGCACAGTGGATGATGTGATAGTCCAGGGTTCTATAGGGAAGCAGTGACAAAGCTGCATACTGAAGGCAGGTTTCCTAAATTGCAATCAGGAGCCTTAGCCACAAAATTATCCTCCCTTTCTATTTACAATACAAAATAATCTGTGTGATATAATTAATTGTTTCCTTTACCATTTAATAGGAAGCAGGAATTTGAGAGAATATGATTGTGCTGCACCTACTGCCCCCAGAAAATGATTGCAATGAAGAGGAAGTGTTTAGTAAAACAATATAGGGCCAGCTCCTACCTAATGTAAATGAATGTAATTTCATGGAAGCCAATGAAGCCTTTTACATCAGATGAGGATCTGGCTTGTAACATTTTATGAAGATAGACAGCAGTCACAGGGATTGCTTTTTATCAGCTCATGTAATGCAGGAACTAGATACCTCTAAAAGATTAGATTGCACAACCCTTTAATTGCATCAGTTATTTGATTCATTATTGAGTTTTATAAGAACATGGAATGAGATGTTTACTAAAAATATTGGCAGTCAGCTATTTGCATCTTATCCGTGTTTCACCCATTAGCCTCACTCTTTTGTGCCACTGCTGATCAAATACAGGGTTCTTCTCTCCCCCCAGTTTAATACATTGTGCCAGTTTCTGTCTTAACATATTTTATCCCTACAACAGTGGTAGAAGGTACTAAAGTGTCCAGGCTGCTTGTGGCACCTCTTATTTTCTCATAAAATACTAAAATGCTTGCACTGTCTGTCCTTATTCATGTGTGTCAACCTAGCTCCTGAGTCAGTAAAGTGTCTTTGTTCAGGACTGTGCCTAAGCTCATGCTTAATTTTAAGCACACACTTAACGTTATGTGTTTGTTTAAGTGCTGTCTAATAGTCTTAAGCACATGCCTAAGGGTTCCCCTGAATCTGAGACTAACTGTTTTGGAAGGGGGTGGGTGTGGTGGGGCCTGGCCAAGAAACAAAAATGCCATGTGGCAAAATACATTTGAGGTTCAACTGCTCTGCATAGAAATAAAACTAGAACCTTTCAGTAAAAGGGGGAAAACACCACCCCAGAATAGCCAGTAGCCTGTTTGTAAAGCTATTAATCCAGGCTGTGGAAGACCCAGATCCAAAACCATGCTTTGATTCATTTGAAAGAGGACCTTGGATCCTGCATCTTCTACCCTAATTTATGGGTACTGGCTACTGGCTAGACTTTTGGTTTCAATCCCTGTCTCTCTGTGCAGGAATTCTGTCTGCAAAGCCCTCTTACCAAAATTGCTGAACTCCTATTTCAGTGATCTCAGGGGCATAGGTTGTAGCCATGTTGGTCTAAGGACATAGGCAAACAAGGTTATTTCAATGATCTAGCATTTTCCAGTGACAAGGTGGGTCATCAAAAATTCCCAGCCACCCCTAGGCAGAAGACTGCCGTGTCTGGGGTAATCAGTCCTCTCCCACAGCATGTACAAAACCAATCTACCTCCTTCCAAGAGCCCTCCAGAGAGCTCACCCCCACCCTGGAGCCAACCCTGTACCACCATAATGAGTAAAAACAGATTCAAGCCATTAGAAATACCACAAAAACCTCAACAACTCAGTAAATCTCTCTTATCGACTGTTTCTTTTAAAAGGGAGGTGCCTGCCTGGAATATTTTTTCCTAAAAACTCCAATGCCATATATTTATTATTCAATAAATTATCGCCGAGTTAACAGTAGATAGCAGGCAAGTGAGAGTTTAATAGGTATACTGCTATGTCTAGCCTAGATATTTTGAGCCCCATTCTCTGTTTTATTGTTTTGCAGGACTGGTGAATTCTGGGTACAAATCTGGTTTAGCCAGACAGCATAAGAAACCCCTCAGTGGGAGTGCAGGCATGGGTTACTTGTTCTCTGGATAATCCCAACGTCCTGAGACTGTTGCAGCTGGAGCAATTTGAAATGACCTTCAGGTTGCTCTAACTATGCTTGGAATTTAACCTGGAGCCCCATTAGCCCTAAATAAAAAGGGACCCAGGCATGCTTTGTATCTACACTGCTGAGATGCATTGTGTAATGCTTAATCATAAATCAAAAGTGGAGCCTTTGCGTATAATTAAATTAGCAATTTATTGAGTCGGATTTAGTGAGATTATTTTTTAAACCTGAGGTCTTTAATTTAGTGCCTATTTTTATTAAGCTTTCTCTTTTTTGCACCCAGCTATCATATTATGTTGGAAGTAATGAAAATAACTCTGACCCTTTGGGAGAGTTCCAATTAATGTTAGGTGTGAATAGGGGGAGGAAAGCATCAGCTTGTTAGCTAAGCCTCTTTCATCAGAAGTGGCTTCAATTTTAACTTTATAAATACATATAAATAGCTCCCAAGATCTACATTTTTCCGAAAAGAAATGCAACCCAAACTCCTGACCATGAGAGTATGTCAGGAACTTCAGTATCAGCCAATCCCCAGTAGGGGGAAGTTGAGGCCACGCCAAAGTACTTTCCTACAGTTGCTTTGTAACAATGCAGCAATACTCAGTCTGACTTCCCTGAAAACAAAATACAAAAGGCTTCAGTTTAGGCCTCTGAGTAACCTCCCAGATATAGTTAATGAGCACTCAACACTTTATCCTCTGTGCTTACGGGGTCCTTTTTCCTTATCTATGACCATTTTTTAGAAAAGACTGCTACCCAGTAGTTGCCAGCATGTCATGACCATCACCTCTCTTATCTCTAAACAACATCCTTGTGGCAGCTACAGCAGCTGCTTACATGGAAAAAATAACAATAGGAAAACACTTCCTGTATTTTTAGCTCCTTTTTATTGCATTGAATTAGCTACTGGAAACGAGGAGGAACCAGCGCCACACGACCAGGAAATGCTCCATAATGACAAGCAACTCAAAGCTACAGCTGGTTGAACATCCAGTCCAGTCTCAAACCTAGATCCTCCTACTTTTAACAAAATGTGATTCCAGACTGTGGTGTATTTATCTATTGATACCTGTTGGTGGTTTCTTCTGTGCCAGTGAATCCTGCAGAACTCACGGACTCGAGCTTCAGTACACTCCGTAAGAGACCTGCATATAAAGAGATGTCATTTCCAAGAAAAAGCAAGTTCTCTCTTTAAGACTGTAGGAAATTGAAGGAAGCCATAGGATTAAAGTTATATAATGTCTCTTTAAGAGGGAACAATCACCCCTGTTAAGAACGCCTAGCTGTAGGGCATTTGGGGAGGTAGAGAGTGTCCCACTGAAAGTTTTAAAAGCTCCCAGAAGAGGGAGGAGGAAGCATGCTGTAGAAGGAACAGCTTGCTTCAAGGAGGAGCCAGTCTGCTGTGCTGGGGCCAGAGCAAAAGGGGCTCCTCAGGGAGCTACTTTACCCACAAAAGCCAGTGGGCTAAGCAAGCCACTTAATAATTAGGCATTAGGGGCTTCACTCCCATTCTTTTCAATAGGAGTGAAGTGTCTTAGTAGAGTCCTGGTGAATCTGGGAATAAGTGTCTTGCCCAAGGTCATCTAGGAAGTTTGTGGCACAGCGAGGTAGTAAATTCAGTCCCAAATTCAGATCACTTCCTTATTTTATTGAACTACACTTCCTACTTCAATAGGAATCAAGGGTGGCAGAATCTAGCTTTCCACTTATACAGTCTTTTATTTCCTAACATCCCCAGATGAAATGCACAAGATACATAAATATCACCAGTTACCAGTATCACCATTTTTTGGGTGCATGGCCAGTTCCTGCTCTTCACAAAATCATTCTATCCAGCGCTGAGTTCTGTTGAGGAATATATTAACATGAGGAAGCATGACATACTCTAATAAGGCTAGAAGGCACAAAGCTGAGCTTGTGGGGGTTAAGAAGAAAAGTGATACAATACTGTGGCAACAAAAGTGACAGTGGTGTGGGCACAACAGGCCCTGTGCCTACTCCTCAGAGATACCTGCTATAGTTCCACCATGGTCTGGATAATCTCCCTGTTACTGCCAGCTTACCAACCTCTTAGAAGGTTGCTAAATCATCTCTGCCAGAGATGATTACTTTTCATTTACCTTTACTGGAGATGATCCAATCCTGTGATGCACATAGCTCCCTCATCCCTTTTCATGATCAAACCACAAATGCTTCTGAGAAGCAAAGACTTTTGCCTTGGCAGCAGCCCAGTTGTACTGAAAATCCAGTATTTTTCAAGAATTTCCCAAAGGAGATCCTCCTACTAAGTCCTCTATCTACCTGTTCCCTTCAAATGGCAATGACAGAATACTGTGCTAGATCAGAACAATTAATGTATACTGCCAATTGTAGTGACATAGTAAGGGGCACTAGCCACCACGTGTGGTGACACAGTAGGGGCACTACTATGCAAAGCCACCTGCCTCACTGTGCCAGGCCCAAAACCTCACTTTTGGAAGTCTCCCTCGGGGAGCCTACAGTCAGCTGACCCGCTTTTTGGAGAACACCCGTAAGCCTGGGGTACCGCTGCCACCACCCAGGCACTGACCTCTGGTAGGGCCCTGTGCAGCCTGGGGCGCACAGACCCTGTGAATCTTGGGATTGCTTTGCCCACAGTAATACTTCTGGGTGCTTCTTTCAGCTCAAAACATCCCAAGATAGCATCAGGTAAAACTTAATAGAAAATAAAAAGACAAATTTCCGTGGCCAAGCTGGGAGCAGAAGGCCTCTTGCCTCTCTCCACAGCAAGGTAAACTGTAACCTGACACCTTTACTGATCACAGCGGGGATGAGTGGGGGGTTAGAACAAGGAAATCAGAATACACTTTGAGCTAACAAAACCAACTTGCATCTCACAAAGTCTGGGTATAGTGACCCTTTTAAGTTGCAACTGTCCCAGACATAATTCCTAACTCCAGGCTAGTTTCCAGGTTTTTATGTACAGACAATCACCAGGCACCAGCCTGGGGCACTTGCTTGAAGTTTTCAAAATGCCCACCAGAAGGAAAAGAGAGCTCCCTACTCCCCCTAGGAATTGTATCTGACCAGGTCACCTGATTAACCTGCCTGAAGCAAGAAGAAAGTAAGGAGAGAGAGGAGTCACTTGGGCTGACCCAAGTGAAGGGCAGAGACAGGGGTGTATTCTTCATACTAATATACTCAAAATAATATTAAAGAAACTAAAGAATAAGCTTGCCTATTGTAGGTAAGAGTTTCTTTATTGGCACTGCTATTCAGAGACTGCTGAGATGGAGGCCAGGGAAATACCTAAGACTGATGCAAGTGTACACCTGCCATATCCCGTATCCTCATGCTGAACCTATACTGATGTTGGTACACAAGCAGGTCTGTAGCAATGAAGTTTGGCTCCCAGGGCAAAGCCTGCAGTGGCAGCCCCCCCTCACCCCACACACAGCTCTGGGGGAGCACATGCTGCCCACCATGCTTGCCTGGGAGTGTCTGCACTCTGCAGTGGTGGGAGCCACCCTTCCCCCATCCCTGCATCCCCCCAAATGAACCACTCCTGGCTCCGTCCCACGTCCTGTCCCAGCTGGGCAGCGCCTATTGACTTTGCTTTGACACCTGGAACAGTCGCTCCACTCACCCCCCGACCCCTTGTTCTGGCACTGAACACAAGCTGAGTCAGTGATGTCCTACCCCAGTGACCATCACACCACTGGACTGCAGGGTAGATGTGTCCTTAGCGACTTGGTCCCATGGTCATTGAAAAAGTTGCCAGAAGAGCAGAAAGCTAAATCCAACTTGTCCAGCTCCCAGGCCAGAATTCCTAACAACCTAATCCTTTGCCTCTTCAGCCTAGCAATCCTCACCTACAGAATCACTTCTCGCAGCTGCGAACATCAGTCTGAGTTATGTCAAGGACTCAAACCCTGTTCCAACCTCAGGATTTGGAGACTGTAATGGCAACATGACTCCTTCTTTCTCCCAGGCCCGCCTTGTAAATCTTTTGCTAAGTACAGCTCAGCAGAACAAGAGAGCCTTGCCCCGAGGGTGCTTGTGTAGCGGAGATTCTAACGCTGGAACATAAAGAATTATGTGCTACTGGTTTTCCTTGATATATGGAGCCAAGTTCTCACAGTGACACCTGCTGAGTACCTGACCAAAGTGTTTTACTTGAATCTAGTCTTGAATAGTATAAAGAGACTTGGGATACTTGATTGATCTGCACTGTTGAAGATGATGAAATGTGAAGCAAAGATATCATTAATCGGTTGATTTGATCTATTTGATCTATGAATATTCCTCCCATAAGTATTAAAGTAATATTTTTTCTCCTGATGCCTAAGTGACTCTGTTAGAGTAGATCTGTTGATGTGCATTTTGCATTAATTTATTGTATTAGCTTGAAAAAAATGAGGTTTTCTTCTTTTTCCTCTCAAAATGGAGCCAATTCCCTAGTCAGCCCCCAAAAGCTTACTCTGTAAGCATATGCCCACACTCACAGGGATTAATAACAGGATCCAAGAAAACATTTTGTAGCAGACAGTCCCTTGTTTAAATACTGTCAGCACTTCAGGGCAGTTTGGAGAAGGTGTATTGTAACCTGGGTACACCCAAGGGTGTGTCCTGTTCTCAGCTGGATGGGATGGGTAGGCAGGAGTGAGTACTGTCAGAGGGATGCTGGAATTTGGGGCAGATTCCCCTTTCCTCTATAGAGTTAGCCTGGGCCCAAAGTTCTTAACTATATACAATTTATTGAGTTGCAAACATTTATATATAAAACTCTTTACAATAGATACAGGTACAGGTATAGATACAAATATACATATAAAGGTCTGTTAGCAAGAGGAAGTCTGCCCCAGGGAGGGCATTTGGGTAAGTACTCGTGCCCCAAGTCCATAAAAGGGATGGATCCTGGGAAAGTCAATCCAGCAAGTTTATACCACAAGTGGGTTAGCTAATAAAAACATCCTTATGGAGCCCATTATACAGAATTAATACACCCAACTATTTATAACACCAACAATAGCAATCAATACCAAATAAAAAGCACCATTGTACCGGATTTTAGACACGCCCTGTCAGGGTTTCAACCACTTGGTCCCTCAAACGGGATAGGTTCTTCCCCCGCTAGGCCCTCTGGGTGTTCCACAGAACCATCCCCAGTGTGTATTTGAGGTATCCTCCCCTCCTACCTGCGCACTGTGTAGTGCTCCCAGGGCCAGCTCTCTGGGCACCGATCCACACTCTGGCCCACCCAGCTGCTTGCTGAGCTTGCGGGTTCAAGCTGCCTAGAGCGGCTCCAGGAGCCTGAGTGCCGTGCACCAATCTCCACACCGTTGAGGCTCAGGTAGGGTTCCGATGACAGTCTCTGGAGCTCCTCTGTCCTTGCCATCCCTCACCATGTCTGCCAAGCATGCTGGGCTTTTATTTACACCAGTGGCCCCACCCCAAAGTCTGACGGACCTGCAAAGCACAGCCTTCAATCAGGTCCAGGGGCTCCTTGCCCCCAACCCCCTGAGCAGGGGTGAGGCAAGCCCCTCCCAGCTGTTATTTTATTGGTGGAAATGTTCCACCAATCCAAAGTGTCCTTCTCCAAGCCTTGCTTGTCAGGCAAAAGTGACGAGCCCGCCACAATATTAAACACACAAACTTTTCCAGGAGGATACAAACTGTGAAGTCCTGGCTAAATACTCTGGGTCAATAGTTGATCTCTTCTGAGCCTGAAAGATGTCAGAGCCTTCTCAGGTTGTTGAATTTATGTCAAGCCAGTCCTAATTTACTGTATCTATAAATATTGGATTATTACAAAATGTTAATTTAATAAATCTTCATTAATGTTGGAGGAAGCAGTGGCCACCACTAGAACCATTACTAATCATAGAATCATAGAATCAATGAGTGGGAAGGGACCTAGGCAGATCATCGAGTCCAACCCCCTGCCATGGGCAGGAAGGAGCACTGGGGGTGGCAGGGGTCAGAAGACCCCAGCCAGGTGCCTATCCAGTCTCCTCTTGAAGATCTCCAGGGAAGGTGAGAGCACCACCTCTCTGGGAAGCCTCTTCCAGGCTCTGGCCACCCTTGCCGTGAAGTAGTTCTTCCTAATATCTAACCTAAACCTATCCTCCCTCAGCTTGTGGCCATTGTTCCTGGTGACTCCAAGGGGGGCCCTGGTGAACAGATTTTCCCCGAGTCCCTGCTGGTGGCCCCTGATAAGGTGGTAGGCAGCCACAAGATCCCCCCTCAGTCTCCTCTTGCAGAGACTGAAGAGATTCAGGTCCCTCAGCCTCTCCTCATAGGGAGGCCCTCAACCATACAAGTGGCCTCCTCTGGACCCTCTCCAGGTTCTCCACGTCCCTCTTGAAGTGCGGCGCCCAGAACTGGACACAGTACTCCAGCTGCAGCCTGACCAGTGCTGCATAGAGGCGGAGCAAAACCTCTCTGGACCTGTTAGTGATGCCCCTGTTCTGCCTATTGCTTCATCGCACTGGCGACTCATATTCATCCTGGAGTCAATCCTGACTCCAAGATCTCTTTCTGCCTCTGTGCTGCTGAGAGGGTCAGCCCCTAACCTATAACCATAATGCTGGTTCCCTCTCCCAGGTGCAGCACCCTGCACTTGTCCTTGTTGAACCGCATCCTGTTCAGATCCGCCCACTTCTCTAACCTATCCAGGTCTGCCTGGATGTGGTCCCTGCCTGCTGGTGTATTCACTTTACCCCCCAGGTTGGCGTCATCAGCGAACTTGAACAGGGTGCTCTCCACACCCTCATCCTGGTCGCTAATGAAGATGTTGAACAGCACCGGCCCAAGGACTGAGCCCTGGGGGACTCTGCTGCCCACACCCCCCCAGGTCAACATCAACCCATCCACCACCGCCCTCTGGGTTCGCCCCTGGAACCAGTTTGCCACCTATGTGACTGTGCATTCGTCGATGCCGCAGTCCCTCAGCTTGCCCACCAGAATTGGGTGGGACACTGTGTCAAAGGCCTTCTGGAAGTCCAAGAAGATGACATCAACTTCCTCCTTCCCATCTAAGCTCTTTATTAATGGAAATCTTCATAATCCTGCACTAGAGAGATCTACATAATTAGGCTCATTAAAAGTGAGCACTAATTGAAGGGACCATTGGGATCCATAAAAGGCCTGCACAGTACAGAAGATTCACTTTGTTCTTCCACTCTGAAACTTCTACCAGGTGTTTTTTGTTTGCAGTAATGGCCCACAAAAAGAATTTCCTACTGAAAGAGCTGGGTCAAGGTATTGGAAGGGAAAATAGCAGAAAGGATAGAGCTGACCATAGGCAAAGCATAAGATAATTGGGTCTATTTTTTATTGAGTGAAAGGACTTGGATATATAATTAGCAATACATAAATATGAAACATTCTGCTTTATGGTTACGGGCACAAATGAAAATAATTCTGATGGGTCCATAATAGAAGCAGTCTGTCCATCTCATTAAAAAAGAAAAAATACTTCAGCATAATCACCAGTCCTCATTTATGGAAGATCAAGGTCTGGAACAGTACAGCATTGCTGATCAGAAATAAGATGAACTTGCCTGACTTAACAGGAAAATTTATACAGGACAGAGTCCAACACTAGCAATAGTATCCATTCAGCTCTGCAGATTAGACTGAGAACATGGTAAATGAATGTTAGATAAATAACCTGAGAATTAATGGTCTACAAAATGATGTTATGAATCTACCTTCCTGAGGGAGAGGACTTGGTCAAAACAGCAGGGGTGCCTCAAAGCAGGTATTTAAAAACATGACATGCAGTATATTGGCCCGTGTCATAGGCTACAGCTTATGAGTTCAACAAGAACCTTGCTGCCTGGCTGGAGGTCCAGGGAACATGCCAGTCACACCTCAGAAAGCTCAGCTTGACCCTGGCACTAGCTGTTATGTAACCAGCAGTGGCCTAACTACTCAGACATAAGCCCATGCATTCATGTTCATGGCAGCTTCACATTTAGCCATTTTATTATAGAACAACAACTAGCAACTAGTAGCCTAAGCAATGCATAAACCTTTTTTCCCAAAACACTGATAATTCCCCATGAGTTACCTTTCTGAGAGCACCTCACCCTGGTATAACAAGAGTGTCTATCAGTCTATCCAGACCCAGTTATGATTATACCTGACCCTTAAATATTTGGCACCGGTTTGCCACTGCTTCACGTGTTCCATTATCCTTGACACACGTGCAAAGAGTGTGTGGTACAGTCAACCAAATCAATAGTGCATTACACAGGTGTCAATGACTGCCAGGCAGATGGAGTCAGATCTCAGGGTTTTCAATTATGCTCTGTGTCAAATAATGCTCAGATGCCTTCGTGAAAGCCATGCTTTAGACTCACACAGGTGACTGTGCTCAGTATAGGGTAACTAGGTAAATGCTGCAGCCTGCAATACAAATAACAGGGTGGTTAAATCGTTTCCCCACTCTCAAAACCAAGTCCTTGTTCTTGGTTTGTTCCACAGTGTCCTCTTGTTGAAACATCTGTATCATCAGGAATATTCAGATGTTTCTTAGGCCAGTCCATTCAAATATGGCTTTTCACTGATAGTTTTACTTTCTGTAAGGCTCAGGAGTAAGTTAACTGTCACTGCAGTTGTTTTGCTTGGAAAGCTTTTTCTTCTTCATCGTAAAACTGCTTACAGACCTGTATGAATCTAATCTACTGCCTGGTTTTAGTTTTCATGCAGCAAAACTTCTTATGTGAGCCTGAACAACCAAGAGACTACCTTGTATACCACATATCAATCTGTGCCTGCTTTTTGTTTTGCATGGCTACACTAGGTAAAGGTAAAGAGAGGTTCCCAGTCACATTTCTATCCCATTGTATAGAATGATCATTTCCAACAGAGCCAAGATATCCTTTAAAGTCTCATTGCGGTGAATTCCCTAAGGAAACTGGTGTCAGGGAGAATTAATGTGTCTAGCTACTGAACTGCCCACAGGACAGCATTAGAGAACTGACTGCTAAAATCAAACTAGCAAACAAGCATCTCTGGGGGCACTTGTGATACTTCATTTGGGAAGAAGTTCAGCTCAGCATTAACAATAAGTTTCCAAGAGAAAGTTCCCTTGTATTCTGGCCTAACTATTCTGGAGTTGCACAGTGTTGAAACAAAGGCCCATACCTGGATTAGCTAGGAATCATCTTCACAAATGACTATTGAGAAAGATTAGGGAAATTATTGACAGACTTCCTGAGACCTACCATAGCAAGGGCTCATGTTGAACATCAAGGTGTACATCCTCTGTATATCAGGTAACTGATAACACAATTCCCAGTCCTTCTGAAAAGATACCACCAGCTTAAATGCCATTTTTTTCCTATGCCCCCAGCAAACCATGTACACCATGGTCTAAGAGTTGCCCACTTTCCCCTCCTCATACATCTGTAAAACAGCCAGATAAGTGGCCCAGGATCTGGCTCTTTGATTTTTAGAGTATTTTCTGATTTTAACAGCTGCACTGCAGTATTCATTGTGCATCTATCTACTGTGAGATGGCCACATCACTCTCCTGCCTGAAGTTCTGCCCACCCGCCTGCTAGATGGGTTCCAGACTATTCACCAGCCGTTCCATACCGACAAATACCAACTTGGTGTGATTTACGCTACCCCAAAAAGCATCTGAAGGGAATTTGAAAAGTCAACGGCATGAAAAATCAAACATGAATGAAATGCAAGCACTTTGTTAGCCTAGCTATTTGTGCTGGTGTGTGATTGATTTGTGTGTGGATTTATCAACATAGGTATGGTGGCTGTCATCATCTTATACATGCATTATAACATGTGCAACTTACCAACTGCCTGCTGCTTCATATTTATGAATTGAGAAATTCATGGACAAATTGTCAGCAGGACTATAACACTGTTGACAAAGCCAGCAGCTGCTGATCTGTATCAACGGTATGCAAAAAAGCAGAACCATACCGATTACTCCAGGCTACTATATTTCCTAATTAAACAGAGTAAGTGGAACTGAAGGATTTTCTACTTACAGTAACCTGAAATGGAATAAAAAAGGGAAAGGAGCCAGTCAGGGCTACTTCATAGCCTTTTCCAAATGCCGAAAGTTGCTTCCTCGTTGCTTCCTCAACATTAGATTAAATATAATTGATATATACATAGCACAGACCTAAAATATGACATATATATCAGTGAGCAACATTATGTTACACTAACCAAAGCAGACACACGCAACTACTTTGCTGAGTCTATAAGGTGCAACTCTACCCTGCCCTCTACTTCATTTTAGACTAACACAGCTAACTACGTCTTTAGACGTAACGTATCCCAGTGCAATGATATTTAAACTAATGCTGAGGAAGCAATGACATCAGCTTCTGGCTGAGCATTTGGAAGGGCCATGAAGTAGCTGTAACATAGGATGTCCTGGCCTGAGTTCTGCTAGTGTCATCTGAATGACTATGCTGGAGAAGCATGCAATTCTGAACCTGTGGTCTTGCTGAATTAAGGTGCTTATCGAAATAGTTACTACAGTTTCTCCTTCAGAAATGGCTGCAATGCATTCATGACTTAGAAGGAAAAGAGCTTTCAATTATGGTTTCCTTTTAATGTCACTCTTCCTGTTCCAGCTCACCTCTTTCCTCCCTGACTGGGAACAGCAGATTATCAATCACAGAAGAATATGAGAACTGCCATACTGGATCAGATCCCAGGTCCATCTGGTCCAGTATCCTGCTTTTGATAGTGCCCAATATCAGCTTTAGAGACAGCTGTAAGAGCCCCACAAAAGGCACGTGGGAAAATTTGCACCCCCTCTATGACATACAGACAGTCAATGTTATAGTTATAGAAAGGCATGTAATAGCTAAAGACTGGTTGAAACCAGAGGGATTATAGTTGCCATTATTTCAAGCTCTGCTACAGGCATTTTGGCTTCTTTAAGGTTCTCAGGTAGTCACAAGTCCTAAGAATGATTTACTTGATCTGTATGCCATACTTCCCCAAAAAGGCTCCAGCGTGGCTTACAATAAAAACAGAGATAAAATAAACAATAAAACACTTCCCCAGACAATACCCCAAAACTTAGCCCTGACTGCTAAAAGTCTGTCCAAATAAGTAGGTGTCGTGCTGCTTCCAGAAGATGTCCAGGCTCAGGCTGTATCAGGCCTCAGGCAAGAAGGAGCTCCAGAGCTGAGAAGCAACTGCTGAAAACAACCTCCCACGCCTCGATGCACAGGTGGTTCTTGCAGGAAGTTACTCTCAACCAACCTTAGGGATTGTGAGGGAATGTAAGGAAGGATGTGATCCCATAGGTACACAGGAACTAGCCGTTATGTAGATGACAAGCTTCTGAGCTCAGGATGATGCCTTCCATTTTGCCTATACACAGTGGCAGGCTCAGTGACAGACCTCAGTAAATTAAAGTATTGAACATCCTGGCTGAGCACCCTTCTCCCCATCCCCCCGGAAACCCCACTGTAAAAAACCCAAAACCTGATACTATAGTATGGGATCACACAGCTATTAATTACTTATCTCTAGGGTACCACAGGATTTTACAGGTTCTGTCCTCTATCATTAAAGTGATCTTAAAACCTAATCAGAGGACACTTCTACATGTGCATTAACGTACTGTAATTACAGCACATTAAGTTTAGTACCTGTAATAACAGGTACTAACTTTTAACGCGTCATAATCGGTGCTATTGTGCAGTAGCGCAGCACACAGATTTTATGTAAAAATAAAAGGCAAGTTGGGAAGTACAGGAAGGTCTTTTACCCTAGAGGGCAATGCTGGCACAAAATCAGATGGATATAAACTGACCATGAGTGAATGTCAGACAGCAGCTAAAAGAAGGCTGCTAGCCATGAGAACACTGAGGTTCTTGAATAGGTTCCCAATAGGATTAACCATTTTTAAGATGAAGCTTGATAAGTCATCAAAAGAGATGATATGACATAGTTGGCTGCAATAGCAAAGAACTAGACTTGATAACTTAGCAGTCCCCTTCTAGTGCTAGGTTGTATGTTCCAGGGTTCCTAGAAAAATAGTTCAAAACCAAAAGCAAATATTATTTTTCCCTCAGAAAATGAAGTTTAATTTTGCTGGAAATTTCATTTCAAGTTAAACCGAAACTTTTTTTTCCCCGAAGTTTTTGGTTGACTAATGAACCAAAACAAGTAATTATTACCGCAGCTCTCCTGATGCAGCTGAGAAGGGTGTATGTGAAGGGATAACGAAGAGGGTTCCTCAGGCAGCTTCAAGAATAAAGCTGAGTGGTAGGGATGGTGGGGAAAGGTGGGAAGGAATTGGAAGTTGATTGGGAAGCAATTTGGGTGGAAATGTTGGGGTGAAAAGCAAATGCTGAGGTCAGCAGAAGCTTGTGGCCAGATGCTCCTCCTCCATGCCTGGATTATTCACCTCCAGCCTGGCTGTGTCTACACATGATATTAACTCAATGCAATAAACTCTGGAGCTGTTTGCACCAGAATTGACTGCTCCCAGGTGCACCATTTACAACTGCACTAGTTTGAGCCAGAGTAGAGCAGCCCTAGGCTGGCATGGAGGTCAGCCCCAGGCTCTGGGTGGTAGCATTGGTCAGCGGAGTGGCTGGCTGGGCCATGAGGTGCTGAACCTGTGAAGATGTGTGACTGGATGGCAGGCGGCACTCACACTTTAGCACCTTCATGCCCCAGCCAGCACCTGTCACCATCTACACATGCGTTTCAGTGCACTTACTTATTCCAACAGTACTATCTTAAGGTAGAGTTAATTAATTTACTGCGCCCTGATACCAGTGCACATGCACACTGGGTGTGTCTACATATGGCAATGTGCTATGGCAACATAGCATCTGCAGGCAAGAACCATGATGCTGTAGCTATGTCACTGTAGCAATGCTCTCCCTTGTTATAGCATGTTACTACAGTGACATAGAGGCTAAAAATAATCATGCACCACACACACAGCGCAGTACAGTAGGGGCATGTGTAGTGATGCTTTACTGCAGAGCTAATTAGTCAGTTCTGCAGTAAAGTGCACATGTAGATGCACCCCTTGTGTGCTATTTTGCTCCATGGTTTAGAAGACATGCCAATATCATGGTTTCGAAAAGGTCAGCAATGGTAGAAGGGAAGGGGTTGGTACAAGATCCTCAGCAAGTTAGCACTATTGATGTCACCAGAGCTAGGCAGATTTACAGCAGCTGATGAATGGGTACTTTGTGTGTTTCTGAGTTCGGAATGCTAAATAACATGGAAAAATCCTGAACCATGTTTCCAGCAAAGGTGATCCATCGGCCATCTTGCAAATGTTCCTGCCTTTGTATAATCAAGCACATTTGAGCTGACACTTGACTTTGTACAAGTAAACTTCTGCCTTTTGAACTCTAGAGGTAACTTCCTTAGCTGACAACTGTGGTAGATTGTTATCCTCTTCTGTAACATAGCTACTGGTGGAGAACAGACAGCCGCATTATCTTCGTATGTGTTACACTGGCATATGCAAATGGTGAATCTGTCTGAGATCTGTTATTTATTTATAGACTTTGAATTCAAGCTAGTATTAAAAAATTCACATCAAAGGTATCAGTGTCTCAGGAATGAATTATTGCTCAGGTCTTATAGATGAGGTTTTCTATGGTCAAGAATGAGAAAACTCAGCTTTTCACTAGCATTTGGAGGTTAAATTGTATCAATGCAATGCAACAAAATAATCATATCACTTCCTATGTTGGAGGCCAGATGCCAAGCAGATGTAAACCAAAACAATTTCATTGCCTCTAACAGAGCTTCAGAAAAGTTCATCCCCCGGGAATTTGGGCCTTCACACTGAAAGCTAAAATTGCCTGGCAAAACTCCACCCTTTTCTCAAACCATACATATGCAAACATAAAATCTTGCTTCCATTTTCCCTATTACCTGTTATTGAAACATCTCAGCCCATACATACAAAACCATCTTTACAGCGTCCCTTGTAAAGACCAGATGGTATTTACAAAATTAAGGAGGGGAACAAGTCGCCAAACCATTAGAAGCTACAATAAATTCACAGGGAATAAAGATATTTTAGTTCGAAACTCAGCAGTGGGAAGAATCATCAGCACACCACGGCAAAAATCAAATGAGCAAAATAATGAAATATGCTGCTTGCCATCCATGGTATTGGTCCGTTTAACATTATTACTCCATAATGTACCCATCAAGGGCCCACTTACAAAGGACATAATATGAAGTGTAGCCTACATATGTCTTTCATGGGGATGGAAAATGCATTGATTAGAGGAAACCAAACACACGTCAAGTTATCAGGTTTATCTAAATAAAGAAAACTGATACAGTGGAAGCTTCAGAGCAGGTTTGTGATAGAGCAATGTACTTCATGGGCAGTTCAGTAAATCCCCAATCCCTGGTTTGGGTTGATGGTGCCATTTGAGTGTGGAGTCTGTAATGCTATAAATGCAAGCAACAGTCTGTGCATTTTAAATTGCTATCCACTGCCAACCCATTGTTTTATAGTATATCCACTCTCAGCCAATAGATTTTTTGACAACTTACTGGCAATTCTGTGACTTTCTGAGCTCTGTGGGAATCTTGTTGGCTGATTTACCTTGAATACGCTCTAGACCAGTGGTTTTCAACCTGTGGTCCGCAGACCCCTGGAGGTTCACAGATTATGTCTGAGCGGTCCGTGAAAGATGAGTATGATCAATCAAAAGTACATGAATACCCACACTTCAAAGGGGTCTGCACCTCCATTTGAAATTTCCAAAGGGGTCCACACCTCCATATGGTTTTTTTAAGGGTCCACACATGAAAAACATTTGAAAACCACGGCTCTAGACAGACAGCTTCAGATAACCCTCAGTCAAAGGCACAGAGAGAGATTCAATATTGATCAATGAAACTTGGCAATATTATTAGAATCAATTGTTAATTGTTGTATTTGATCACTGAACCCTATTATGAATAGAAGGACTTGGAAAATATTTGAAAGGCAATGTAGGTAAGGTACTGATGGTTTATTCCTGAACTTTCCTCCAACCTGAGGAATCTTGGCAGATCATATCTGAGTTTAAAAATGCATTGATTAACGAGCATTTGGGAACAGGATGCTGCCTATCACAAGTCAACATCGTAGAAACAAATTATGCGCCATATAAAAGCAATGATCACACTCTATTCAGTTTCCTGATTAAAGCTAATTTTCTGCCACAGTAGCTCTCACCAAGTTCATAAAATAAGGAAAATCAACCAACAGACCCTTCAGAATGAGGGACCAGATCCACAGCTGGAATGAACTGACACCACTCCACTGATGTCAGTGGATGGACTATGCATAAGGCAGCTGAGAGTCAGGCCTATAGTCCTTAAAATGTATAAAACAGCGATGCTTAATCTATGCAGCTCTGGTCATATATATAGTTCATCAGGGTAGTACATTGGCTCTGGAGAAGATGGTGGGTTTGGTGAATCACCGATTTCAAGAAATAGATAGGAACATCTATCAGAAGTTTACCCCTGATGCTTCTCAGTATATTTGAGTAGGCAGTGAGAGCAGATGGGCTAGTGACAATGACAGGCAGGACAAAAGAAATGGAGAAAACCCATCTCAGGATCCAAAAACAGAGCAGACTGAAAAAGAAGAAAAACCTCTTCGAGTTCCCTGTGGACCGCAGATACTGGAGTTACACTGATAGTTAGAGCCACAGAATAGCCTGTGCTGACCTGACATTGCAATGCAACATTTGCAAGCAGGGGATTGTATCAGTGTATGAAAGTGCTGTGCATTGACACTTCGAGTAACCATCCCTTCTAGCAATGCAAGAACACCACAAATGGGACTTCAGTGGGAGTAACGCATCATTGCCTGTGGCAAATGAACTGGCATCCCAGATGATTTTTAAGGACAAAGACTTAATTTCAAAATTTCTCTCTGTGTCTCTCACACTCATGTCCTGAGTTTGAAACATGAGCTGAAAGCTTTTCAAGATGAAGACTTTAGCATGCAGTGAATTTTTGAGCAGAGTTATTACCTCAGGTGCCTGGAGCAAAAGTACCCCCTGGGATGTTTGACAGGATATAATGTCTGACTTGATGATGGAAACAAAAGAAGTCCTCTCCATGGCAGATTTAGTCTCTTGAATTCACTGATAATGCACTCTCCCTCAATAAATCAGAAATCTACTTTACCCACTTCGCAATCTATTCTTTACACTGCCTAAATAAAAGGTAGTCCTGGGAAATGCTAAGCTTTCCATAAAAGCAGAAGAAAACCTACAGCACATTCTGATACATAAAGAGAAAACTTAGGCTTGGGTAAAATGGCTCTTGTTTGTATTTCAGACAAAATCTTTGAAACAAAAGCAAAAAATATGCTGATAAAAATCCAGAATTAGTTGCAGCTCACATCAAGTTTAAGTGAACAACATAGGTATGGTGGTGAAGCTTGTGTATGATAAATATATCACCTGATCTGATATATGCATATTATATTTGATGTATACTATACATTTCTGTTCTGCTATATAATTAGACCAGGGATTTCCAGGAAGGATCAGCACTGTATAAGGGAGTACTCCTCTCCCAAAGAACTCTTTCTTTCCATGTACATTTATTATATTTTTCATAATATTTTCTGGAGATTCATTGCAGATTTTCACCAACCTACTGAAATGAAGATGGTTTGATATTTCTTCTTTCCAAGGAAGAGTTAACAATCCCTTCGTGAGCAGCAGCCTGCAGTAAGTGATTCATATCAACAAAATTGGTGGTTAGTACAAATGATTTTCTAATGAAGCTGAAGAACATTTCTCCCTGTGAGCCCAAACCTGTTCACAGCTGCAGTGGAGTAAATCAGAAATAACTCCACCAAAGATTAGGATCATTTGGATTTTGTCCAAAGAAGAGGGAAATAATGGGGGAATCTTGGGGGTGGGAGGGAAGGGGGGCAGGGAACATTAATAAAAAAGTCATGAATATTTCAGTGAAAAAGGCCTTTCGTGGTTTTACCTAATGGCATTTCCCAGCCCCATTTTTCAGGTAATTAAGAATGGCTTTAAAGGGAGTGCTACAGTTCAGCTAAAATTATTCGGAAGAAGCTTGGTGACATGATGAGATTTTAGCTGAGATTCAGTTTGTGGATCAGGTTTCTCTATGTACAACTCACAAATACATTGGGGTCAATTCAGAATGATTCCACCAGCTCAAACCAGGGTGAAAACACATTTTGCCACCCCCTGTACAGCTCCCATAACATCTGGGTGCCCTTAGCTGATGAACAGTAGCATAACAAGGGGTGGACAAGCAGGGCACCAAGACTGGGCGCTAATGTTAAGAGGGCTCCAGAATGGCAAACCCCCAAGGAGCCTGGGCATGCTGGGCAGTAGCAACACACAGACACTAGAGTAGCAGCCTCCAAGGGTAGTCAGACAACAACACATGCAGCAGCAGCCAGGGCCTTGGATTCCCAGGGCTGATAAGACAGATGGACCACTCTTTTCCCCCTTCCCCCTGCTCTCTGGTGCTCTGCACCCCACCGCCCTCAGGCAGAGGGGAGGGTTTTGCCCTGGGTGCAAGAACTGCTAGTTACATCTCTGCTGGTGGAGACACGCTGTCTCATGTTGTTTGCTTTCCTCCCACCCCAACTAACATAGATTCAGGGAGGGAAAACAGGTCAGAGCCAGGGCTCTTTTATTCCCAGTCATCAGCAACTTGAATAGTCCACTGGCATTATAGACAGGCAGTGTATACTAGAACAACCCTGAGGGCGCCGACAGAAGTGACAATTTCCTGATCTGGCCACAGAAAGCAGTCTATAGCCATGCCCAAACACAAGTGCACACCTGCAGGCTGCTTCAAAAATGGCTTATGGGGTGAAAATCTGACCCCTCATTGCACAAGGGTTCAGATGAAGACATTTCAAAACAGCATCTTCTGTAACTAGTGTCTGCGCTGCAAGTGTGCTAATTCATGCTGGAGCCTGGACTCTTCCCCATACAAACAAGCTGTATCATCATTCACAACCCGGCTCCGATGGTAAAAAAATCAAAACTGAATAAAGCTTTGCCACGAAAGTGGAAGTTCATAATCCGTTGCAAAGAAGAACAGCAGTTTGAGCTGTACAACCACATACACAGCCGGTCAGAGAATCCTGCCAGTGCTGAGCCCTGTGCATCCCTGCTAGAAAGAGCCTAGATGATGGGATGTCAGAGCAAATAAATGTTTTCTCCCCACTCAGCTAGCCAAATTCTAACCCTGCCAGCACCATACAGTGCAAGACACAGTGTGTGGTAACCAAAGGCACTACAGAATGGAGGCATATACCTCAGGCATTCACTGTAGACCAGGACAATGCAGCCAGCTCACATAATGTTGATTTGATTCTCTCCCCATTGCATAGCTGTTCAGTTTTTGTGTGGAGCTGCTGTGCAGGACAGGTTAGGGGTGTTGCAAAGCAGGCAAATCACTTCTGTGGTAATGGTCATTGCTATTTCTATGACTACACAATGCTATATTTATAGTACTGGAAAGGTTGGATGCTGCCAAATTTAATTCAGGAATAAATAATCCTCCTGTGGCACGAGGTGCAGGAGCTAGAGAAGGAAGATATTTTTATCAACTGAGGGATAGAGCCTGTGAGGAAGGAAAAAGCAACTTTAAGGTTTTAGCACAGCCTGGCCATTTTGAAGGTATATAATTAGATACTTAACAAGCTCAAAGACCCCTGTGTTTATTGCCTTGGGTCTGTCTTTTTTACTTTCTGGCACTGAAGTTTTCCACTTGATCTTCAGACAATTGAGAGAACTGTTAAACATCCTTCACCAGTATAAACAGATGAGAAGGCGCTGGGGCTCACTTACGTACAGTGCCTCTGATGAGTCTTGCTGTTCAGGAGAGTTCAGGCAAGTACATGACTTTATATATACTTACTCCTCTGTGTGACTTTCTCTACACTTTGCTATACCTGTCTGGAAAAGTGTCGTAGTATACCCTGTATGTATTTGAGGAGCAATTAAAATATTTTCATCTGCTTTAAATTCAGATCAGGCTAAATAAATTCTCTCCAGATATCCCTAGGCTATACAGCATAGAAAACCTCCTTTTACTGTGGGTATTATCAGTCATCGTCACTGAAGAGAGCTGAATGTACTTGTAAAATGTGAGATGAAGGAGTCAGACCTGCATTCTGCTGCTAATTTGTTCTGTGGCCTTGGGCACAACTCTTGCCAGCTGGGTGCCTCAGTTTCCCCATCTGTAAAATGGAAGAAATAGGATGCAGCCAGTAAAGTACTTACAGAACAAGCAGCAGCTGGACGTGCTAATTATTAACAGTTATTGTTAATGCTTCTGGCAGTCACAGAAAAAAAAACTATCCTCTGGGAATGCCTCCTGTTCCTTGCCAACATCAATTTTCACTGGGACTTTGCACTGGAATCTAATGGCTTTATGCATTCCACAGCCACCATGGGCCATATAGCTCCACTTCCTTACCAGCAGCCTCATCTCAGCCTCCTGCCTTTTTTAGAAGTGAATTTAGTATTTAGCATTTTCTTCGCCTCCTCCCCCCCATTCCCCAACACCCCCCAAACCATGCTACCTATCCCAGTGTTAAATATTCAGGGTTGCCTTATCCTTAGGTCACCTGCTGTACCTTCTCCTTGCCTTCACAACATCTCTTTTCTGAGGGCCAGGGAGATACCTTTTTTTCCATACCTTGCTGCAAAGACTGTGCAAACAAAGCTGGCCTGAGAGAGGATATGAAGTGCGGGGGGAAATGAAATCAGACAAAGATTTTGCCAGCTTTACCCATGACACAGAGGTGCTTAGGCTTCATTTTTCTGTAGCAGAACAGGGAACTGCATCCCAATGAGGAGGGCTTGTTTTTTAACTTCTATACAGCAGAAGCAGACGGAAATCTAAGGCTGACAGTGGTGTAATATGCTGTATCAGTGGAAATGATCATTCCATTGAATGTGTTTTGGCCTATTCAGTGTACTACTGTTACTAAGAAGTTATTCAGCCCTGTCAGATATTTTGTACTGAATCCTCAAGTGATAGGAGCAGGTGTTGGTCCTTTAATTTTATTTAAAAATGAATTTATTCACTCCATGCTAAATCCATCCCCAGGTGTAACTCTACTAAGCTCAAAACACATTGCAGCAGGGATAAACTTGGCCCATTTTCTCTTCCTTTATCAAATGATTCATTCAAATGGCAAAATTGCTAACGCATGCATATACACAAATGTGGCACTAAAACCATATCTGTCACTTCCCACTGGTAAATAAGCAGGTTATGGTGCTTTATTTCCAATCTATTTACAAATTGTTAAACATATTGACTGCAGCTTTATGTTTTTAGACTGAGTAGACAAAGAATCAATTTTTATTACTTTATTACCCTTTTTATTTAACCCAGTAATAAAACTACTCAACTGTATGGCAAAATCTAGATTAAAATTTGCCTTTAGTTCCAGGAATCACACAGATAAATGCTCCAGTAGTTAACTAAGTTGGAGTCGCAGTAAGTGTTTTGGGCTGCTATCAGATCGTGTTATGTGCCACATAGATTCCTACCTCGCAGCTAACGTCATTTCAGGAGGGCGTTTGAAAGCTTTCGGGCTCTTCCATTATTGCCTTGCTTTTCTCTTACAGCAATTAAAGTCCCTTCATTTAATTTCAGTGGAAACTTTAGTGTTTTAGACCTTGCCCATGCCGTTGAATGCTCATCTCTGGATCCTATTTCCAGTGTTCAGGAGGACTGGGTTTGATGACCTAGTCTGATTACAGCATCTCTGACAAGCTTTAAAGAACTTTGCCCAAGGAGAAGGAGGCAGCTGCTGCTCTGATGAAGGATTTTTCTAACCAGGCCTTCCACACTAGCCATGTCAGTCTGAGATGCTGCTTACACTTTTCATCATGAGCAACAGGTATGTCTAAAGAGATTGTGAGCTTTTGTCCTGAATAGGCCACTGCAATGAATAGCTAAGGCATAAAACGGCTTAACCCAGATTTCTAAAATATTGCAGCTCTTTAGTTGATTCTTCAGTGTGTTGTATGTTCACTGTCAGCCAGATGTATAGCTACATAGCACCTTTGTTTATACATTTTCCCAGGCAGGGACTGTCTCTCTAGCTATGTTTATAAAGCAGTGGTTCTCAACCCTTTTTAGATTCAAGGCACCTCCTCTCCCCCACTCCCCCAACTCCTTTAGAGGCAAGAAGCCCCTCAGAAAGTGCCAGCTCTTTGTTTTCAGTTCATTTTTTGACAATAGAAAAAATAACAGCAATTTCTTTTTTATTGCAAAGAACTGGGAAAGCCCACAACAGGTCATTGTGTTGTGGATACCATAGATTCCCAGTTGAAATCTCTGGGTTTATCTTGTGTTTCATGTGTAGCACTCTTAGGTGTGCAAACACTTAATAGTTAATACAGCTACTGCGCAGAGCTTCGCAGCACCTTAAAATGATCTTCAAGAGATCCCAGGGTGCCATAGCACCCTGCCTGAGACTCACTGCTATAAAGCCTCTAGTGCCACGCTCTTGATCAAGGTGTGCAGGCACTAACATTATGTGATTGCTGTTGCTGTAGTCAGCTATGATAGGAGTGTTAAAACCAAATCCCGGATGAAAATAATGTGATAGCCTCATTCTCTGAATGGCATTTTACTGCAAAGTTGATGCAACCAATGAGGTTAATAACATTTCATATCTAGTGTCACATTTGGTACAGAAAAAAGCCTTAGCAACTTAACTGGAAAAGCTGGAAAGTTTCATGTCATAATCACAGGGCCATTTCCAGGTGCTCTAGGTATCTTCCAGTTGCTTCTTACAAAGCACTGAGCTGTCCAATCACACTTCTGACTCAAATATTCTTTTTTTGGAGTAAAAGGGAGCAACGAGGACTTCAAAACTACCGGGGTGTTAATAAAACATGCAACTTGGAAGGCTTGTTTAGTATAACTTGTAAGAAAAGCTAGTAGGCGGTGAACATCTAGCATGTCATCACCTCTGAGGTAACTGCTCGTCCGCACCTTCTTACCCCATGATGAATACAAAGCATCTTACCTCAATGCCATTTGTTCTTGTTTGCATGCTCAGGTTTTTTTGTTTGTTTTTAAATTCATGTGTAATACATACATAATGTGAAAGCTTATGCCTCTATTCATTAGTTTGCCACTAAGGTGTCACCCTGCCCTGCCTCCTGCCTCACTTCAGGCTAACCTGGCTAAATACTTACCTTTAATACATGAGTAGCCATTTCCAAAATAGTCATGCTGTAAGATAGACTCATAGGACCAGAGCTTGGCTAAATAGGTCTTATGCTGGACACAACTGGAGAGATGGACAAACTTAGTTGTCAAATGTGTTTCCAATATTGCAGCAAGCAGAGCTCAAGATGCTTCTTTGTGTAACTTAGAGGAACCAAAGGCTGCTCTATCTACACCAGCCTCTGGGGTGGCTTCTGTTGCCTGAGGATTGCTCAAAATATCAGACATGCTGTCTCCACCCTTTCCAGTCTAGCGCTGACCCAGCTCGTGGGAAAAGATGATGTAGAGCCAGCAGTGTGCCTCCTACACTTGAAGAGCCTCCAGAGGGTTCATTTAAAATCCCTTTGCACTGGTTCAGTGATGTAAAAGGAGGTTATCAAGGTCAGAAGCTGATCCCTACCGCTCTCTTGAGACCTAGAAGTGGCTAGCTAACCTTTGGTGAGCATTCGAGGGTATGACTATGCAGTTTGAGGGTAGGGCTCAGCGCGGTTTCCCGTGAAAGATGGGTGCTGGAGGGACGAAATGTTCTTTCTTTTTTGAAGCAGCAGCAAGGACTGCGGAAAAACATCCTGTATCCGATCCCCTGGCCCAGCGCTTACTATGTTTTCCATGACACCCGCCACCTGTACAGCCCTTGTCCAGAATCGGAAGAGATGCCATAGTGTTCAATCTAAAAGCACTGTCCTCCTTTCAAGGAACTCAGTCTCCTATCAGCTTCAGGACACCAGTTTTCCCACCCTAGCTAGGGAAAACTTCTAGCAGTCAGGAGAGAACAGACCATCTCAAGAACCAAAGTGAATATTCCCCACCCAAGCACTTGAACATTACCAGAGTGCACTTCACCCAACTAGCCAGACAATTTGCCAGTCATAACTGATGTAAACTAGACCTGCAGAAAATGAACTGCCTCCATTCCTGCACCTGTAAGAATCCCCTGCCAGGTAGAGAAATCCCTCAGTCAAACCGAGAAGAAAACAGGATGAGTCGAGACATTGGACATGAAGGTAGAAGCTGTGTTTCTTTGCAGAGAGCACAGAGGGTTGGGGAGGAACTCACATCAGGGAAAACAGAGGAGAATGTGGAGCCAATGGAGACTTTGCACATGCGTTATCGGAGAGAAGTTTCTATTCAGGGGATGTTCTTGGAGACAAGGCAAGAAACTTTTGAGGTAGCACGTTGTTAAACTGCTGGCAGTTCATCAGTGATGATAACCATATAATCAGAGCATAACAAGGACATCTCATTTGGAGAGGCCTTATAATGTGGGGAATCAACTGGCATTTGGCCCAAGAATGCAGGGCTACAGTGCAAGAGTAGGGTGGCAGCCCCTTGTCCAAAAAGAAATGTTACTCTCGACTTCTGGAAATAATCCATTTTTTTATCCATATAAATGAATTCCCTGGCACAAAGCGTGCCAAATTCTGCTCCCACACACTTACAAATGTCCAGTGACTATAATAGTGTTACATGGGTGTAAGTGGGAATAGAGTTTGGTCCAAAAAATGTGCATACAAACAAAGTTCTGCCTAATGATGCAGAGCTAATTAGTCACACTGATTACAATAATAGGGGCTCAGTCTTACCAGTGTCCCACACACAGAACTCCCACTATAATCGACAACAGCCCTGCTACACGAGTGCTTGCGGAAAGGGGTGCTCAGTGTATACAGTTAATTCAGTCTCTTGAAAATGTAGCCCAGAAGGACTTGTGGGTAGAAATTTATCTCATTCAAACACAAGGCAGCTTTCCTGGAAATCAGTCATGCAGCATCCCTCAGTAATAGCTCTTTGCGTTGGAACAGCAGGGGTGTCCATCAGGAAAGTTAACACAACTTCTTATCACGGCAAAGTGATGTCTTATTTCCTGGCTTTGACATTATCCATGCGGTAGATGATAAAGCAGCATAAGAAAATAACAGAATAAAGGAATACACATTTCAGCTTCACTGTGTTGGTGATCATTTAGGCAGAATCATGGGATGTGAAGCTAGAGACAGTTCTGGCAGAAGGCAAGGTTTGATAAAAAGCCTTATACCCCTTCCATAACTGCCTAATATGGGAGACAGCCTGAGGCCTCCTGGCTCCTGGTTTAAGTTAGAACACCCCATAAGAAAGTCTAATTTTTGCCACTCTGCCCCAAGAAACGATTTTAGCAGCTACAAGACGAATGCGGTTTCATGCTCTTTCTTCCAGAAATGCTCCCTACATGGGAGAGAGAATATCTTATGACAACATCCCCTGTCGTAGCAGCTCTACATACTTGCAGGCTGCTGTCTTGTCTAAAAATTCCCATGTAGCCACAGTGGTACATCTGAGTTTCTGACCCAAAAAACCCCCAAGCCCTATTAGCTCATCTCCTCCCTCAGGTAGACCAGGAGGTGGCCAATCCATGGCATGCATGCCACACGTGATGCATCAGCTGCTGTACAAAGCATGCAAGACCCAGGCATGGTAAAAGGAGGCACTGGGATGGAGGCCGAGTGTTTCATGGACCACAGCAGGAGCAGGACACTACTATGAAAGCTGTGAGGTGTCACCACCAAGAGCCAGATTAACCCTTCCCTGGCCCTACAGCCACTGCTGAATTCGGGGCTCTGGAGCCTTACTTGCCATGTAAAACTCCACCAGTTGCAGGGCCAGCATAAAATGTCAACCTGTGTCTCTGAGGTGACACCTTCTCTCACAGCAGTGGCCTACTTCTGCTCTACTTTGTGCAGCTGCAGCTGAAGTCTTGAGCCCCTTCCCTTCATGCAAATCCTATCAGATGCACCTCTGAGGAGGTGGGGATTAGAACGGCACACATAGAGGGCACACAGCTTAACTTGTGACTCACCTGCCGAAAAGGTTGGCCACTGCTCAAACAGATCACATTCAGCAAGCAGAGGTCAAACTTAGAGGAACCAAAGGGCTGCTCTATAGTACACCACCTTTCCTGGTTCCTTCTGTTGGCTGACTATTGGCCAGAATAGCAGGGCTTCCAGTGTAGCCCTGCCCTTGGTTCCTCAAAACATTGCCTTTCTGACCTCATTCATTCATTCATTCATTATTAGTGTTTAGCCAAGTGTAATTTTACAGGCCACCAGTGGGGTGTTTTCTACTATGTCCTTTAGGACAGTGTTTCTCAACCAGTGGGACACATCCCACTAGTAGGACACAAAGGTCATCTAGGTGGGATGCAGAGAAGCGGCGGGCACTTCTGGGTTCACCACCAGCACTACTGACACTGTGTGCTGGGCAGGGATGCCCCCCCCCGCCCCCCCCGGCTCATCGTTTATCATGGTGGGACCAGGGGTTTTGGGACCAATGGTTGGTGGGACATAAGGTGCAAAAGGTTGAGAGCCACTGCTTTAGGAGACTGCTTGAGAACCTTACACATTACTGCTAACTGAATATTTTCTGACATCTTTCCACCTCAAAAAGTCATTTCCTTGAAAGTGAAATGTTATATAGAAAATGTATCAGTGCTGACTAAAATGTTTCGCAGGCCAGGGTGAGATTTCTGGCAAGAAATCAGGAGCCAGTATAATAATTGTGAAGTCAATCACCTGGACTATGGCATACCCAGGTGTCTGCCCTAAATCAAGCAGTGCAAAGAGTTGGACATATCACAAATAAGAGCCCCAACTACCAAAGCTTTGACTGTTTTGTAGGAAGTTAACTTCCTTCCATTCATATGCAAAAAATATATTGATAGATCCAAGCTATGCACAGGAATGGAAGCAAATTTTAAGCTCCAAAAAACCTTTGTACAAACAGATTAATTTTCCATGAATACCTAATACTTCCTAATGTGCCTCCTAAATCATCAATGTTTCACTGAGTAATATTGAAAGTTAATAGAAATTAGGTTCCCAACATAATTGGGCACTTTTGACCATTTTACACATTACTCCTAGTCATACCTATCTGTGTCATGCTGATAATCCTCCTCCACTATTTGGGCTGAGTTATCAGAGTGCAAATCCAGAAGAAAGTCATGACTTGCACTGCAGATTTACATTAGAGAAAAGAGAATTTGGCTCCTGTTCTTAACATCCTTTGCACCCTGTAAACTGTTACCACAACCCCCCGCCCTTACCAAGTTATGTGTACTTTCTTTACTCAGCCTTTCCTGTCACCAGCCCTCCCAGCCATGTAATCATGTTCTAGCTCCTCTCATCTAATTTCTCTCCGGTGCAGTACGCAAAACTGAATTCCACTGTTCAAATCCAGTTGCATTAATGCTATTAACTCATCTCAGAGTGAGCTGCCTTTCTGTACAAGCTTCAAATTCCAGTGACCTTTTTCCTTCCACATTAAAACCACAAAACTAATCTAATTTGCTGCCCTCTAGTATCTGCAGGATCCAATCTTCTCAGACCCACTTAGGTTCAGATCCACTATCTGCTGAGTTCAATAAGAGGGGTTTTGATTTCACTGGGAGTTAGATCAGGCCTTTATCCCCTGATGGTTCAGAATATTTCCTAAGCTGGTATTAGCGTGCATCTTCATCAAGCTGAATCTCATTTTGGAAAATTAGGTATAAAAAATAAAGAAAAAAAAGCAATTTCTGCCGAAATTAAACTCCATTAAAAGAAACATATTTTGCTGTTTCCAGAATTTCTCTTTTCATGCTTTTGTTTCCTCCCCCCACCCTTAGCACTAAGATTGTTCTGTTTAGCACTATTGGTGGTAGTAATGTTTCAGTTAACCGCACTCCAGGATGCTTTAGCGAGAGGTCCCATTACGGCTAACGTAATTCCTAAAGTATGCCAACTGAGAGATAAAAGGTCACTCTGAATGACCTCACTAGGTCTGGCTCTGTTCATCTTCTACGTTTGTATCGGTAGAACTAGCTGATATTGAAACAATGGGCAAACAGCAGATATTAGCATTCAGTTACCTGGTAACCCTTATTCGATCAATACATATTTTACATTTTAGAGCCCAGGGATAAGATAAACAGAATGGCAGGGAAAGCATCAGCTGAAATATATCTAATCATCTGTGGGACATTTCAATCTAAAAATGCACTCTGGATCATAAATAACAGCATGACGGTGTTCCCAATACTTTAATTATGAAATACATGTGCAGAACATTTTGTAAGAAAGCTCATTTCAGTGGCCCAGATACGTTACGTATATAATATATCTGGGCCACTGAAATGAGCTTTCTTAGTTACGAAATGTTTGCACACTATTTCATGTTATATATATAATATTATACATGTAATATATCTGGGCCACCGAAATGAGCTTTATATATATTCGTGTATATATGAATTCACAAAAAATCATATATATATGTCATTGCCGATCCTCTTGAATATTCCAAGACCATTTTTACTAACTACACAGAAAGGAACATGACTGAAAGAGACCGCATTCATTAAAAATCAGAGTCAGGTGGATCCCTTCTACAAGCTAGTGACGTTTCTGTGAGCCTGAAGTACAGATTTGCCCTGAAGAGTAAAAGCCAACACTATAAACCAGAAAAGAAAATGTTGCTTCTTGACTGCTTTGGCATAGGTTCAAGGCAACATCCTGTCTTCAGTTAGAAACCTCTATGACAATGATTCACGTAGAACTACTGTATTTGCTGTTAAAATGTTTCATCTGACATCTGCAAAGAGCAGTTTACATGTCATCCTCAATCCACAGGTGGATCCTCAGTCTCCATACCATGGACACTGAAGGGAGTTGAACACATGGACCAAAGGACAATATATAGACCTATTCCATAATTTAAACATTCACAACAGATTAGCAGTAAATAGGGTGAAAGGCCTCTAGGTTCCCAGGGATAAGTCTGGCCTGGCAGGTTCTTCGTGGAAAGCATATTCCTTCATTTTCCTTTCCTTTGTGGAGGACAGCTGGCCTCCTGATGCAACAAGTCTCTAAGTACTTATAGAATTAAGGCATATGTACTTTGAAATGATGGAAAGCTGATCTCCCAGCTGGACTCACAGACCACATCTACGTGAAACGCTGACTGTGCCATCGTTATCGTGTGGTCATTTAGTACTCGTATAAGCAAGGACTAAATAACTGCGCAGTAACCAGAGTTACTGTGTAGTCATGCCAAGGAATGGCTTTTTTGTGACGCTGACTGCAGAGTAGCCCGAGACTACCGCATAGTAGCGTTGCATCATGCTTCCTGCCATGCAACGCTACAGCGCAGTAGTCAGGGCTACTGCACAGTCTGCGTCTCGTGTAGATGCAACCACTGTAACATAATTTTAAAATTTAGTGGACCATCTCTACGTTTCATCAGCCTCTATTACACTTCCTTTTTGCTTTAAAACAAAAGAATACCTCCATGGAAATAGCTGTACTATCCACATGAAAGCTTTACTTCGCCCTTTTGGTCATAACACACCCACAATAATTCACCTTCAGGATGTCTGGGCAGGGTGCCCCTTCTGGCAGGTGTCACCGGGAGGACCTATCCCCTATTATACATTTATAAGGTGTTCCACATCTTTCAGCACTGGATTTGTTTCTCCAGAAGATAAAGAGGGTTTGGGTACTTTCAGTGTCAATTTTTTACTCTGGGGCACTTTTTTCTTGATGCATATGTAGCTCTGGGAGGTGGGGGGAGGGGGGGGGCGAGAAATCACATTAACAAACACAAAACTCACCTGGCAGCAAACAGATGTGTGGCTAAATTATTAACCAAGTGTACACAGAACCATGAAAGGTGGAATTTTGAATAAAGGATCATTTGACACTCTGGAAGTTGAAGGAGATATGGAAGACTCTCTACTAATTTATTTAGTCCCTTTCTTTTCTGTTATACTGATATGCTGCTTCCAATTACAACTGCACTCTTAACTGTATGCTATTACGTGATTTTGTCTTCAGATTGTTCAAGATAAAGTTACTTCATTATTAATATATATGTACTGTGCATATACATAAATATTGCATACATACGTGTGTGTAAACCTACTGGAAGTGTTAATAGTTAAGATAAACTAAGTCCATTATCACAATGACTGACTATTTCTATGACCCTATTTGCAATAAAACCAGATTCAATGATATGAGAAAATTGCTAGGTTTCGAAATAATTGAACCAGGCCAGACGAATCCCCACAAAGGCATCATTTACAAAGTACTTTGCTTGTCTAAAATATTTATTCCTGCAGGAGGAAATGGAAAAAGAGTTCATACGGTTACACTGCTATCCTCTGAGCGTAAAATTGTTTTATCGGGCTATGTTTATTTCCTAGACGTCTTCCATTGGAGTATTGCAGGAAAGTATTGTACGTGCAGTCAGTTCCTTTGTGTAGACTGTTCATGGTTATTCGCTGCAAAGTCAATCATGTTTTGCATCTGTTTTGTGTTGTTTTTCTGCTGAGCAAACACTTAGACCCAGTTTTCTTGTAAAGACCTATTTGCATATACAGTGCAGGCCATATGAAGTCAGCTACAGTGGGATCCGAGATGCTAAAGTTCTCTTTTCTTCTTAACACAGGAAATTATGGTGAAGTATATGTTGGCATTCCTCTAGAAATCAATGCCGCGCAAATCCACCACTCACTAGCTGAATGTTTTCATTTTGTTTTGATAGAGCATTTTGTGATTTTTGTAAGCTTATTCAGAGTTATACAGAGGGTAATCGCTGTGAATAATTCTTCGTCTCTGTATACTGCTTGCAACCAATTTGTTGCTAGTATTCAATCATCAAAAACTATTTGCAGACAATTAGCAAAAAGCAGTCATCAAATAAATTATTCATTTATGAAATATTTGTTCAGCTTTATTACTAATGCATGTTGCATGAGACGAGATCAAAGCTTAGGGAGAAAAACTACTTAAAATAGGATGGCCTGGTTATCAAAGATACTCCAGACTTTACAGAAAGATTGTCCCAATATTGTAACATTCCCTCTTTCCCTCAAGATCCCTTTAAAAGTTCACGACAGGTATTTTAATTAAATTGTTCATCTCATATATTAAGCTTTGTCTGGTTCCTAATATAGCTCACCACCATTATTTTAATGAAATCATTCATCTTGTATATTAAACTGTGTTTGATACCTAATGTATATTCAATTTTAGGTGGCTAAACTGAAATCAAAAGCATTTAGAAGGAATGGATCCAATGCTGTTATGAGATTTTTAAATGCAGAGGATCTTTTCATGCTGGAATGCAAGTACCCAGGTAACCTCTACTCCTTCAAACCTTTGCAGCTACTGCTATCAATGAAACAAACACCTGTCAATAAAAGCATGGGAATGACAATATGAAAACTTCACCTATGGGAACTGCTTGACAGTTCTTCAAAACTTGTTAGGATAGGAAATTAACATTCAATTCATGTGATGTCTTTGTGAAATAAATCATTTCGGTTCAATTTGGAGGGTGGTGGCATTGAAAAGCATATTTTTAAACCAAAAAAGTCAGTTTTCCTTCCCTGAAAAACAGAAGATATTTAATTTAGGTATTGCCTCCCCTTCCCCGCCTCCCTCCCCCAAAAAACCTCCCAAAAATGTTCCCAGAAAAAAATGACCAAACATGAAAACAGTTCTGTTTTTGTTGATTCATTTCACAGGAAAAGCACCCTTTTTCCTGCTAGCTCTGCCACTTAATGCTGGACTGCGACTTGGATGATGCAACATGCAAAACTAAAGAGGGAATAAAGAACACCCTTAAACACATCTATTGCCTGTGCTACTATGGGCAGTAATGTAACTAAGTAGGGGAAACCAGGGCACCAGCCCTAGTTCAGAGGGCACCAAAATAGCAGCTGCCATTGGTAGCAACTTGATAACAGCTGCTATCCCATGCACTGCTGCTGCTTAGGGTGCACAGCTGCCCAGTTATGCCTCTGAGTACACGGTTATAAGTAGTAAGCATGGCAATTTGCCTGGAGCAAATGGAGAACAGTGAACCTTTGGCTCCAGCAACCTCCATTTGCTGGTCAGAGCAGCTTAGTGCGTGGGTAGGTGCGGTTAGTAATTGTTGCCAGCAGAACCTGTTCCTGGGAGCAGCGCAGTCTTTGCATCAGCTGTTCTTTAGGGCTGCTTCAAGAGTCTGAATCTATCCCCCATTGCTATCACTCACCAAAATTAAAATGAAAACGTTTTTAAATGAAAGGTTATTTACAAACTTGTGCCTTAGGGGTGCTCAGGGCCCTCTGGCAGCGTCTAGGTAACTTCCTGGACCAGCCCTGGTAGCAAAAAACTCTGGCACTTCTCTGGCTATAGTAATATGAGCTGAGTTTGAAGAAAAACCCTTTCTTTTTTTCCCCTCCAAAAAGATGTGTTGGGACAGGGCAAGGCAGGACGTCCAGATACAACTTCTGTGAAAACCTTGCAGGAGGCAGCAGGGAGCAGATCGTCAGATCGTTTTAGAAGCCCTGAAGCTGCTGACGTGTCGCAGCATGAGGAAGAACCTGCAGGCACCCCAATGCACGGGAGAGAGATGGTAAGGCCAATACCCAAGGCACTTCATACAGCTCTAGTCACATATTGCTGTCAGTGAAAAATCCCAGCTCGTCATAACCAAGTTTCTTTCCTCATATCAATACAGCTTTCTTGTCCATGAATGAAAAAGCAAAAGGTTTAAAGCTATAACTTTTGATAGAAGAAAAGAAACAAGCATTTGGCAAACACCGGGCTAGTTCCTCACCTGGTACAAGTCAGGAGAACTTGCTGTCCAAGGGGAAATGAGGATACCAGGCCTCTTTCTGGCACTTCCCCATACATTGTGCGGTCCAGCACATTGGGTGGAGTGAGTCAAGACTCTGCCCATGCTTTGCTCCTGCCTGGCCATTCCCCAACTACATGAATAGAACAGACAGTAGACCCCCTGCCGAGGCTGCTTGTCCCTCCCTATCCCGTCAGTAGACATGCAAGTAGCAAGAAACAACTTACATGCCTCAATCCCCTCTGTGCATGAAAAACCAGTGGCTCCATCTGGACACTAATGATTGTGCAGTGGTGTCAGCGAGATTAATATCAAGTCTATTCATCCCACCCAGTACAGGTTTCCCTCGCCTTATGCTGTACATGCGTTCCTGGAAAATGGTGCATAACTCGAATTTGCATAAAGGGAACCTACTTTACAATGTAACAAATAGGGATACGTTCCAAGACCTGGACTGTACTGACCTCCAGACCCATTTCTACGACTTTTACAAGACAATTTTTGTACTCACCAACAGCCACAGTACACAGAAGCACAGGGCACTATCATAATGAGGTTGACAGCTGCAGAAACATGTGCTGCAGATGAGTGAGGAGCACAGATCCACACAGGAGACTATATTTGGGTGTGTGTCACTCCCACAATGCACTGCACAAAGCAGCGGACTGTGAGCTTCCACCACAGCGATCACGTGAATTTATCTCGCATATAACGAGTTTTTGGTATAAAAAGGGTCATCATATTAGAAAGAATTTGCACATGCAGAACCCGCATAAAGCAAGGGAAGCCTGTACTCAAATTTCCCCGTATATAAGGGGCAGGTACAAGATACTGCTTCATGGGGACTTCATCAAGCCACACAGAAGAATGCAAAAACAGAACAGTTATCCATGTCACAGTGTATAAACAGCCCCAGGAAAGCAAAAGTATAAGCTCCTTTTGTGCTATTTATGCAGTAGAGACAATAAAACACCCCATTTCAGCAATCACTGCTGGGGTTTTTGACTGGGAAATGTATATTTAATGATGACTGGCCTTCAGCATTTGACAAGGGGCTTTTAAAGCTTCTTGGACAATAAATCACCTCCCTTCCCAACTAAAAAATCTATCAATAATCTTATTATAATATCTGCAGAAAAGTCTAATGTTAAAATCCCACTTTATTACTAGAATAATGGATCTAATTTGTAAAACATATAAAGTGAGGCCATAACTGTATTGGAGAGAGATATATGGGATCCCACTACAGCTATATCATTTCCTGATGGCTTCTGCCCACATATCAACAGAAGAAGGATTAAGAACATTGCCATTTGCAAGAGTTTGAGATTGCAAATGGTTTCTACAATGGACACCCAAATGATCCTGGAAAAGCAACAAGCATGACAGGAAAAGAACAGCCTCATGCGTATATAGACATTTACATTTATATACGTAGATATTTATCTACAGTCTACACCATCCAACCCCTTTCCAGTTGACAGGAAACCCCTGCTTTTCAAATGCATATCCAGTAATATCACTAAGTACCTGCTTATGTTGTATCATCCTTCTTGCTCCAATGCCAGTGCACAGGGCATAAACTCTCCTCTCCTCTTCTCAGTCATCTGCTTTACAGTGTTGAGATGGAGTGCACTGCCCTCCCTGCTAAAGGCTATGCTGAAGGTTTTTCCTGAGCCATCCTCATCTCTTCCCAACCACTTGGTTTTCACTGGACAGCTTCACATGGGGGTCTCTGCTGACTTAACAGCTTCCTAGACTTGCTTCCCTTGTACTCCACCCCAGAAGCACCCCAGTTCAACATAGACCCCACGCATCTGTGCAGTTAAGATAGGGAAGCTGATGTTCTGCATTTATACCCAAATACTTAGAACTAGATCTCCAAATGGTCTTAGGCACTTACGCCCGGCCTAACTGACTTTTTAAGCACCTACTTCCAACATTCACATACTCAGAACCTCACTCAGTTGCTGAGGCACCTAATTCTCTCAGGGCCTAATTTTCAGCAGAAAACTTCCCCAGGTGCCTAAAGGTCTGCATCTGGGCATGCTCAAAGCTGTCTAAATCCTGACAGTGCAGAGAAGCCCCACTGGGATCCACACACTAGGCATTTCTCTGCCTCTCACCAGCAGAGCCTAGTCTAGCTGGTGCTCTCAAGCATACCTGCTAGCTTGGGCCCCACACACACAGTTGGAGGAGGAGGAGCAGGAGGAGGAATGGGTGGTGGTGGTGGTACCCTCTCTTTTATCTGAGCTCAGTACTTAGACCACTCATCCAGGATATGGGAGACCTGGGTTCAATTCCATCTTCTGCCTGGGAGTATTTGCACTCCCATCCTCTGTGTGAGTGCTCTCAAGGCCATGGGGCATTTAGGGATGGTGCTTTGTAATGCTCTCTTGTTGAAGCTGTTGCACTCTGCACTAAATATTTATTTGGCTAGAGAAAAAGTGAAAGGCTGATTCTATAGCATCGTGGTTAAGCCACTACTTTGGGAGTGTCCAGCCCCTACTCCAGTGGAGGTGTAAGCATTTTATATTAAGTATTCACTGGACCTGATGATTTCATGAGGTCCCTTCCAGCCTTAAACTTCTGTGGATCTGTGATCAGGACTGAAGTGGAAGTCTCTCTCCTCCCAGATGAACGGCCAAGCCAGTAGATTGTAGAAAATATATAATTATTCCATGGAAAATGAGAAAACTTCTGTCTGACAGAATAAGCCAGTCCTATTCCAGTCCCACAATGCTTTAATTGACTAGATCATGTATGTGACAGGTGGGTTTAAATCGCTTTAGGCAGGAGAAACAAGTAGCAAAAGGTAGAAGAGTTAAATCTGGAAGAGAAGAGGGCATGGGGCACAGTTGAGTGAAACAAGATGAAAAACAGGAAAGAACACCAAACATTATCCAAGAGTAAAATGTAATGTTCCCGGAAGGATTGAAGAGGTGATTAGACCCTTGTAAGAAAAAGTCACCACCACCACCATAGACCTTACACAAAAATGTACCAGGGAAAACCTATGTAACCATATTTACACTTTCTCAAATGATAGAACATTATTCCATAGATTTCATAGACATCAGGGCTGGAAGGGACCTCGGAAGATCATCGAGTCCAGCC
>NW_017728947.1:102031020-102069577 GCF_001723895.1 Crocodylus porosus
CCCCATCTGGTTCAGCAGGGGTCCAATGTTGCCCTTGCTTTTCCTCCGGCTCCCCACATATCTGAAAAAGGACTTTTTATTGTCCTTGATGCTCGAAGCTAGTTGGAGTTCAGTTGCATATATCTGTTTTCAAACTCTCTCAGAGTCTGCATGTCATATATACTTCTCAACAGTTTACTGATGCACTGTATCAGTATATTGTTAAAATCTATTAAGTGGAAATTTTCATATCACTGGTGTTTGGAGGAATCTATAACAGTCTGATCCTATAATCTATACTTGAATACTGTTTTTAAGCAAGTCAAAAAGACAATATAAATATGATATCAAAGTGTAAATGAGTTACTATATCATAAACATCTGGATGATAGACAAACATGGGACTACTATACTGGATCAGTTGTTAAAATGCTATATGATCAGCTATAATGGATCTCCTTGACTTGGAAGAATATTCTGAAAAAATCCCAGGCATGTGATGCATGTATTTCATGCCATGTTTAGGTTTTTCTAGCCTCATAAGGCTAGCACCTTTTACACAACACTTTAAAATGTAGAATTATCCCATTTGAACTGTTGCCTGTCACAAAACAGACAATTGTTACAAGACCTGCAGCTCCTGGATTTTTATTTTTAACCAAGTTGTTCCATTTGGTTGTTTCTTCTGGAGATGACAGTTACAGAAGAGCTAAAGATCAAACCTCTAAAAGGAAGTGCAGGATTGCTTTTCTGTAAATATTACAATGATTAGACTGTAAACAGTGTTACAACCGGTGTGTTATAAGTCATGTTCTTTGAAGGGCACTGTGAATAAAGCCAGCAAAAACACAAGGCTTAACTCAGAACGCAACACTCCGATTTGAATAACAGCATTTTTGTTTGGATCAATTCCTTAGACAAATTGTAGTAACTGTCCTCCTTCAATACTGAGAAAAAGGCCACCTGTGAACCAAGCTGTGGGTGAAAAGCGAAAATCCGAGAGAAGAGTTCGGTTTCAGGAGCCAGAAGAGATCCATGAACATGGTATGTTTAAGATACTAAAACAGCACAGACTCTCCCAAGAGTAGCATTATCTTTCAAATTCTTAAACCATGCCTACCCAGAAAATATACAGTTTCTGGCAGTGATACTCTCAGGCATGCTCTGCTATTCTTTGCAAGCTCCTTCTGAAACTAGAAGCAATGTAGATGCATCCACGTGGTGTTTCAGGCACGCTAATTAGCACCACTGTCACAACTATTAATTAGCTTGACTACAGCACCAAGTGGATGTAGCTATACTCCTTCCAACTTAGAAAGCAGCTGCTGTGCAGGTGCGACCTTACTATTCCTCTCATCTTTCCATATCAGTCTTCAGCAGGATCTGTTAGCAGTATGCTTTGGGATCTCAGTGTCAAGCAGAACAATACTTTGGAACAGAGAGCGCCACTCAGTTCTCAGCAGAAGTAGTGCTAATCCATTTTTCCTTGGGAGCAAATTAGACCCAAGCACAAATTGGAGCAGCTAACTCTGACCCCCTGAAGTCATCTAGAGCAGTGTTTCTCAACCCAAAAGTGGCCCCAAAGTGAGTTGCGAGAATATACAAAAGGGTCACGAATAAACTTTATAAATGGATCAACACACTTTAAAAATGGATTCTCCTTTAAAAAAGAAAATGAGGGAAACTGTGGCTTTTCCTCTGTAAACTGGCCGAGCTTCAGCCTGGAAGGCCCTGCTTGGGAGCCCCTCCCCACCCCACCCCACACACTGGGGGCCTGGGGCCAGGGGGTGGGAGGCAACGGGTCAGGAGTGAAGGGCATTTTTAGCCATCGATGCTTATAAATGGGTCCTGGTACAAGAAAGGTTCAGAACCACTGTTAGAGAACATTTGAATGACCTGGGTTTGACAGAGCACAGTGCAACCTGGATGCCACTTTCTAGCCCAGCCTCATCCAGCTTACCCACTACATGGAGGAGAGAGGGAAGGGAACTCCTTTAGGCTAGGTGTAAGTGCATTTTTTGTCTTTCTGCACAAAGGAGACTTAATCTGAGCTGGCAAGCTGTCGCTTTGTCTCCTTATCCCTACAGACTAGCATGCACACTGGTTATCCTGTGTACCTCACACCTCAATAGATGTCTCTGACTTTGATGTACTACCCTACTAATGTACATTACAGGACACTTGAGCATTCAGTGAGATGAAGGTATAACAAATAATTAACATTTGTATAAATCATCAATTCCTGTTCTGTCTGTACAGAAACTGGAAATACGGAGAAGGTATAGTTGCAATACAGGCAGACAGGGTTCTTTGGGTAGATGTGCTATCTTTTATTAGAGCAACTAAACAGTTGGAAAAATTGTTCTTTGCAAGCTTTCGGGCACAAACACCCTTCTTCAGGCATAAGGAGAGTCTTAAAACTCAGAAGGGGCCCAATCGGGGCCCAATTTTTCCTCTCATTTACAAGTAATCTTCAGTGATGAGCAAGTGAGAAGAAAATTGGGCCCACTTTGTTTAGCTCACGTGAAAAATTCACAGCTTTTCACATCCAAGCCTATTATTAATATTCTTTATTACAAACAGCCTGTGATTAAGGTTTCCTTGCTGTTTGTCCATACAGCACTGTTAAAATAATTCAGTTAGAGGTTGGTAAGAGAAAGCTTGTTGGCACCACTGACATTTTTCCATTCTCTGTACTTTTCCTCCTGGATTGTGCTAGCAGTACATTTGCCAAACATACTTTGTTCCAGGACGTTGCTAGATGATGTATCTATATAACAACAACACTTGTTTTTAAACTTAAATTCTTTCCCCAGCCTGCTGGTCTATCTCATTTTCATTCTAGAAATTATTCAAATAAGGAGTTTCTTTTCTGTCAGAATCCAAAAATCCTTTTCCCGTTGCAAACCAGACAGTCATAGGACCTTAAATTCTATGCAATCATTGTGTGTTTTCTATTTCATCCTGAAATGCTTCTACGTTTCCACACACGCAATTTTTAAGCAGCCCATTTCACTCAGTGGGCCAGAGCCTCGTCTGGCATGGCTCCAAAGTTAGAAGGGCTATCTGAGGATATGGTCCAATCTCTGCAACACAGTTGTGCAAATGGACAATTTCAAAATACAGCCAGGCTTCCTATCTTGTTTGCCATTTCATTCTGCTACCCTGAGGAGGCCTTTCTTAGCATGTAAGAACATTTTCATTCTATTTTCTAGGTATTTCCTGCTGTGAGTACATGGTTGGTAAGTTGAAGCTCTGCATTTTAACTGTGAGTCATCCATGGCACTAACCTGAGATTGCTTTGCTGCTGCTGGGACTAATTGCGCAAATACACTCTATGAATCGGCATTATTACACACCATCAGTAGGGCTGTTTTTCCCCCCTGCATATGAAACATGAGTCATGAGGGATCCTGCTTCAGTTCTTAAACAACACATCAAGTTAGGCAAACAGTGGAAACAAGAATTAAATCCAATGAACTTTTATTAATATATTTTAGGGCAACAAAGTAGGCGCAGGTTTTTCATTAAAATAAGAAAGCCAAGTAGCTGAAGCAAAATGGTAGTTCAGTCTGCTGTTGCTCACACATGTTGAATCTGCAATTTTTTGATAAATGGGAGTAGTGGAAATCATTTGTTTTTTCCGTTTTGTCTGTAAAGCAACCATGAATCTAACTGCAATTAATAAGAATACATTATGATGGTCCCAACCATACTCAGGGTCTTCTTTTACCAACCATCGTTTACATACACAGTAAGAGAGACCCCGCACTAAAAGACATGGAACCCCTGAAAGACACACTGGGAAATTTGGTCATCACACTGGACGACAAAGCTAACCTATTTAATGACTTCTTTGCCTCCATTTTCCTGAGCAGGGACCAGATCAGGCCCCCCCCCGGCCCCCATCAAGCCCCAGGGGAGGTGCACCTAGGCCAAGGGTCAGGGAGAATCTAGTCAGGGAACTTCTGGAGGGCCTGGATGTATTTAAATCAGCTGGTCTTGACGATCTCCACCCCCGAGTGCTGAGGGAGCTAGCAGAGGTCACTGCGGGACCCCGGCACAGCTTTACGAGCACTTGTGGTGCTCTGGTGTGGTGCCAGAGGACTGGAAGAGGGCCAATGTGGTTCCCATCTTCAAAAAAGGGAGGAAGCAGGAAACTATAGGCCAGTTAGTCTTACCTCGATCCTGGGTAAGCTTTTTGAGAGAATTATCCTGGCACATGTCCACGAGGGGCCAGCAGGAGAGATTATGCTTAGGGGCAACCAACACGGGTTCATTAGAGGCAGGTCCTGTCTGACCAACCTGGTGGCCTTCTATGATCAGTTCACCAAATCCTTAGATGCAGGGGTAGCAGTGGACGTAGTCTTCCTGGACTTTCGGAAGGCCTTCAACACTCCCACCTCGTTCTTATTAAAAAACTGGGAGACCGTGGTGTCAACACCTACACAGTCAAATGGGTCCCCAACTGACTGGAGGGCTGCACTCAGGGAGTGGTGGTGGATGGATCATTTTTGACCTGGAGGGATGTGGGCAGTGGGGTCCCCCAGAGCTCGATCCTTGGGTCTGCACTGTTCAACATCTTCATCAGTGACTTGGATGAGGGTGTAAAAAGCACCCTGTTCAAATTTGCTGATGACACTAAGATGTGGGGTGATGTGGACACGCTAGAAGGAAGGAATAGGCTGCAATCGGACCTAGACAGATTACAGGGGTGGGCAGATGAGAATAGGATGGGATTCAACACTGACAAGTACAAGGTGCTGCACCTGGGGAGGAAGAACCAGCACCAGACCTACAGGCTGGGGAACTCCCTTCTAATCAGTGCAGAGGCAGAAAAGGATCTTGGAGTCATCATTGACTCCAAGATGAACATGGGCCGGCAGAGTACGGATGCAGTCAGGAATCATACAATCAATGAGTTGGAAGGGACCTAGACAGATCATCTAATCCTACCCCATGCCATGGGCAGGAAGGAGCACTGCGTGTAGCAGGGGTCATAAGACCCCAGCCAGGTGCCTATCCAGTCTCCTCTTGTAGATTTCCAGGGAAGGTGAGAGCACCACCTCTCTGGAAGGCCAACCACACATTGCCATGCATCCACAGATGCATCTCAAGCAGGTCCAAGGAGGTGATCCTCCCCCTCTATGCAGCACTGGTCAGGCCACAGCTGGAGTACTGCGTCCAGTTCTGGGCACCGCACTTCAGGAGGGATGTGGACAGCATGGAGAGGGTCCAGAGGAGGCCACTCACATGATCGGGGGCAGCAGGACAGGCCCTACGAGGAGAGGCTATGGGACCTAAACCTGTTCAGCCTCCACAAGACAAAGCTGAGGAGGGATCTAGTGGCCTGTTACAAACTCATCCGAGGGGACCAGCAGGCATTGTCCCTGTTCCCCTAAGCACTGCCAGGAGTGACCAGGAATAACGGTCACAAGCTGGCAGAGGGTAAATTCAGATTAGATATCAGGAGGTGCGACTTCATGGTCAGGGCGGCTAGGATCTGGAACCAACTTCCAAGAGAAGTGGTGCTGGCTCCTACCCTGGGGATCTTTAAGAAGAGGCTAGACAATCACCTTGCTGGGGTCGTTTGACCCCAGTACTCTTTCCTGCCATGGCAGGGGTCAGACTTGATGATCTGCTCAGGTCCCTTTCGACCCTACGTCTAACTATGAAACTATGAAACTTCCAGTCAACATAGACAAGAGAGACCGGGAATGGAGCCACAGACAGCTGTTAAGCTCCATCTTCTCAATTGTTCTTGTTTGCCCATAGACCACATGGGAAAGCCATGTCAGAACTAGATTTCCTGAGTCCAGGTAACAGAGCAGCCTTCTGCTAGCCACCAGATTCAACATGTGTAAGCAACAGCAGAGCAAACCACCAATTTGCTTTAGCTACTTGGCTTTCGTATCTTAATGAAAAACCTGCACCTACTTTGTTGCCCTAAAATATATTAATATAAGCTACCAGGCTAGGAGCAGAATGTAAAATTTCTAACAAGAGGCAAGGAGTTTTAAGAGTGATATCTTTTATTGGACCAACTGTATAGCTGGAAGACATCTTAGACAAGTTTTTAAGGACCAGGTACCCCTCCTCAGGTCCCTGTCGAAGATCTTTCTCAACTAGTCAGTTGGTACTCTACAAGATATCACTCAAAAAAAATCTTTGCTTCTTGCATATTTCTTGGACCATCACAGCTACAATATCACTCCAACACTTGTTTGTAACATGTCATTTAGCCAGTGATTTATTCCTTTTTTTTTTGTGTCCAGATGGTAAAAGGGTATGCTGAGTTTTAGGAATGTGAACATACCTGAGCCTTAAAATAGTTTAAATAAATCTCAATTTTTTTGATCTGTCTGTCTTTTCCAATAGATAAGTGGCATATTTTCCGCAGAAGAAAGTCTAAAAGTAATGTCTTATACACAGATGTTATATAAAAAAAACCAACAACACCCCCCCCCCGAAATCTTTGTAATAAAAGTTGCTCAAAACTCAACGGCATTTGTGCAAAGTAGATTTTCCTACTATTTTATCCTTTTTCAAGAGTTCATTTATATACCAGAAAATACAGTATATCTGGGCACTGTGGTTCATCTGTGCTTCAGGCTATTTTTCCTGCTCATTAATTAAAACTTTATAATCGTGGAGTGGGGACTTTCAACATGAACAGAGGATAACGAATATCCACATTTTTGTCTGAAATGTAACCCCCCCACAGACACACACACACACACACACACACACACACACACACACACACACACACACACACACACACACACAGCGTTCTTACGGAGTCTTCTTCAGGCATAAGACACTGTAAATTGGCGGTCGGGGGAAAGGGGAGGGCTGTTAGGGATTTCAAAAAAGAGTGAATAAAAAGGGATGAAGTCAGCAAAGAAATACACTCCCCCAAATGCTTCAGTATGATGAAAATGGCACTGCCTTTTTACTGAAGTGTGTCACCCAATCAAGAGCCAGAGACAATACCATCTGATTCAGGAAACCAATGGTATGGTTGAACTATTGGAGTCTGAATAGCAGATAGCTGTGGAGGGAAGAACTGGTGAGCAATCCACAGGATAAAATGTGTCCACATAAACCATTTGTAGAATAATTCCAAATAACTAACAAATTTATAAAAATCAAAGTCTGTTCACAGATAATTTGCAAGCAGAAAGAAGGGCTACATTCAAATGAATAAATTATTTGCCACAAATAATTCACCCAGCTCTATTACAGAACATTGATTTGGCTTCTGGTTAGCTTTAAAATGACTGGCTATTAGCACTCCACCTTCTCCCGGCACACTTTTTGATACATTATTATGTGTTTGTTGCTTGGTTTTATGGCTTTTACCTTCCTCTGTGTATAGCTGTATGACAGCTTAATTGACTGTTCCATATTCCAGGGCTAGTAATAGAAGCTAATTTAAATATGTTACAGCTAATGTTGGTCCTTTACCCATAACAATGCACACCACATTTTTATCTTTTTATTGATTATGTGTGTATGGCAAGCAAATAGTTGCACTCTGTAGTGGGGTGTTTTTATGCAGGCATGAATTGGGTTTTTATATAGCACATTTCATGCTCATAGTGCTTTATGAAATAATACAGACGGTGCAGTGACCATGTACTCAAGGACCTTATGCTTGGAGACATATTTTCCCATTCAGGGAAAAGGAAGAATGAGTTTGTGACTAGAGCACAAGACAAAGGGGTGGGAGAGTTGAGTTGTTTCACAGGCTTCCTGTGTGAGCTCCAGACAAGTTGCTGAGGGTAGATGGTCCCAGCCCTTTCTCCGCTGTACAGGGAAGGAGCTGTGTGGACCAGATGTGGTTATAGAAAGATATGAGCAAGGCTGCCAAGGCCTGCAGATTTGCTCTCTGTGCTGGGACAAATTCAACCAAGCTGGAGGCTTCAGTTGGGCACGACTACACATGCCCCTGGCTAGAGCAAGTACTAAGTGACTGCACAGTACCCACCGGTACTGCACAGTCCTGGCGACACACAGGTCATTTCCGACCCTACTGTGCAGTAGCGAAGAGCTATTGTGCAGTATTTATTGTTACTGCGCGGTAGTGGGGGCATCACAATTAGTGCAATAGCAATGAGCTACGGCGATGTAGCGCCTTGTGTAGACGTGCTGAGTAAGCAACAAACTCTGGCTTCTGCTGCAGGAGTGACAGAACGTCTTTGCTGAATACAAGCTTTAAGGCAAAAATAATGGCATTAAAGCCCTGCTGCCTCACTCTCATGCTCTGTGATACTTAGCTTGTGACTCCAGCTGCAGTGAGGAGAGCAGAGGATACTTGTCTGCCTTTCCCTAGTAATGGGGACAAGGGGGGACGGGGCTGGCAATAGAGAACCACCTTCACAAGCAGAATATATGGCTGGGCAAAGAGACTCCAGGAAAAAGTTTAAACTAACTTCCTCCCTTCCCAGAGCAGGGGGGAGAGCCCTGCGGCAGCACAACTGTGCTTCACTCCTGACTCAGAAGAGATGGTCAAATTGGAGTCTAGCCCTATCTAAGTCTCTCTTCCCTTGCCTGTGTAATAAGATTAACTCTTCTCTGCCTTACTAGGGTGCAGGGTGTCTCCGTCTGTACAGCTGCACACTGGCAAACACTGTACGGATAAAGCCATCATCATCCTTAAATTCAGGATAGCTGCACCAACCTACTTTTGCATGCAGGATCTGGCCCATCATATTAACCCCCGTGATCCCACCTCACAAAACGGAGCAGTAATACCGCTCTGGTTTTAATTCGTTCAAACAACTGCTCATGGCTTCATTTCTAGCTTTTACCACCAAAACCCTTTCCCCACATCTGCCCATCCCTGCACTCGGCAGTACCAGTGCAGCAGCCGGCAGAATGTACGCTTCCTTTGCAGACTGTTATGCTGTTCTCTACTTGCAACAAGGTGTATGAGCCCATAAAAACTTCTGCAGAACGAGAAACATCCTAAAGCCCCCATCTTCTCGGTATCTTCAGAAGCTAGGGTATCCGAGACACCAAGGGCCAGATCCTAGCCAATGGTCCAATGCTACCAACCCGTTATAGTGCCAGTTTAACCAGCCAGTAGCAGGCAGGAAGGAGCTATCTCCCTGTGAAACAGGGATGCCGTAATGATTCTAATGCCATGCCTCTCTTATTCGTGGTACCATCAATGTGGTGCTAAGATATACCACGGAAATGCCATGGGTTTGACTAAATGCCTTTATAACCGATAGGACCAAGAGCTGCATGATTGCTTTCTTCACACTAACGTTAGCATTAAAGAACTAGGCTCCTCTGAGAACCCTAACAGCCGAAACAGCAAGCACCATTCAAAGCAGAGAGTCAAAGAAAGGCTTCAGGAAAAGTTTCATAGACGTTAAGTTTCAAGTTGACTCTGATTGTGTGGGGTCCTGACAGAAAAACAACGCAGATGTAGGCAGAAAGCCATAGGGCCATGGAACAACCATTAAAAGTGTGGACATCAAGAGAAAGCCAAGTATTTCTAAAAGAAATGTAGTATCCCTGTTTGATTCCCACTGCATTCACGGAAAGGGGTTGTTGGTACGCAAACAGCAATGCTGCAGGGTAAAACCTGGCTCCACTAACAATCCTCTAATGGAGCAACCTGCAGGACCCTGAAAATGGATCGATCACTTGGGTTAAAAGAGGGGGATGATTCAATTTTAAATCTAACTTTCCGTTTGGCCCAGTTATTTCTACCCAGCCCTCTGAGAACACTGCAGTGGAGTTGCTCAGATCAAATAGAAAGCAGGACATCATTCCTTGGATTATAAAAACAAGGGAAAATATTTACAGCATATGCCCTGTAAGTGCAAACAGAGGCCGTTCCAAGGGGGTTAATTTATTTAACCCCAAGAGACAGGTGAGAATCACCGAAGCTCTGTAAATTTGACTCTCAGATGCTAGGCCCCTTCTTCTCATTAGCAGGGCCCACAATGAGCCAGTGTTACAAGGAAAAAGCAAGTCATCTGGTGCCCGCCTCTCTCTCTATGGAATGTCTGCAAGCATTAAATAATTAGCAGTGATTGCTTAATATTCTCTAGTATTTAACTGAGTGTTTTGCTTAAAACTACAAAAAAAAATAATTGCCGCAAGGAAATTTGAGAACATGCATTAGCTCTGGTAATCCTGTTCTTACTGTATATAATTAAATCCTTTTAATGTGCCATTAGGGCACATCTTTTATAGTCATTCAGTATCTTCTGCAGGGGGGTGTGACTCACTGCCACAGAGCCGATGCAGAAAGAAGTTCTCAGAACCAAAGCACCGACTAACCTGCTGCTCCCAGAAAACCAGAGCAAAGCCAGCAGTGGGAGGTCAAATTTGGGAGAGGGTTAAAATGGCACTAAAATAATCCCATTCTCTTCTCTCTTCTCAATCTTTTTCAGTCCATGACAGTTCATCCACTGGTTTGCCTACGTTCCTGTGGCTTTTGCTCTGTATCACACTCATCCTGGCTGTGAGTCTGTACTACAGCAGCGTGAAGCAAAATTTCAAAGTCATGGAAGAATTTCAATCCCAGCTCGTTATCATCTTTCTTCAGATAAGACATGTTGCTCTGAAATGCTGGACGTGGTTTATGAGGCAATAACTGTGTCTGTTGTTGGTGTAGCCTGACACAAAGATCCTCTTGGATAGCATCTAAACATGTATTGCTGTGAAAGGTTCAAAGCCCACTCCAGCCAGACATCAGAGAATGCATTAGTCTTCCCCTGGAAGAATAATAAACCTGCCCTTGTTGTGCACTTTCCTATTCCCATAGACAATTGCTTTCCTTTTCTTTTATTATTTTTATTGTGTGAGTTATGGTAGTATCCAGGGGTCCAAACCAAAAACAGGTCTCTGTTGGCCTACTTGGTATATAAACTAAAGAGAGAAGAAACAAAAACACAGAGGGTTTAATTGATATGTCCAGGGTCTTACTGCCCAGCAGGGGCAGGAGTTGTACCTACATGGCATGTCAGGGCCTTAATCACAAGACCCACCTCTTCCCCGCCCCCCCATCAACTCACCTTTATGTGGATTTTGGAGAAGTTGAAGCAAAGCTGAATGACTGAGCCAATGCCACTCTTTTGGCTGAAGGCTCGACAAGCCCATCTATTTAAACACATGTACAATCAGTGCAAATAAAACCTTGGCAGATGACTCATTCCCCTTCATGCTGCCTGCTACATGGACAAAAGACATCTCTCGGAAATGTTACACTTGACTCATGGGTGTGAAAGAGAGCATGGAAACTCATTTAAACAGTAAATTGTGATTTGCCTAATATCATACATAATAGAATTGAATCCCAGGTTAATTATCAAGTCAGTAGTTTTATCCTGTGAGTTTGATTCAGTCCATAAATCTCAGGAGCCGAGTTTACAAGGTTTATGACATCACCAAACATCTTCAATTTATTTCCAGCTTGTATCTAGTCAAAGATCATGCATTTAGTCCACACCTGTTTAATTGCAGTTTAAGGCCTTACCTCATTCAATTATTGACAGTTTAGGGAGGTAGATGGTATCTTTGTGGCCTCTATTACCATACCATACAAAGTATATCTCTGAAGGGAATTATTTCAGGGCTGCTGCTGCAATAAATATGGACCTCCCCTTTTGTGCATGTCCATGCGGACCCCAGCATTTGGAGGGTGACTTCCAAGAAAGGAAAACCAAACAAGTTGTGTCCATGAACAACAGCTTTCCATGGACTTCAATTTTCTGTAAACATAAATATCCACATTGCCAGCTTTTTCTTCCCTTAATTTTGTGTCAAGTAAAGTTAAAGGAGCAAGTCTGACAAAGTACATGCTTATATTTAGAAAGATAAAGATGATCTGAGAGTCTGTAGGAGCGGGGGGGGGAGGGAAATACCCATCCACCCACCCGAGAAGATGGTCAGCAATATTTACAGGATCACAGAGCAGTGTTCTGGTATTGCGATTGGCCTACTTTTAATTTTGGATTGACAAAAATGTCAGCATGGCACTGCAGTGCCACAGCAAATCATTTTCTGAGCAGACCACTGACTGCCCATGAATTAAACGCGAACAAGGAGAGACACCTTTCCTCATAAGGAAGGCATACAGCATCTTAATTGAAATGAGGTCAAACAAATTATTGCGCTCAGATTTAAGCATAGGAAGAAGTGACATAAGGGCTAATTTGATGCTCATCTTAGCCTGTCAGAGGCCTAGAGGCAAAAGCCTCTGAAAAGCCACCAGCACAGGAGTCAGGGAGAAGAATTCAGCCTTGTGATTTTTTATACAAACTGCTCATGTGTCACAGCCTAACAGGATATGCTGTACCACTGTCTCTCCCCCGAGTTTCCTTTTTTAAGCAATAAAGAGAAGAGATTTATAACTTTTGTGTCAATGACTCATTAATACATTTAGGTATTTTCTGAAAAAAATTATGGAGTTGTATTTTAATAAGATAAGTGGGTAAGTACCCATAACCCATAATCCCTCGGACCTCCTGTGTCCTTTCCCTTTCCCCCCCACACTTTTTTTTTTTTTTTTTTGGATCTAGGCCATAATATATGTAAACAGCACATTAAAAATAGGGAGCTCTTTCCAAACAGACAGTTGGTATGCCAAGTGCCAAGGCAGCCTACTGTAGGCAAATAAATACATTCAGTAACATCAATAGTCTTGGAAATGTGACATGCTACCTTATGTCATCCCAATATATTAATGTCATAATTTAGGCTATTCAGAAAACAAGTCAGAAGATTAAGTAAAAATGGCAGCTCCCATACATGGATTGGGAAGGAAAGATAGGAAACGGGTATCAAATCTACATTTAATAGCAAGCCTAAACTGGTCTAAAGTTCTAGGTCAGTGATTTGCAACAGGCCAGAGCCATCTCAGGCAAACAGGACTCCAAAGGCATTGGAATCCTAACCTTGTGAAAAGCTGATATCTTCCTGTTTTCCAGATGAGAAAATTGAGACTCAGAGAATATATGGATCTTCCTGAATTCACCAAAGAAGGCAATGACAGAGCCAGGAATTGAAACCAAAAATCCTGATTTCCAAACCTGTTTCATCTCCACCTAGACCATACTTGCTTTCTGTTCTTGCCCAGCCTCTTTTCGCCTCACACAGAAGTTTATGTCGCATCCATCCTCTCCCACTCTCTCAATCTTTCTCTTTCTTCCCCCAAACACCCATATACCCCATTCCAGCTCATATCCTTTTGAAAACATGCCGCATACACTCACTTACTTGTTCACTTGCTCTTCTCTCTTCCTCATTAGATGTACGTCCTGAGCAGCATTTTTCTTGCTAATGTTAAATAGTTTATTTTGAAAGAAGAGTAACACCTTGGTAGGCACAATTTGGGAAAGTTAAGGTGCCATGCAGTTACATGAAAAAGGCCAGGGTGGGTTATATTCCTTTCGAGTAAAATTGTTTCAAGATTGTAAAAGAAAAATGTGATTTGCTACAAATTGCCAAGACTCTCATCTGTCATACTAATTTAATTCAGGGTGGTCTGCTCCTTTAAAGCCAGAAAACCTGAGGTCAATCAGTTATTGTGGCTAGTAGTCAGGTGTTCCCTATACAAGACTGAAAGATTAGCTAGACGAGAGCAGGATTCTGGCAGAGTATCTTGGAGCAGATGGATTGATGAAAAGGCTCTTTGGAGATTGTTAGATGAACACCTTGCTGGGGTCATTTGACCCAGTACCCTTTCCTGCCATGGCAGGGGGTCAGACTAGATGATCTACTAAGGTCCCTTCCAACCCTAGAAACTATGAAACTATGAGATCAGTATCCTGGGATGGCAATTTTGGGTGCAGAAAGAAGTGCCGCTCCCCGCTGTAACTGAGAACGCTTTGCAGGAAGTGTCAGAATTAGAACGATCCCCCGGACCAAACAGAAGTTCTTTGCTGGTCCCAGGAGCAGGCTGCAGCCACAGCCCCTCCTCTCGCCCAGCCTGTCCCTGTTTCACAGTGGGAGTGGGAAAGACAGCAACGGGAGCTCCATTCTACAGGTTCCCCAGCTGGCTCAGGAGGGTGGGGTGGATGAATTGGAGGCCCCCCCCCCCATCACCTCAAGGGGCTCCAGTGCACCAGGTCCACCCCCCCAGTGGGGGCTGAAACCCCTCCAGACTGAATTCCCTCTGCTCCCTTTCCCCCCCTCCCATTCTGAAAAACAGTTTGAGGCTGGGAGGCAGCACAGACAAGATACAGAAGACACTCTGTTTTGAAATGTCTTCATGCAATGAGGGGTCAGATGTCCACCTGATCGGCCATTTTTGAAGCTGTTTGCAGCCATGTACTTGTGTTAGGTCCCAGCTATAAACTGCTTTCTGTAGCCAGATCAGGTGAAAGTTGTCACTGCTGTCTGTGCTTTTTGTTTTACATTTTGGCTAAGGTCTCGTGAAAAATAAAACCAACCTCTGAAAGAGCCGTGAGTAGGGCCATGACTTCTTCTGGGGATCTGTTTAGCTTGCTGCCTTTTGTGAGAATTTGCTGAGGTTTGCAAGTCATTCTGCCTTGAGTTTTAGGACCTTCCTCCACATGCAGGTAAAGGCGCGATAGGATCTGATGCATGGTCCATACAATTGCACCTCCTGCCATGCCACATATGGAAGCGTGGCTGTGGGAAGCATGCAAGAAGCATGATTGTGGGATTGTGAACCAGATCCCTTCAAGTCTTACTGCCAGTGAGTGTATCAAGCCTTATGGCTATCAAGTAGCAAACTTCCATTCCTGGGAACCCCCTCAGCTGACAGGCTCCCCGCTGCAGGGGCTCACCATGTGCTCCAATGCCTGGGAGCCCCATCAACTGACCCAGGCTCCCAGCTGTTGGGGCACCCACAGGTTCTTCACATCTGGCAGACCAGAGCTGAAGCAGTGTTCCAGCCACGGGGCATCCCCAGAGCTGGGACACTACATCAGTTGTGGTCTCACAGCCCTGGGGCTGCCTGGAGCACCCTCACGGCTGACAGCCCTGTCAGCTGGTGGGACTTCCAGACATGGGGGTATGTGTTGCTGGAGCTGGGAGCCAGCATCAGCTGGGAGCTCCCAGGCTTGGGTGGTGCACATGAGGCCCTGCAGCTGGGAGCTCCAATCATCTGATGGGCTCCCAGCCACAGGAGCCCCTGGCCACATATTCAATTAATGGTGTGATAGAAGGTAGCTACAAAGTTATTACAAACATTTTAGGGAATAACTTTGTTATTTATTCCTCTTTTTATTGTGCCAATAATTGAATACCATGTGGCCAGGTGACTGGTTAATCACATCTTCAGTGTAACATATAGATGGGGCCTCCAAGTCATGCATATATTACCAGCGTGACTAACATGGACCAATATGGGTCTGGAGACAACCTCAGGGTTCCCAATATTTTCACATTATGGAGAAAATGGGTAGTTGGCTTACTGTTTGTTATTGCATGGACTCCAGCTCCCTTCGTCATGAATATTAAACACAACACAATTACAGCAACTGATTACAAGGAAAAAATGCTAGGAAAATATATAAATATTATGACATTGTGGGGTGTCCAAAGGAATTAGGTGACAGCACATTGTCAATGGCTCCAATGAACTTAATCAACTAGAGCCCTGGCACTTCACTGGCAAACATCTCAAAAGAATACTTGGTTTTAATCCTAGTTCCCCAGAGTCTCTCTCATGTGCCACTGGATAAGCTAATGGAGGAGGTGTCACTATTACAGTGCCATTAGCTGTCATCCAGTGCAACTTAGCATTTGGAAAGAGGGATGCTAGCATCAGGTGACTAGATGATTCTCCGGGGACTACCACAAAATCAGCTCACTAGGGTTCAGACCCTGGACCTCCTTCACACCCTAGGCCTACTGAATCGGGTACCTATTTAGTGCTTCACAGTGTGCCGAAATTGCAATGCACGTTTTTCCTTTGCTTGCACATTTGTAGGACCCACAAATAATAATTGGCACACAAGGACCGCAGGTTGGCTGGGGACAGTGGATGAATCCTGGAGCAGTAGTGTCAGGGTATATGTGATGTTGCTCTTTTCAACCATAGCCTCGCCCTCAACTGCTCGGAAGGTGCATCTGTCTCAGCAATGATCCTAAGGTGAATATTCTTCTTAGCTGAAGTGAATATAGGTAGAAGACCAGATCATGAGTTTTGCAAAGGCCTCGAAAAAGTATGCAGCAGTAGCAACAATCTCTGTATAGACCAGGTTGGCCAGCGTGAGTGACCAATATGTTTTCAACACTGCAGGCTCCTAATAAACACAAAGTGGAGCACTTCTGAAGTAGACGGGGAATTCAAATAGTGAAAAAACAGAAATATTAGGATATCTCGACTGAGTTCAAGGACTTGGGGAGTTAAAAATGAGGACTTTATATAAAAATTAAATTCCAAAAGGCAGGCATGAACAACATTGATTTTTCAAAGAATTTATTTGTATATAGAACTAAATCATAAAAGCCCAATGCACTTTCCAGCATAAAGCATTCAATAGAAAACATGTTAATTCAATATCTATTATACTACAATATTTTACTTATACTGAGCCCAATCCTGCTCCCCTCACAACCAGTGCCAGTTTTGCCACTGGTTTTACTGGGAGAAGAATCAGGCCTATTATATTCATTTTACCAATTGTTTACAAAGCATTATATTAAAACGATAGTAACCATGATCTTCCACATGTAAGAAAATGACTTCCTTTCAAGACTGTATAAAACAACAACAATAAAGCTTATTCAGACTCGGTGATTCTGTGAAGTGCATGCAATCTCTCTCCCAGATCAACAGTTATTAAAAATCACAACAGATAATACAAAGCATGAATGCTAATATTTAAAAATTTTTGGGATATATCATCAGCTGGTATAAAATGGTATAGCCCCAAGAAAAGAGGAGCTAATCCATAAACACCAGCAAAGGATCTGACCCACTCTTGCTTTTAGAGTTAAAAATGGTAATATTTTGTCTCAAATCATCAATTTAGCAGGACAGCCTTAGCACGATTAAATAACGTTAATCTACATTTTCAAAGGGGTTTTCTTTCTAAATTGATACAAGAGAAAGGCCATAGCTCACAACTGTATAAATCACAAGACAATATATTTAGAAGAGGCTCAAATTCATTCAGGCTCTGCATTAGACATAAGCAATAAAAATACAGTTTAAATCTTTGCAGGCAGTATCACACTAAAGACTGATCCTTTAAGTCTACAATCAGTTTGTTAATGTTCTGCTCATAATGGCAAATTTACAGTGATTTGGCAAAACTCTCTGTTTTACTCCATAAATCAACAGCTATATGATGTTCAGGGGCCAGCCAGACATTATTTCTTAGTATACTTTGAATTGCCAAAGTTAAAGGCACAGCTTTCAGAGACTATCAGTGACAGAGGTTTCAGTTTGCTCACTCAAAAAAGTGCTATTTCCATGAGTTTTACTATGTCCACGCTCAGCATACCTGCTAATGAATCATCAAAGCTATGTGCAGATGAGTGCACTCTTCAAAAAGGTTCATTCACCCTTCGATATGTAAAGCTTTTGGATTTGGATCTGCAGTGACCACAAGGACAAAGCTAAGCCTGAAGTGAATGCCGGTTTATCTACAGAGAACTGGAAACTTCATCTGAATCTGAATGTTCAGATTCCTCATGTGAAACAGGCTAACAATTTTCTTTGCTATTAGTTTTTATTTTGACTTAGTGGATGCTGCACTCTCTATTGCCCCTTACCAGGTCCTGTCTCAAATAGAAAGAGATACAAGAAATAAGGCTTAATCGGCTCAATGTCAATAAAACCCTCTGTAAGGTTTGCAGGAATGTTTTTAAAGATGAAATGAGCCAGGCGAAGGAGATGTCAGTGCTATCGTTTTTTTAAATAAGCCTGCAGAAACCTTTTATCACAGTGCGGTAGATCACAATATATTGATTTCTATACCGCACGGTTTGGGCTGGGAAACAAAGCATTCGCTTGGTTCATACATTATTTGAGTAAGACCAGTAAAAGCATGCTGGGGGCAAATCTTCACTGTTTCTTAACATCCTCAAGGTACCTTCAGAATCGATACCCCAAACCTTCTGGATTTTCTATCCTCCTAAAACGGGTTGATTTTGCAATGCCATGCTTCTGCAGTGGTTGTGAACTCTACTAAAGTCATTTTTACATGGCTGCTGCACAGCAGGAGCTGTCTGAAGTCATTTGCAAAAGGATTTTGTTAAATTATGATCTTGATACAACAAGAAAAGCAATTCTTGGCTTTGGGGATTTGATCATGAATCATCAAAGTCAACATTTAACACTTTTTAACAGTGAGGGTTAAAACCACTGTAAAAGCTTAACTAGAGACATGGTTAATATGCCATCACTTGGACTCTTTAAATCAAGACCTGATGTCTTAGTAAAAGATATACCCCATTTCAACCACAAATTATTGGACTTGTTCATGTTCATATACACAGTAGGGAAAAATAATTTCTTCCATGGCAGGAATTACTGGGTGAAGTTATAGGGACAGTATTACAGAAGAGATCATGACAGACAATTCAGAGAGATTCCTTTTGCCTTAAAAATCTGTGGGTCTAATAGTCCACTAACCTAACTTAATTGATAACACTGAAGAAATGCCAGTGGTACGTCCTATGCATGAGATTTTTCTACCCATGACTTCAGTGGACTTGTACGAAAGTGAAACAAGGACAGAGATAAAATTTTCAGAAGAGCCTAAGGGTCAGAGAAGCAGAGGTAAGCAAAAATATTTAATGAAAAATAAACCTTGCTCAGAAAATACAGTTCTGGCTATCCAAAAACTATTCATAAATGTGAGTCAAATTGCCACATCCTTTCCTCAGCTGACCAAAAAAAGGGGGAAAATGGGGGCTAGATGGTCTGGGCCAGCTGTGGGGGCAACCCAACATCCCAGTGATTAGAGCACTCATGTAGGACATAGGAGACCTAAGTTCAATTACCTCCGCTGCTCATGAACCCATATTTAGCACCACAGAGAAGACTGCCCTTATCTTCTTAGTAGAGAGCATTCTGGGCATGCCTTTCCCCAAAAAACAGCCCTCCAAAATTGGGGCACACGACTTAAGTGGAAAGGCTATTGTTCTTCACTGAAATAGAACCATGGAGGAAGAGAAGTATGGTGACACTGTGCTGAAAGATGACTTCCAGCTTCTCTATTGGGCACAAAGTAGGAGGGGTGGAGTCCAGTGTTAACTCTTTCACAGCCACTCTCAAAATCAGCAAGTTCGTTGGTTGAGCAGCCAAATAAGCAGTCAAAAATGACTGCCAATTTGAACACAGCTACGAAAGGGTTAACACTTCACTCCATCCCTCTTGCTTGCTGTCCCAGGATGAACCTGGTAGCAGTCACGTAGCACTTTCATGAAAAAGACAGTTCTAAGCCATGACTCTAGAAAAGTCTTTTTTCCTACATTCTGCCTTTCAAAACCAAAGGGCATGCTTTATTTGGGGGCATGTGGTAGGTGAGAAAAAAAATGCTGCTTTACACTGTCTAACAGCTTCAACAAAAGGGACAGAAGAGGAACCAGCTTCCGGATCCTCTATAGCCAGGTGGTTAGGGCAATTTCCTGGTCGGTCATGGATATGGTCCGAATCCCCCCATACCAGGGAAGGCACTGGAACTAAGTCTCCAACATCCTGGGTCATTGTTCTACCCATGGTTCAGGTGAATAAAACATTATGTTCTTTCATTTTCAAAGAAACACTCAAAACTTTTAAATTTGGCTTGGGCCAAAACAAAGGTGCGTTTTTACCCTTCCTGTTCAAAAACTAGACCAACAAACTCAATTTGCCATCTCTGAAACTCAAGCTACCTTTGAAAATGGAACCTAGGCTTCTAAGTCACTTAGGTGCTTTCAATAATGGAAAACCCAAGTTGCTTTAGACAACTATGAGAGGTAGAAAAGTACAGAAATCAGTGTACATACATTCACATGGATCCGTCTATACACTTACATCCTTTTCCTTAACAAATACAACTAAAAGCTTCACTTAACAGAATTCTGTGATAATAAATTATGTGGATATGTTGTTTAACATCTCAGACACCATGACAAAGGTTCTGAAAGAGTTAAAAAGCTGCCTGATCCTTCTCGGCTAGAAACACAGTGTTAGGAAGAGCAGCAATTGATTATGGTCTGGTCACTTTAAGAAAAATGCAAATGTTTGAGATATACCCAAACCCATGTCTGTCAAGACTAAAAGACAATGCAGGAAAGGCTCTTTCTTTCTAGCAAAGAAAGAATAGGAAAGAAATGTAGGCAATCATGGACAGAAATAATTTTAATACCAGAGTCCTAAGTTGGTTAGCTACAGGAGCATTTTCTCACTGCCTGCAAGAGTAAAAACCGGATGTCTTTAAGCTGGTCTTCTTGGCCAGAGCACATGTATGAAAAGGGCACTATTTGCCCCCCTCCCCCTGGGTCCTAGAGAGGTTACAACTAAAGCAGTCTCCAGAGCCTTTCCTTGAAAAGCAAACATGCTAATTAGAGCAAACTGAGCATTTGCATCAGCAAAGGTTATGGATTGGTCCTAGATGCAGATTTACTCTCAAGATCCAGCTATGAACTTTCCCAGGAATGCAACAGTATTTGCACGCAGGGCTTTGATTAGGAAGAAGAAACAAAAGTTCACCAAAATCCCAAGACAAACCTCCATAAAAGAACATCATTTTGACCACTCTGTATGATCAGCCAAACTCTTGCTGCTATCAAGACGCAGGAGACCCCAGTCAGGCAGCAGTAACGTTTATATAGGGAGTTGGGATGTTGGCACGGGAGGAGGTAAATGATAAACAATGCATTTGCTTACGCACCAGATTCACCACAGAGTACAGGATCTGCATTCCCTGGTTTGCACTGCATAGATGGCAGATCACTCTGGTTTTGAGGTCTCTCCTTTTATATTGTACTTTTCAGAAAACAGCTATGTGGACATATGGGTTTAAAGATGATGCAGAAAATCAATTTTTAGCATGGTGGCAGCTGGTTATTAATTTTTTGCATCCCAAAAATCAGCAGAGGCTAACTGCTAGCAGCCACACTGGGAAATGTGTAAACTAAGGGAGTGTGAAGCTGCCAGAATTTCTGAGAGCTGAAATTCAGTACAGGCTCCATATACCTGGAAGTCTAGACCTGGATTCTTTGCGCGCCCTATTTTCCCTACTTAAATCAACGGGACTTCAAGTGCACAAAAATACAGGATCAGGCCCCGACTCAAAGCCCACGGAAGGTGGTGGAAAACCTTTGCTTGACTTCAGCAGGTTTTGGAGTATGCTATAAATGAGCCATCTCCACAGGAAGAAAACAAGTACATTCAAAAAGGTCTTGATGGCCAAAGCTCCACATAATTAGTCTTTAGAGACTGTCCAGATTAGTCATCAATTTCAGTTAATTAGCAGCAGAGCCCCTGACCTTGCAACCAAACATCTAATCATATGACTGTGAAGGGCATGTGACAAGCAAAGTGACCCTGTATTCAAATGGATTCAGTATAACTTTAAACAGAAAGGGCCAGTATCTCAGGTGATGTAAATCAGCATAAGTCTGCAGACTTGAATGAATCTACAACAGTTTACATCAGAAAAGATCTGGCTTGAGATTCTGTCATCAGATCAGCTAACATGAATAAGTGTTCCAATGGGCTCTCCCCTCTCGATTGTTACCAATCTGCAATCATATTCAAAATAAATCTTTCTTCAATAACTTACATTATTTTTTCTCTACAACTGATTTACTATTATTTACAAAAACCTGCCACTTGTTTTGAGCTGAAATCTCACGATTTGCGCTAGACAGTTCTAGTGATTTTTGGCAATTGAAGGGTTAGGCTTTTAAGAAATCATTTGAACTAGCTGACTCCAGTGTGTCTCCATTTTGTATTAGCATTAGTTACTTAGCTACATCAAAAAGTCAATAGACAGCTAGGAGTCAAAATACATTTATATTACATTAGATAGATAAGGGTCCTGGGGAAATCTGATATCTTTTATTAGACCAACTATTTTAGTTCATCTAATAAAGGATATCAGATTTACCCAAAGAACCTTATCTGCCTCTGTCCCTAGATCAACTGACTCTACATTACATTAGGAACTTTGTTCAAAAGGAATGTAGGATTCTTGTGTTTCGACCTAAAACAGATGTAATACAACAAAACAAAGTAACGTGTCTTCTTCTTGTAATTCCCTTTAACTATATATTACTGTCTTTTATAAATCATAAAATCCCTGTACAAGTGAAGACAGACAACTGTTCTTATCACTGAAGCTGTGGGAATAACACATAGAGATATCAAGTGAGAAAAAAGCGCAGAAAATTAAGGCTACCCAACAACTAATATGACATGCAATTTAATGATATTTTACACCCATCTCATATTATAACCATGGGCATTGACCTAACAGTCCATTTTGCACAGCACACATTTATATGTATATACGTGTATGTATATGATACATATGTATAAACAACATCTCTGTTACTAAACAGCTTCATAAAGGCATGCTAAGATAAGCCTTCCCCATTTGTTACTTACATATTTCTCTAAGGAATTAATTTGTAGCATCCTCAAAATCATGATGCACCCCTCAATGTCCAAAGCATGCCTGTGATGCCAGGGGAAATCCACAAGCCAAACACGGCTGGTTCTTTGGATATTTAAGGGATAAGAATTCACAAGCCTTGATGCTCTTTTAAAAGTGCACTGTTCCAAATTATTTTCCCTTTGTTCTCTTTTAAGGAAACTACAATATTTTTGCTATTTTTGAGCTAGGTCAGATTTTTCTAGCCATGATTTCTCAACACAGAAAAATCAATAGTGCCAAAGAGTGAAGCGGAAAAGGGCAAGGGTGAAAGCTACAGCATCTGGAATGTATGATTTGGTAGATTTCTTGTGCATCAATACACTGTTGCTATTGTAGAGGGATGCAACAGAATAGTGACTATTTGCATTTTCATAAATAAAGTTTCATATAAACTCTATCATGCTACTATCAACCATTTTACATAGGCCAACTTGTGGCCCTTGAGTTTGATTTTAACTATAATGACTATATCATCAATATAAAAGCAATCCGCATTCTTAACTAGTCTATTCTAGTATATACACACTTCTGGTATCTCTTATGGGCAGTAACAGTAGAAATCTAGGGAAGCAATGGCAAAAACCCCTTATCACACTCCAAAAAGGAAAAAAGAAGATTTTTATTTCTGTTACATTTACTGTATAACCTAGCTAACAGCTGGGCTCTCCAGCATAGTTTTGGAGAATGCAAATTAGATATGCCTCTGGATTATCAAAGACATCTGGTGTATAATATGGCATTATTATCAAAGTCCACTCAATACTGATCGGCAGTTTATATAATAAAAACAGAGTGTAGAATGCTGTGATACCAATCCCAAAAAATCAAATTGCCATTCTGACACAGGGACATGTTTACAGTCTTGGCCCTCACCTGAGCAGACCTATTTTGGCTTGGATACTTCAGATTTAGATTATGAGCTGGCATGGAGTTTTTTCACTGGCTGCAATTAGTCATAAGTGCAAAGAAAAAACTATTTGCCCCCCTCCCCCTGGGTCCTAGAGAGGTTACAACTAAACTATTTGTGACAATCTGGATGAAAACTTCCCCTTCCTTTAGACTGGCTTGTCTAATTTGATGGCTTCTAAACTCTGCCCTCTGTCTTCTTGGTATGAAGCATTATGTAAAGGTGGTCAAAGAAAGGGAAATGAACAATGTAGAAGTGAATTTGTTGCTGGGTCCAGAGCAGAGCTTCAGCATCTTTATTTCTTGACAAGCTAGCTTAAAACTCAATATTTGGCTCAATGAGCCACGTGTTGAAACTCAAGGGCAATGGAAAGAGAGGATAATACCCTCAAGCAATAGGGCCTTGTTACATGGTAACCTGAGGCAGCTTCTGGCTGGACCCGCTGCACTGGATTCACGTTAACACCTTTTAAGTGGCTTAAAGCACTCATTATTTGGCTTAATGTTATGTGACTCCATGGCAAGATTCTCTTTAATCCATCTAATTTTACTACTGTTCCATTAACTTGTGGCAACTAGCCACAGCTTTTCTGCCCAAGTTGAAGTCCCCCAGCATCCCAGGAACCAGTGGGCATATGGGAAGGCCAGGGCACAGCACCTCACCTCCAGGCACCTCTGGTGGAGCGAGCACCACAGTCCCAGAGCACCTGGTGGTCATGGTGGCTCCTGCCACCACTTGGACCAGCTCCAAGCACCCAGCTCCGAGCCAGTCCAAGCATGGGGCAGTGCAACGCCTCCCCACTGTTATTAACACTGGCTCTGCTCTCCACCACTGTGAGTAGCAATGGGGAGACAGTCCTCCCTCCCACCCCCCACCTCTTCTTGAACTGATTTGGTCTACCCACACCAGAAGGAGAGCTGGTATGAGCAGCAGTGGGGAGGCAGTGCTTTTCTCCCCTCCCTCCCCGCAGCCTGGCTCACTAGAGCTGGGAGCAGAGCCAGCCTGGGGACAGCGAGGCACCGCAGCTGCCAGGCACTCCAGGGCTGCAGCACTTGCTCTGCCCAGCAGGAGCAGCAAGACTGTCCTCCCCACAGCTCCTAGGTCCTGCCTCTGCTCACCAAGCCTCTAGTGGCAAGTCACAGCTGTGCAGGTGAGGGGCAGTTTAAAGCAGGTTTTTTGCCTTACCACATGACTGCTCCACTAAGCTGAACAGCACTAAGCTGATTAACATTTGTTCTGCTTACAGCACAGAGTCTGACAAGGCTCATAAGGGCTTTCTCTGCACAGTAAAATGCCTGTGAGCTGCAGGGATACCATAACACACACAACGCTGTGGGTGGGATGCCTCCAATATCAGAAGCAGTGTAACCCAGAATACCTAGTACAGCAGGCCCACTAATTAGCTGGCAGGTGCGCTAACTGCCTCATTCAGCATTGCTCGTTAGCCTGGATGCAGCGCTGAGGCTCACAGTTTAGGAGGCAACCCACAGAGAACAGCACAGTGCGTGTAAGCATGTTTCTGCTGGGCACAGCCAGTTCGCCACAGCAGGATACATAACCTAAGTAGCCATCACAAAGTTTTGAAAGCAAGTTGGCTTAGATAAACAGGGGAGTTGACTCACCTGTTTGTATTACAGAGATTAAGGCTGAGATTTTCAGAGAAACCTAAGGGGCCTTACCAAATTTCAGTAAGATTTGGGATCCCGCCTCTCTCATGCTGTTTTGAAAATCCTAGGCTTACTCCATCATCAAACATTAAGCTTCCTATAAATTATGAATCAAATATTGCAATCTTCTTTCGGGAATAGACTGGAGTGAATGGGCCCTGCAACTGCAGGACACGGACAGGGTGGAGCCACAGAGGACAATCTCAACAACACAGCAACATTTCTCCTCTCAGACCCCTCAGAAACACTTCCAGCATGACAGTCTGGTGCCTTGGAGGGGAGATGTCGGGGAGACTCCTGCTGCTTGTGGTGTCACTGTTCCCCAAGCTCCATAGGAAAAATATTAATTCTGGCTCCATCCAGCAAGTTGCTAAAGAATGACCCTTACTTTGGACATATGAGTAGGGCTGAGGAAATCAGCAGTATTATCACATTCATAAAATGAGATATGTGCTGAAGGAACTTGATGGATGACCCTTTCACTTCAAGCCTCGATCTGGCATTAATATATTTGGTCTCCACCTTCATCTTCTTGAAACCCTCCCCTGATGTGAAGTTGGAGCTACAGAACACCATGATACTACAGCTCTATGGGAACTGTGCTCAATTCTGGAAAGAATCAAAGCAAAGGAACTGTTTCTCTGTGTAGATGGGCCTGGACTCTGGGAACCACTTGGAATTCTGAAATTTGCAATTTCCCAAAGACCATTCCTCCAAATGCAAAATGAATGTAGTTCCACATCACCCAAAATAGGTTTCTCCATTGCCTGGGAACAATTTGGCTCTTGGATTCTTGGAAACTCAGCAAGATGTATTCAACAAAACTATATACTCTGGATGGCTACAACGTTTTCAGGCTCTGATCTAGCAGAGCATTTAAACCAGTGCTTAACTTAAGCACTGAGCAGTCCAACAAAAAATCAGTGGGACTATTCCCATGCATAAAGGTAAGTGTTTGCCGAAGCCCTCTAGTGAACTGGGCTACAGATTCATATTGTGCCTGATAATTATTACCTGTATATTAGCAAGGCACTCATTCTCAGGCATGAAAATTCTGGACCCATCCAATGTATCAGTATTCTTAACTGCTTGATCTAGCTTTGGGTTTTCTTGCCTATCACCCTATCATCTCACCTCCCAATGTCACCCTGTCACCTGGGTACCTTCCAAGTAAAATTAACTTCATGACATTCGCTAAGTAGGTTTTATTTTTAATGTTTTTTCTCCCTTTTGAGGGTAGAAATAAGGAGCCCTACAATTCTCAGCTCAAGTTAGAAAGAAGAGCCCAACTGACAAATGGGCCACCTATATAATTACCAAGCTGTGTTTACTGTTCACTGTGCTGATAGATATATACATACCTCTAATATGCAGCTACTTATAACAATTGTGCATACATTACAGAAGATAAATAGCAGAAGAAACTCTAATACTCAGGTTGAATAGAATATAGTCTCAGGGATCATGTGAAATGAGCAAGCATTAATATTGTATATTAAGATAATCTTCTTACTATGCAAGCTTTAGCTACTGCCAATAATACATTTTACAGAGCACCGATAAATGTTAGCCATGCCAAAGTCTAGGATAAAACATGAGCATAACTATTTTCTACAATCTTTCCATAAGACAGTATTTTTAAGACACTGTAGCAAATGTTTTATGCAGTTCATCATAACCAGCAAATATGAAGAACCTACCTAAGAACCCCACTCCGCATGTTCTAAACCAAATCCAATGAGCAGGAATGCAAAACCATCAGCCTTGTGTCCATATTCAGCAAATGAGGTAAAAAGGTCCTCTCTGGACTTGGATCAGAGCAATCCTAGCTAAAATTCTGTTAAAACCATGGTACAGACAACACTGAAGAGGAAATCTAGAACAGGAGTGGCCAACTTGCACCATGCATGCCACGTGTGGCACAGGAAACCTCTGCATGTAGTACACAGATCAGGGAGGGGACAGGTAGCACAATGGCAGGTAGGGCAGAAAGTAGAGTAGCGGGGTGGGCAGGAAATACAGAGCAGGAAACAGAAAGCAGAGCAGCTACATGGGTAAGGGAAGGGGACTAGAATGGCACTTGGGGAGGGCACAGGGCTTATTTGTGGCACACCTGCCAAAAAGGTTGGCCCCACATGATTTTGCTAGTACAATTCCCTTCTCACAACCGGCAAGGAAAGCATGTTAGATCTCCAATAGCAACTGATTCCAATACACACAACAAAGTAAGTCAATCAATGGCACAGCATACAGTTCATTGTCTATATCTCAACAGAAATAGGTCTTTCAATGATTTCTTAGTAAAGGACTGTGCAATTCCAGATTAAATTTCTGTTCAGAAAGGCAATGATCTCACACATTCAATTTGCTTACTTGACTTTAACTTGCACTGCTGAATTAGAAAAATTTACAACCTGCACTGAACATGTTAGATCATGCCACTTTTCTCATCCTGCAAAGAGGTTCGTGAAGAGGATCTTCCTAGCAACAGCTCCTTCTCGTGGATCAGGCTATCTAGAAGGTCCTCCTGTCTGTAGTTATGATAAACCTTCAAGAAGGCCAGGATGGTAATCCCCAGCCAAGTCAGCCAAGCAGCCCAGAAACCAAACTAGACAGAAGAGATGAGGGAGAGATTAATATGTTTTATAAAGATAAAGCCAACCCACAGTGAAGGGCCAGGTCCTCCGATGGACAACTTCCAATGGAGCTAGGCCAATTCATACCAAATGAAGAGAATCAGCCCAGTGTTTCTCAACGTTTTTAGGTTTGTGACCTCTTATTCAAAATCAAAAAGAACAGAATACACTAGAAATCACAGCATTAACTTTCTATCCCTAGTGCAGGGGGGCTGGACCCAATGATCTTGTGTGGTCCCTTCCAGCCTCTTACAGTCAATGAATCTGTGAATCTATGAATCCTCCTCTCTCAGAGAAAAAATCATAAATGAAGGAACTACATGAACATGACAGGTGTGTGTCTAAGCAAAACTGTGATATGTGCTATTAAAAGCACGTTGAACTCTATCTTACTGTAGAGGTGGCAATAGTCTGTGATTTGAAGTTTGTTCTAGTGACTATCTACTTAAGGGGATGGTAGGAATTTGTAAAACAGCCTGTGTAAAGCTGGAAAAGAAACTGTCTTCCAGTCTCACTAAAGTTTTTGTGAATTAAAAAACTTTCCATTCTAGAAAGTAAAAGCAATTCACTCCAGGGTTAGGGACAGACATTACACATAACCTAGTTTAAGTGATCAGAAACTGCTCATAGACCAGTTCTGCTGGATAAGGGGGGTACTTGATTTTATGCGGGATAGATCCTATAAGAACACAAGAATTGCCATTTTCTGGGTCAGGCCATTGGTCCATCTGGCCCTGTCTCCTATGTCACACAGTGGCAGAGAGTGGATGCTGCAAGGGAAAGTGAGCTGGGTATGAACAGGGTTGTTTTTTCCCTCCCACTGTTCCTCTCTCACTTGCAACCCCCCTGCATTTGGATAAGTAAAGACAATCAAAAATCCTGAAGCTGAATTGACTCAGTCTTCATAGGTTAGAGTCTACTCTAAGCTGTGTAGATTGAAATGCTAAGCAAGTAACCAGACATTCACTTTTGACTCTGGAAACACAGCCACATGCCTGCAGTGACTTGGGCTAGAAGCCCAGGAATGCTAGAGCAGCCAGCTTGGGCCAGGGCTAGTCCACCCACTCTGTAACAGAGGGTTTAAGGGGAAGTGCAAAGCATCCTGGGATGCTGGGGGAACTGAGTTAACTTGAAACTGGAGGGGGTCTGGGAGAGAAGTTCAATAAACCAATTTAACCTAGAACAGTAAGTCTGATACTACGTCCATCCAGGTTGATCTTAAACTGGTTTCAGCCATTTTGAAAGCAGTTTATGTGCCCTGAATTTCTGTTGGGTTACAAATTTGAACCGGTTTCCAATCACTTGCACCAGTTTAAGTGTCATTTCTGTTCCTAGCCCTAAAGTCTAGAAAGTTCTGAGTCAGAGGCTGTGCCCCTCGCACCCATGTTCAGTCACTACCACTTTCCTCCAAGAATTTGTCCAATCCCTTTTTGAATCTGGCTAACCTGGCAGCTTCCACAACATCTGGTGGCACTGAAACATGAAGTAACAAGTAACAATAACAGCAGCAGATGTAAATTCAACATCCATAACTATTTTTAATGTAAAAATAATGTGACACATTGCTCCTGGTCCAGCACTCACTGACATCTATGGATAATTCTCATCAGTTTCAATGGATCAATTCAATCAGCTCCTATGGCCCTAGCCAGATGCACAAATAGCAAATTAACTGGAATGTTGTGGGATCCCATTCTGACCTACCTGTGCAATAGCAAACTGGTCATAGAAGGCAGAGTTTTCTAAATTCAGTTCGAGATCAATATCCTGTAATTCTTCACAGCTACCAGAGGCAGGCATTAGGGGAAGAAAAGAAAATTATTTCAGAGAGTCCGAACGATCAGACTAAGCATAGGATGAAAAAAAAACCCAAACATTTAAGCATTATCCTAGCCACAGTGGACTTCTAAGAGCAAAACCTCATCGCTATAAAAACACATGAATATGACATCATCATTAAAGAAATTACTCTGCTATCATTGAAATAAATACAGGATATTTTTTTTATCTTAAGACTACTCCTAGAACGAACTGTGAAGTCAGTTCTAATCACCTTCCTTTATCCTGAACAGAAACACCAGAATAAAGGCTGCAAGTTTCAAATTCATAATGTAATATACAGTAATCAATGATTGCAATACTTGGGTTGGTTGCCAATTTCCTCTAAAATTAAGGTAAAATAAGCATTGAATAGTTTGGGGTTTGTTTTCTTTTCTCTTTTTTTTTTTTTTTTTTTTTGAAGAGTAGGGAAAATCTACATTTAACCCTAAGTGAGCAGTGGTCTTCTGAAAAATGTAATAGTTATAATATAATGTCATTAATATGTTTGAAACCCTCCTCTTCCAACACCCACCCCTTTCTCTCCCCCTATCCCCTCCCCAACACACATTTGGCATTACCCCAGCTGTTCCTTTCACCCCTAGCCAAAACAAAGCACAGGAGCCTCCATTACCTTTTGACATCATCAGGGAAAACGTCAGAAGAAAGGATTGTGTGGGTGTTTGTTTCGGATGCTCCAACAAGGAGAAGATACTGTGATGGTAAGAGAGAGGCTGCCTACTGATTTTACAAATAAACTTGGACTTTTACTGGTGGTGTGAAAAAAATCCCAGGATTTTGAGGTGGTCTTTCTATCTCTTGGTTGATTTCTGAAGCCTCTTCTCTGTCCTGGTCAGTGGCGTCGGCCATCTTGGATTCTTATCCGAATATTCGATTAGGTGTTTTTTGTAATCGAGATAGAATTTTTAACCGAATATTCGAATAATTCGATAAATCGTTGCCGCCCTAAACAGAACATTGTACTATGGCATTTTACAACATATGACAATGCAAAACATAAATGTATGCTTCAGTAGTACTGTTATTCAATATCATATGACATAAAATGTCACCTACCAGTTCATTGTTATTTGTTTGATACTATAAGTCATCTCAAACTATCCTCTGCCTCCTATACTGAACCCAACCATTGATGGTACACATTAGATTGCTTTATTAACTGAATAGCTTGTACATTTTATGACAATGCTGATCAGCAGTATTTTGCACTTTATATTGTACCTTCAAACAGGTCTCCAGGTGGTGGAAATTTTAATACCACCACTATGAAAAGAATATGTTTATGCCCAATTTACAGATGGGTCCGTGGAGGTACAGAAAGGATAAATAACTTGTCTGGAGGCATACAGTGGGTCAGCTGCAGACCTAGGACAGGAACTCAGGAGCCCTGACTCCCAGTCCCCAGCTCTGATCACTGGACCACACCCCCTCCCTCATTAAATAGCAAACATGAATGTTTCCTTTTGAAATCATACTAACCTCTATTTGGCATTCTTGAATTTTCACATGTGACTACTCCCTAGTTGTCCAATCACAGAAATAACTGATCATTTTGTTTCCCCATGGAGAAAGGAAAGTTTTATTTGCTGTTTGGATCCCAGTCTAGAAACCAGACCATAAATGACCTTCACGTCATGAAAACCTTTTCTTGCTTACTCTCCATGCGTTTAATAACTACATTTTGTAATACTTCTGTTTATCTGGGTACATATGAAAAAGGAAATGTAATCTTCAATACTAACCTATTTGGCATGCTTCCTTTTTCGGTAATAGCATCACACCACATGTTAAATCCAACACTCACTATAGTGCTGGCAATAAAGATGACAAAAACCACAAAGGCGCTGATCAGCAGATTCAGGAAAGCATAAAAGAAAGAGCTGCAATAAAAGGAAGAAAAATGTAACTCATAAACAGCTGAAATACAGCATCAGCAGTCTCTCGAAGTAGCATGCACTGGGCACATATGTAAGATACCAGTGTCCATTAGAAATACTTCTGATTTAATTAAAAGCACCCCATACGATTGACAAACTAAGGGTTATGAGGTTGCTTCTCATTTTCCTTACCTCTTAGGCTCTTCTGCTTATTTTTTTAACGTAAGAAGATACGACTCTAAATCGTAAATACGGAGCTGTGTACTTGCTCTCATACAGCATAGCTTACATCAGCTCTAATGATGAAAATCACCATTGTTAAAATAAATGTCATTAGCTCAAATTATGTAGTAAGTGGAACTAAAATTATTTCATGACTAAAATGATAATTGGGACAAAAATTGCCTATGATAAGAAAACTAAAAATAAAGCAAAATACTACTGATAACTATAATTATTTTAATCAACTAAACATTGCTGGCTTCAGAGGACAAGGCTCTGCCCATATATGTAGTATGCATGGAAGGCTGGATCAGATGAATATTGAGATAACTATCATGTCATCTGAGGATTTGACCCCCTGTGACACTGCTCTGCTCTGCCATTTCGAACCCAGGGCAGGCATCAAGCATATGCTTTGCATCTGACTGCCTAGGGTGCTAATGTAAAATGCCTGAACAAGATGGGCAAAAAGCAGGAACAAGCCTGGAACCAATGTTTATGGGGCTCCCCTGGGTGGTGGCAAAGATAGGGAGCCCTGGGCCCGGTCTATACTGCACCTGCACAGCACCGGGCCCAGAAAATACATCCCTTGCTCCCATGTGGGAGTCCATGTGGCACCCACTGAAGTCAGTTTCTCATCAAAAAACTCAAAGGATATTCTTCCTGCTTTCCGTGTGAGGATCAAGGACAGATCATCATGCTGTCTAGCAGTTTGGGGTCTTCAAGGAGCAGTATTTCAGCATGGCATGTTGTTGAGGAATGAGCTGTGTAGCTTGGGGCATTTATGCCTAGGGCCAGATCCTGCTTCTACCAAAAATCAGGAGAGTTTTGCCGTTGATGCCATAGAAGCAAGCTCTAACATGTCAACTTATATGTGCTATTGTTTGGTAATGACAAAATTAAATACAAATGATGAATGCTTGAGATGAACACCGTGCTTTTCATCTTTAAAATGCAAGCCAATTAATCCTGAGAACATCCTGTTAAGCAGAAAAAATAACGTATCTATTTCCATATTAAACTAAGGACTCAGGAAAGAGCAAAATAATCACAGTAACTGGCCTGAAGCCTACACAAGGATCCTGTGGCAGACCTAGATTTGGGAGTGAGGTATCCCAGGCCTTTAATTTTGTGCATACTTCACCTTGCCCACAACCAAAATTAAGCTCATACACGTTGTACAGTGCTATTGCTTCTATATAGGAAATTGCAAAATCAAAAATGATATGCCAGTTATAAAAAATAGAGAGATAAATGGTTGACTTTTCAAATGCACAGCAGAAGACTAAGCAAGAAGCTAGCTAATCCACAGGATATTGGTACATCACCAGGAGTCTTTCCATTGACTTCAGTAGACTTTGGTTTAGGTCTAGTGTAGAAAGCAAAGGCTCATCCACTTAGTGGAGAGAGCCAGAATGAGTATATGACAGCTGTGTGTAATGTCCTGCCCTGACTCGTATCTATTTTCATGGTGTTTGTTATAGCCTCTAAAACTGGATAGAGTAGGCATGTTTTACTACTGAATTCTGGCTTGAAAAGTAGTAAAGTCTTCAGAGATATCCCCTATATAAAAATGTGAAGTACCACTGGAGATAATAATATCACCAGAACAGGAATGGTTTTGTAAGGCCAATCACTATACAGTTTGACAGCTAGCTAGCAAAGGCTGTAATTCTTACCATGTGTGCATCCCCAGGAATGGCTACATGGCACAATGCTGTGCTGTGCAGATAGCCAAGCAACTCTGACCAACTAGAAAGCTTACTTGCTTCAGGTTTTCCCACCTCACCCTCAAACAAATCATGTACCCTTGACACAAGATAGGCATGTGCACAGCCCCCCTATCCAGACAATCCTTTCACTGACCTAGGTAATAGTCTCCTTTCTGTCTTCACCCAATTCTCTGTTTATAGTCATTTTTGTAGCTCCAGGCCCCTGACTGTCAATGGATGCCTCCTAAATTATTCAGCAAGCTGAATATCCTCGTATGTTTTCAATGTGTCATGATCCTGTTCCAACAAAGTCAATGGCAAAGGATCTATCAACCTCAGAGAATGCAAGGGAATTACTCCTTCCTGAACTACCTCCAATGAGGAAACATGGTCATCATTTATGATGCCCAAAAAGTCCAAGATCCCCAACCTCTCCAAAAACGAAGGACCATTTTCAAGATCAGTCATTCATGCATATTTGAAAAATGAAGGGGCATCTGCTCAAGGTTACGCCAGCAGTATTTCACTTGGGCTGCTACTCTTGTATGTTAGATTTTCAGTGTTAGATCTGAGCGCAAGGTGGAGCTTTTCTCTCCCTGTGTTTTATTAGACAGGCTAAATACTGTCCTGTTTTAATCTCATAAGATTTCAGGCTAGCATATTTAATTAGGACAACATGCTTTAGCTCAGTTTTCACACATATAGCAGTCTTCTAGCTCTTCTTCTACCTGATAGAACATTTTATAGACTATGAAGAGCACTAGTTCAGAGAGAACACAAGAAAGCCTTAAACTACACATAAAAAAAACAATTTTCAATAGAGAGACCTGCCCAGCTAACCAGAATAAATACCCATATCTGAAAACAGGCCAGACACCATGCATACCTTGTCCAAAACTCAGCATTCAGAGACTTTTTAAAGTGATTTTAAAAAATGAACTGAAAAACTGAACCAAATTTCTGTAACTACTTAAAGTTTATTCCTTTTTTAAAAAAAAAAAACTTCCCCCCCCCCTAAAATATATTAAAATTTTCCTCTTACAGTTTGATCTTATAGGACAGTGGAGCAGGGCAAGTCACCAACTAGGCATGCCACTCTGATCCCCTTCCCCTGACCACTCTGTTGCTTTGCTTTCTACTACTTGCCCTGTGATTTCTGCCAGATCTGCTGCTCTGCTTTCTGCTCCCCACCCTGTGTTACCTGCCTCATCTGCTGCTCTGTTTTCCACATCCTACCCTATCTTCCACTGTGCTGCCTCTCCCCTCCCCACATGCAGAGGCTGCTTGTGGCATCTGTGACGCACATGCCATTAGCACCCTTATTATCGGGTGTTTCAATCCTGGGCCAACTTTCCATTGTTCTACTGCAAATCTGCTAGGGTCAGCTTAATATCAGATAAGACTGAGGAGGGCTAGAGAGCAAATACCTGGGAGACAGAAAATTAACTTCAGTGCTATTATTTCCACAGTATTATTACAGTGCTCTGGGGCCCCAACCAAACCCAGAGCCCCACTGTACAGGGCAGTATACCATTATCTAGAGGCAGTCCCTGCCCCCAAAGAACTTAGAAGCTAAGCAGACAAAACAATGGGAAGGAAAACAATTGCACAAAAAGGTTTGTTTTGAGATGACACAAAAGGTTACTAGTGAGCTAGGAAAAGGTCTCTCAGCAGTTATAAGGCATCTCTGGCACATCTGTAATCACCCTACACTTTGGAGCCAGTCAACTCAGAATGCTGCTGGTTGTCAGCTACCAACTCGGTTGCTGAATCATTACCGACACTTCTAAGCTATGCACCACATGGCTGCTGAGAGACCAGGCTTGCTGCTAACTGCCACACGAGCCAAGAAAGTAGGTCAAAAATGGGGAGAAATGGTAAAGACCCAATAAACAATTGTCTTGAATTCAGAGGTTCTCATGCACATGCACTGCATGGTATTTACTGACAGAGGCAAGGAAGGGGAGCACACAGGTGCCCTGAAACTCAGCTCGTCTAACATATGGACTCTCAGACCACCCCCAGACCACAGGCAGGATCCTCCCCGGCTCTCTGTGCTGCTCTGGTGATGCAAAGCCTCTCCCCATCCATGAGCCAGCTGCAGGGCCCCTTCCAGAGTGGCACAGGGTAGCTGGCAGACCTAGCTTTGGAAGTCCTCCATGCCTGCCTGGATCCATACATAGGGAGGGGAGGACAAAGCCAGACTAGGGGAAGGGCCCACCTTGTGGCCAGAGGCCTTGACCCCCATCAGGAGTCTCACCGTGCCACCCACTGCACATGGCAGGATCCAGCAAGGGACGGTTGGATCCCTGGAGCCATCCCCAGGCAAGGAGGCCTCAGCTGGGGACAGGGCAGGGCAAAGCAGCAGCTGAAGTTTGCAGGTTTTTTGTGCCTTTGTTATCCCATTGTTTTGTCTGCTTAGCCTGCAAGTTCTCTAGGGCCAGGACTGCCTCTCACCTAGATAATGGTATAGTAAGTGACCTAACAGTGAGGCCACAGGTTTAGCACCATGTAATAATTCAAGACAGTTTTTTGGATGTTCCCCATTTCCCCCCATCTTTTGATCTGCTCTGTTGGCTCACATGGCGTTTAGCAGCGAGCACTGTCTTCTTAGCAGCAACTCAGTGCACAGCTTGAAAGTGTCTGCGAGAATTCAGAGTGATCAAGTCAGTAGCTGACTACAGGAATGTGCTGACCTTACTGGCAGCAAACTGTAGGGTGATAACGGAGGTGTAAAACATGCCTTAGCAGAGCTGGGAGGCCTTGTAAGCAGGACACCAGGTTGGGAGTCAGGCCTATTTGATGTGCATTGGGAACATGGGATAACACCCACCAAGTAAAACTAAAAGCCCTCCATTATATGGGGGCTACTAAATGCACATCAAGTCATCATGGGGGACAACTAAAGAACAAAACAGGGATGAGAGTGAAGGTCAAAGGTTCAAATTCACGGCGGAAGTGGTCCTTTAATCCTACAGGTTCCCCTGTGAGCCCCCTCGACCCTCCTCCACTGATTGGTGGAGGGTCCCCATTTGTAGCTCACTCCTGATCGGCAGGAAAGTGAAAACCACAGTTTTAAACATGGCACCGTTTTTGCCTCCCCTCTCGTTAGCAGCAAGAAGCAGAGGCACCGGGACCCCTTAACCAATCAGCAGTGGGGAGGCAAACAAGGTGCCAGGTTTAAAACTGTGGTTTTCGCTTCCCAGCCGATCAGGAGCAAGCTGCAAGCGCGGCCCTCCATCAATCAGTGGTGGGGGCAGTTGCGAGGGAACCTGCAAGATTAAAGGATCCGCAGTACAGCCCGCTTCCACCATGAATTCGATAGGGCCCTTCTCATCGTCTACCGGCTCCCTTCTAAACTCGTCATTCCAACCGTGTCGATGACCCTCTCTTCTGTTTAATGGTCTTGATGTTTCACCCATGCAATTAGCCTTTGTTCTGCCACGCTGCTGCCTGTTCACTGCTCCTGGGCACGAAACTCCTATGCCACAGCCCTGCAGGTAGTTTTTAACTCATTCCAATGATGATCTATTTGCTTTGCTTCAGTTACAGAATCATAGAAAATGCGAGTAGGAAGGGACCTCAGGAGGCCACCTCGCCCAACCCCCTGCTCAAAGCAGGCCCGTCTCCAACCATCTCAGTCCAGCCACAGCTTCGCCTACCCAGGCCTTGAGCTGCTAAGGATGGAGGCTCCACCATGTCTCTGGGCAGCCTGTTCCAGGGCTTCCCTGCCCTCTTAGTGAGAGAGTTTTTCCTCATCTCTAACCTCAACATCCCGGGCTGCAGCTTGAGACCTTTGCTCCTTGTCCTGTTACCCACCACCCGTTAGAAAAGTCACAGATAGAGTCACAGAGCAGTGAGACTGGAAGGGACCTCCAGAGGTCATCTAGTCCGGTGGTTCTCCACCTTTTTTGTACCAAGACCCATTTGTAAACATTGATGGCCAGTGCTGAACCAGTGCCCCTCGCTCCCGACCTGCTGCCCCCCACCCCCAGAGTACAGGTGGGGGCTTTGCAGACTGGAGCTCTGCCAGCCTGCAAAGGAAAACCCACAGTTTCCCACGTTTCTCCTTTAGAGAAGAATCCATTTTTAAAGCTGACCATTTTTAAAGTTTGTTCGCAACCCTTTCATATATTCCTGTGGCCCACTTTTGGGTCGTGGCCCACTGGTTGAGAAATGCTGATCTAGTGCAACCCCCTGCCTGAGGCAGGATCATCCCTAGAGAAACCATCCCATGCAAACCATCATCTAGACTCTACATGAGACAGCCTGGCTCCATCCTCCTGGTGACCAGCTGAAGGCTCCCATTAAATCCCCGCTCAGGCACCTCTTCTCCAGACAAAAGAAGCCCAGTTCCCTCAGCCTCTCCTGCCCCCGGCCCTCGAACCCTTTTTGCCGCTGGACTCTTCGCAACGTGTCCCCATCCCTTCTGGAGTGGGGGGCCCAAAATGGCCTTCAGTGCCAAATAGAGGGGAATAATCACTACAAATGGCCCTTGTGAAGGGAGCAAAGTGGATAAAGCAGCCTGACCCCTGACCTATGCGGACAGCTTCTGGCCTAAGGTCAGCCGGAGAAGAACAGGCCTAGCTGTCATCCTTCGGGGTGCGGGCTCGCCACGTAACCTCGCAGCCTCCCCCAGGCAGGCAGGCTCCAGGCAAGGATGGCAACTAAGCGCCGGGGCACAAGCGGGGAGGGGAGCGCGCCGAGGGCGGGGGGCGCGGAGCAGAGCGCCCGAAGGAGCCTGCGGCCCCCGGAGAAGAGGCCCCCGCGCCCCGGGGCACCCCTGAGCCGCGCTGCCCCCGGGCCCGGGCGGTACTCACTCCTCGTGGCCCTTGCAGAGGAAGAAGAGGGTGCGCCAGGCCTGCGCGGCCGCCAGCACCAGCGAGAGCAGCCCGGTGAAGACGCCGAAGCGGCAGGCGGAGTCGGGCCCCCACTCCTGCACCGTGAAGCGCTGCCGCTCCACCGTCAGGTTGGCGCTGAGCCACATGCCCTCGGTGAAGAGCAGGCAGCGGCCGTGGAAGTCGTTGCCGTTCTCGGCCAGCGGCACCACCACGATGAAGCTGAAGAGGAAGGCCAGGAAGTAGCAGACGCACTGCGCGAAGAGGAAATTGCTCAGCGCC
>NW_017728947.1:102069677-102090435 GCF_001723895.1 Crocodylus porosus
GAGGCAGACGCAGGCACAGGCACAGGCACAGGCACAGGCACAGCGGCTGGTCGCTCTGCGAGCTGTGCGTGTGGACGGACAGGCACCGATACCGACACGGGCACGGGCACGGGCACGGACCTAGCTCGATACGCGTTCTGGCTGGGCTGCAGCCGGACAGGCAGAGCTCGGCCTGTCTGCACTTCGGTTCGTCGACAAAGCGTAACTATAGATAGACATAGTTATAGGTGATCTCTATCTAGACACACTTCGGTTAGTCTCTAGACAGACAGACATAGATATATCTCTGCATATGCACACTTCGACAGACCGATAGACAGACAGACAGACGCACTTTGTTTAGTCTATAGACAGACAGATGTCGATCTCTCTCTATACACACTTCAGTTTCTCTATAAAGTGTAAATATAGATGGCATAGATATAGATTTTGTCTATATATACACACTTCAATTAGTCTATAGAGTCTCTCTCTTTATACACACTTTGGCTGATAAATAGATAGATAGATAGATAGATAGATCAATCTCTCTAGCTATATACACTCTTCGGCTGATAGATCAATCAATCTCTATATATACACACTTTGATTAGTCTATAAGGTCTAAGTATAGACTGGCATACTAGATACGTAGGGATAGATATAGATATATCTACACACTTTGGTTAGTCAACAGACAGAAATTAGATCTAGATATACATACATACACACTCCGGTTAGTCTATAAGGTGCAAATCTACCCTGCCTTCTAGGTGACTTGAGACTAGCACAGCTAACTACATCTCTACCTCAATACAGTCCCAAATGTAGCTGCTCTGGGTATACTCTAACGACCCAATCCCTGGGACATGCTGGCACTCAAATTCTCAGGGCTAAGCATTGTTTCTGGTTTTGCATTCCTCTTATATAGGACCTGCTTGGTGGGGAGAGGGGAATACTTTTCAATGCAATGTAATTGGAGCAACAGCATTTTTCTTCTGTCTAAATGGGGGGGAGATACAAAAAGGAACTGGATCAGGCAGGATTCAGGTACCCAAGTGAGTTTTTAGAAAAACTTTGGTACTGGAATGCATCAGACAGGATCCAGATGTGGGATCCAGGTGTTTGCAGTGTTGTTATGGCAACAGGGGCTGAAGTCTGGAGCTGTTTAGTGCGGAAGGAGCCAGCTACAAGGGAAAGAGTGAAGAACTGCATCTGCTGCAGGGCAGCTCATATCAGCACCACGGAGAGCTCTGCTCTTCTGCCTGCAAGCACAGGCCTGGAGAAGGCCCAGGTCTCCCGCAGGTCTGAGTGCAAGCTGCAGAAGAAATCAGAGCTCGTAGTAGAGATGATATCTTTTATTAGGCCAACTAGATTTTTGCAAATATCTTTTCAATTCTGCAAAAAAATTGCAAGCTTCCGGGCACAAGCACGGTTCTTCAGGCATAGGAGAAAAGCTTGCAAAAGTTCTCCCAGGTAAAATTGAAAGTTTGTATTTCATAGAAGAGTTAAAGGTGTGGTAAAATCTCTTGTATGTCACAGTTCATTTTATGCAGGTTAGGCCCAGAGAAAAGTTGGAATAGCCTATTTACCTTCAAGTTGTTCGGTAGCAAGTAGGATGTAGTCATATTTCCCTCTGGTTATGATGTTTCATATTTCACAGAGGAGGAAAAGGATGGAATGCTCTTCCAGGCAGGAATTTCTTGTGCGGTAAGGTGTCTCTGGGCTCTTTGATGATGCAAATTACCTTGAACAAAGGCAGGAGTGGGATCACAGGTTTCAGGTAGTGAAACTTGCTTCCTCCATGTAAAATTATGAATATTTCATTTAAAAAATCAGCTAAAATTCAATATCTTCCATGTGGCAGCTGCAGAAAAGACAGTTGCACTCTGTACTTCCCATTTGGTGGCAGTTCCACTGCACTAGTGGTGATGCTCCATCTCCTGCCCTGTTACCTGTACAGCCTCTCAGCAGCTACTCTCCATGATTTCCTCCACTACTCCATGCACATACCAACACTGTAGCAAATTACATGCAGGAAGAAGAAGGCTCCTTTTACCCGGTTGTCACTGTGCCTGGGCAGGCAGTCATTTCATGTTTAAGTCATGGGGATCCTCTGCCTCATTCAAAACCCACCTTGGAAAGTCTCCCATTGACTTCTGTGATCCCATTTCTGCAGTAGCAGGCTGGTAAGGGCACGGCACTGCACAGCAGGGGCACAAAGAGATAGCAAAAAGGGAGGGGATTTCTTTCTGGCTCTTCTTCACATTTTGCCACACACAACATCCTGCTCCTTCATTAACACTCAGCAACAGCTTACCTTCTCATCCCAACTCCTCCCACACTTGGAGATCATCCCTGACCCAGACACATCCCAAATTTCAGCTGACTTCCAGATCCCAAACCCAGTTCCTCTCAGGTTTAACATCATGCTACCTCATGAGTTAACTGCTTGAGGCAGGAGGAGAGGGAATGCAGGACTCTTTATGTCATACACTGGGCCTTGAGTTAGCTGTGTATCAGCTATTTTATTAAAGTGCAGTTATTGTCCTTGTCATACAAGCAACCATGGATACAATCCTGGATCAGCCACTGGTGAATGCACTAGTGAACACAACTGCCACGTGTGCATGTATCATGTAGCATCAACTTTAACTCAAGGCATGTACATTGAATTTTCATTAAATAAATTACTTCGTTTGCATTGTAAATGAGACACATTCAGTCTTAAAGTCTTCTTCCATACACGTGGGAATGATTCTTTCTTGTAGTTGTTCAAAAATAACATACTTCTGGAACAGAAACTTTTGGCAATAAGCCTCTGTTTGATGAGAGCTGTCAAGCCATTTTTCTGATCCTTAATAATCTCTGGTCCACAAAGATTTGATTTCAGTTTTGCAAAATGACTGAGTTCTGGCCAGGGCGCTTGGGAACAGAGAAGTCACCAAAAGTACAAGCCTAATAGAAGAGATTTTGCTGATGTGTCAGTCTAGCAGCAAGAAGGAGAGTTTATTGCTCCTAACCTGAGTGCCAAGAAGAACTGGGCTCTCAGAGGGCTTTGTCATTTGTCTGGAAGTAAATAAGACCTAGGCAGAATTGAAAAGTTGTTTCTTTGAAACATGATGCTGCACGTCCACTGGATATTTTCACAAGATAATTTAGACGATCAACACTGCACTCTGTTGTTGCATACAGTGGAGCCCATCCTAGATTGAGTTGAAGTTTCAAGTCCCAGAAGGAACTTTTGCAGGGAATTATGCCTCAGTTAAGCATAATGTCTCAATCACCGGCAGTAGCTTCTCTGGGTGCTCATGAGTCATCCCCACCACTGCCACTGGTGGCTTCTGAAGGTGCTCGCCAGTCCCGTCTCTGCTCCCAATGCCACCGCCAGCTTCTGCAGATGCGCCCCCAGACTCAGGAAGCATCAGTCGCCCATGCTCCCACACTATTATTTTCCTTGTTCTCCACACCCCATATTGGTAGGTTGAGAGATCTACTCCTCCTGGGATGTTCCTGTCACACTTCCCTTTCCTGTTTTGGTCCAGCCCCTGTCACACTTTAACAAAGAGCTGGAACTGTACTACTATGGGGCTACTATGGAAGCAGTGATGCAAAATGCCCCTAAAGGGAGCATCCCAGCAGAACATCCCAGCAGAATTGGAAAAGGTTGAGAAGGAACCACTGAATGCACACAGACATTAATCCAGTGGAGCAAACTGCTTTCAAATAGCACCAAGAGGTTGGGGTTCCTATTGCCAAGCAGACAGTGAATGATAACTACTAAAATACTGCACCTCAGCACTCCAGCCTCAGCACTTCAGTCCCCTGCTCACTCAGCTCCCCTATTCTAACACCTCAAGAATGATTGTCTCTAAAGAAATGTTTTGTCACAGAAAAGAATAAATTCTGAAGGAGTTTATTCAGTTTGATGGGACAGGGGTTCACCCTGGTGTAGGACTTGGTGCACGTACACACAACATGCAGTGAGATCAATTACTGCTGCAGCCTTTCTGCTAAGCAGAACACAACATGGATAAATCAAGATCCGATATGCCAGATATGGATGTAGTCCCTTGTCCCCTGTATATCTGTCGAGTCTCCTTTCCAAGTACCCATGGGGCAAGTAGCACTGCATGAACTGGATTGACACAGAATGACTGATGGGTGAGGACATTTTTTGACTGTGCTGCTCCATGCCCCCTCTCAAGTCATTAATTATTCTGTCTGACATAAGCAGTGCTCTCAAGTTGATATTTGTGAGGTAGGTGATGAATTTCCTCTCCTCTGGCTAGCTCATTAGGACATGTTTTATTACAGTGAGATTTGCTGATGAATTCATTATTCAGGTAAAAAATATTTTTGGGAGCATCTTTTTTCTCTTAGAATAATGATTACTGTGGTCTAAAGAATGTATTACTGGACATTTGAAAATTATTACTTTGTCAATGTCAAAAGTGCTTTGTTTATTTCTTGAACTGGATGCAGACATAGCTCTGGAAAGGGTATGTCATGGGATCGATATGTCTACTTTTTAGACAAACCGCACAAGTTAGAATGGCTGCTGTCAGACCCTGACCTCGTAATGCCAGCAGCCATGAAGCTGCCCCTGCTTTAGAGTTGACACAGCATGAACAACATGGGTGTTTGGACATATTTTACAAAGGCCCAAGTTTTCCAGTGGCTGCTACAGCTACAAAATAAGTAAAGATTCAACCCCATAGATCATAAGAAGACTAACAATAAGAACAACAGAACAATAATAGTGGTTGCCATTGTTGTTCTTGATGTCATTATTATTATTATTTTAGTAATAATGACAGGGTAAGTAGTAACTATTCTCTATTGACCCATGAAGGTTGTCCTCTGACAATAAAGGAAAGCATTCCAGAAACAATCGTTCAGTGCTGTCTGACACTGCTATAGTTACCATAAGTACCAGTTTGGGGGAAATGGTTCTTATGGCAATCTCTCTATTTTAGAAGGTGACAGCCACTAGTTCAGAGGGTATATAAACAAAATACCCTACCTGTCAGCAACTTGTCACATATGCCTTTCTTCACCACTGCCAGCAGCAGGAAGAATCTCTCAGCAAATCTCATTTAGGAGTATCTTGACATTTTGCATTTTTTGTGGGAGACTATTTTTAAGTGCCTTCATTTTGCAAGGAAAGCTGTCTTGTCTGTTAGGAGATTACAGGCTAAGAAAGTTCAGTGGTGATAGATACTAATGGAGCAGTTATCACGAGACAGCTGAATGTCAGTCACATGCCTCACCCCCCACCCCCCCAATATTCTGATATCCAAAGAAAAACAAACATTTTATATTCCACCCATAGCTAAACCAGAGTTAAGACTTAGCTTCAGGTAAAGTACACATCTTTTTTTAAAATGGTCCAACTTCTCAAGCTTTTTTTAGAACAGCATAAACCCAAGCTGTAAGAGAGGAACAGATTTCAAACATCAAACTCTACAATTTAAGTGGAAACTCCTGTTTCTGATTACAAAGAAGGAAAACAACAGAACTATAAAGTAGGAACTATTCTGCTAACATGCTGCTAACCATTCAAGCACATTCTGCAAACTCTCCTATCATGAACACTCAAAGGAAATTGGACTACTGAGAACAACAGTTAATGCACATTTAAGTCTCTGATGCTAAATTACATTGATGTCATTGACTGTGAAACATGGATAACCAGACTAAAACTGAAGCATGATAGTGCATGCACGTCCAGCATGAAAGTAATGTAAAAAAGAAAGTATGAAAGGGGAGGAAGGAAAGAACAGAAGAGAGAGCAGAAACATATAAATCCGTGGAGTCTGAATTTAGCTAAACCAGAGCTAGACACTGGACACAGGATGTATTTCCACCAATATAGTTACACTGATTTTGTGCACTAGCATACATTACACCAGGATCCAGAGTGAACTGATTAAGCAATTTCCCGGGACTGCTGAATGAAGTAGGCACTACATTAAATGGAGTCTGCTGAAGTGTACTAATTAGCACACTCCAGCATCCCCGCAATTCAAAATGGCAGTGGGAGCACTTTAACTAAAACTTGTCGAACAAGTTTCAGTTAAAAAGTGCCCCCATCACCACCACCATTTTGAAGCATGGTAAACCGAATACAGAAGATACTGCAGGCACTTTAATTTGAGGGGCTCCCAAGAGCCGCTCTAATTAAAATGTCCCACCTACCCCAGAGAACATGTAAAGATGCCTGTACAGCACCTTTCCACTATGTGGTGTGACATCAAATAATTTGTGGGAAAATAGATATTAACCCGCTGGCCTTGGGCAAATGGGTATCATGGGGCAGGGGTGATAAACAATAGCACTGGCTGCCCATGTAAGTGGCACAGGGCAGTCTGGGGAGGGAGCAAGGAACGCAGAAGGAGGCAGGGGTCAGAAAGCAGAGCAGCAGATTGGACAGAGGAAGGGGATCAAAGTGATATTTGGGGGTGGTGTGGGGGTTTACCTTGTGACACCTCCAAAAAGGTTGGCCCCCCCCACTGCCTGGGGATAATAGCAGGCACACAACATCTACATCAGTGTTAATTTACACCAATGTATTTTTGACTCCTGACTTTTCTAGGAGTCAGTTTTACATCAGGTGCAAGTACGTTACACCAGCATGTGGCAGCATGGCATATATTCAGTCCTTCCCTACGCAAGCGCAAAGGCAGATCACACTAATATAGAGGAACTGTGTGGCCCTGAAGTGCAATCATAATTCTGCATTTTTTGATTAAAGGGACACAGAACACTACTGAATCAATGCCTTGTACCTGCAATTTCACTTGTTTCTGCTCAGCTAAAGTATCCTGCCGGGTGAGAGGCTGAGGTCAGGCAGTCACTGAGAGCTCAGGCGCATAAACAGCACTGGGCCTGATCCATACTCATATGGGAAACAGTGGAGGAAAACACAGGTGCTGCATAAAATTGCTATTCAATAGGCCACACTCTGTGCTCCAAAGAAGAGATGCAATACTGCTTAAGATGGCAGTCATCAAATTAAACTTAAACCAACAGCCTTAGCTGCTTATAGCCATTAAATATCAGAGGTTTCTTTCTTCAGAGTAGTTAAAATATCTTCTACAGCTCCGCAGGCCTCATCTGGAGTTCTGCCAAAGGTTCTCCCCAGTCAACCCAGCTATAGATGGCTACATGCTCCTTTGGTCTGGGAAGTCAAAAGCAGCCAGATGGGATACTGACTGTATCACTGTCCTGTGTCCCATTGGCTATAGAAACCAGTATGTGCTAACTACAGTATCCCTACCCACCCACGTTTTCCCTGCACTTTCAATAAGCTCATTCTTTTCATTTCCCTTGAGAAAACTACCATTATCATTTGTATCACATTAATGTCTAGATGCTGTTATACAGTTTTCTTGGCACAGAACAGACAGTATGGATGAACTCCTGGCCCCATTAAGCGTAATGGCAAACTTGCACTGACATCAATGCAGTCCGAATTTCAGCCTCTCTTTTCCACCTGTAACAGATAGCTTTTCCATAGTGGATGTTGCCTGTGATGCACAAACGTCCATCAAGAATTTCAGAAAAGCAGCTTTTCTGCAACTAATAACTGGTTTATTAATACAGAAAAATAATCCAAAAGAAAACTTGCCATTCAAGCTTTGTAAAAATATGGTGGTTTTCACATCTCCCAGTGGGTTAATTTTTGGAATATTGAGCCATATCCTCAGCTGGTATGAAACTCTTCTGGCTTTATTGACTTAACTCATGGTAAATGACTTATACCCTTTGAAGCAGTGGTCCACAGAGCCTAATTTTCAGAGGTGTTGGCTGATTTTAGCATCTCTGAAAACCAGGCCTGTATTTTTCAGAAGATTAATAGGATGCTTTTAAGTCCTAATATGACTTTGAAAAAGAATCTCTGCCTTGACTCCCTTCGGCTTTCTTCTTTAATCCACTTTATGCACAGCCACTAACTAATTTGTATCTTCAGGTCAAATCATATCCCCAGGAGACTCTTGAGGTCAGTAATCAAAGGCCCATCACCAAGTGAACTGAGAAACAACAAAGACAATCCTTCTCAAGTATGCTGTGCAGTGTTTTTAAATGAGCAGTGAAATATTTATCATCACTATTAAGCTAATTTGAGGTTGTGAGGGGGGAAATATCAAAAGATACCTGCTCTGTTTGCTATAATTAAACAGAGGCTGAATCATATTTTTGAGAAAAATTGTACCAATATTCTTAACCAGGTCCTCAGTGGATGTGAATCAGCTTATCCCCCGTGACTCCAGTGGAACTATACTAATTTATACCAGCTGAGGATCTGACCTACCTGTCTTAAATAGTTTCCATCCTATGTACACTAAGAAGCTAATGGAGAGTGTGCCAATTAATAGCATGTGTGACATATTATACCATGCATTGATTTTTAATCTGCTCAAACTAGCATTTGTCATGCAGGGTGAAAGTCTGATGTGAGAAATAGCCTCTTCATTTTCCCTGACAATTATTAACACTGAGCTAGTCTTCATTGCTCATGCCGTAGGCAATGGTTCCTGCCAAAAATAAATACAAAGAACAAGACCAGAGCCAGTTTGCAGAATTAAACTCTACCTCCAAAGTGAATAAATCAAGATGAGGGGGCTGATCCTTCACTCATGTAAACTGGAGTAGCTCCATTATGATAATTGCCCTTTCTAATGATGTGAGCAAGAAGAACGTGAAAATAGCAACGCTGGGTCTGGCTGACTTCTCGGTTAACCAGAAGGAGAGAGTGTAGCTGCAAAGAAACACAGAGAAATTTTCTCTGAACGCAGAGAGAGAGGAAAGAGTGAGGAGGAGGTCTGGGAGAAATTCTGGTGCCAAACATGCAAATTACAATATTCTTGGATCAATATTACAGACACTTCCTCAAATGCTTACACCATCAGATTCTAAGGGAGCTGTTTACCAGAGGAAGTCCACAAGACAGGCCGCAGTGTGGATCAGAACCCCCAGCCCACAGAAGGGGATTCTGAATAAAAATTCTGACACTGGATTTATGACCCAGATACTTTGTTCAGGTGCACCCAAACCTTCAGACCGAACACGACCTCTCCATTCAATAATAAGATAATTTTACTGACACAAGGTAATAGCATATAAGAATAATGCAAACAATTCTATATCTACCAGTCCTAGAGCAGTCACAGAGGGAAGACGCATCTGGCCAGTACACACGCTTCACCCTGAGGTTCTCTCTTGAATGTCAGATGTCAGCAGCCTAGAGGTCAAAGGCCGAGGTCCACTCCCCACAGTGGGGTGGCTGAGATGAGCTGGTGATGTGCCCTCTCTCCATGGGGGCCTCAGTTTCCCCTCTCACAGACCTTTTACTGCTCTGAAATCCCTCTTTTTGTATCCTTTCTCTCCTCTGATGACTCTTTGTTTCTGGGTATCATCGATTGGTCTCCCTGTGGTCATCATACTATCCACATCCTGACCTATCAGCATATTCCTTTGTTTCAACAAACCCACCACATGCACACATCTTAATTTGGGCTTTTACTAATCTCCTAATTTGGTCTGTTCACCAAAGCTGGAAATCCCAAGGGCTTTGCAGTTTGGCACTGTGACCTAATGCCACCTTATACCAGGTTATGGAACAGTGTAATGCATGTCTTCAATCTCCCAGCCTGTGTGTCTTCTGGCTTCAGACACAGTGGGCCTGGAAGGAAACTTTGTCACAAACAGGCTTTTATAAATCAATTAACCCTTGCCATTCTCCCAGACCATTATTCTAACATAATATCTACTTTACCTACAAGCCAATTCCCAAAAGCAAACCTCTAAATACCATTTCCTAGCCATCAGGAATGACCCCAGGAAAAGTTACCCAGGTTTGGGGTCCTGAAGATGTTCCAGAAGGAAGGAACAGCAGCCTATTTTCCACCAAAGTGGGACATACATACTGGAAACTAATTCAGGGTGTGGTAGGCCAGATCCCCAGTTACAATCAATGACTGCATCCAGATGAGTGCGCACATGCCTCTTGCCCTGTCTCAAACCCCTTTGAGATGGAGCAAGAGACACATGCAGGAATGAAAAAATGGTACTGAATATCCAGGAGGTCTAAAAACACCAGTTTAAAAAAGCAGCACAAGGCACGGTCCTGGACTGCTGGGACCAGGACGGGGCAGGTTTTTATATTGCTGGGGACAGCACAGGTGCTGGCCCTGGGCTCTAGCTCCCCCTGGCTGAAGATCTGGGAGGAGCCAGGCAGGGTTATTTTGCCCCAAGTGGCACAATTTGCTCCTCAAGAAAATGCATGTCCAAGTACGTGCACTGAGGCAAAAAGCCCCAGCTCAAATTTGCACCTCTTCTATTTGAGCTGCTGCAAGCATACATGCTTGCATGTGTGGATACACCCAATGGACCTAAGATAACTTAAATCAGTTATAAATATAGCCTAGTTTTTCTTCTCTTAGAACATTGTGGAAGAGAACGAACAACCCTGAAGTTTACTGACCCCGCTGCAATATGACTAGTGTAACTTTCATCCCTATAGCCAACTTCAGAAAACTAGATACTGGACACAGCTACATGTCCACTTTAATGCACATTAGCCTACTTCAATATAATTAAAGTGTCACCAAAAAACCATGTGCTTTTGCTAATACCCATTAAAATAAGCTAACAAACCTTTTTCTAGTGCCTCACAATGGAGGTACTAAATTTAATGTGCATTAACAAAAGCACATTAATGAATATGTAGACATGCCCACTGGTATTACAGAGTCTGATTTCACCACCACCTCCTTAGCTAAACATAGGACTGTTTGCTCGAGTTTGCTAGCTAACGCACACTGGCTGTCTCCTACTCATCCCATAGATCATTAGTTCTGGGCATTCGTTATGCATCAGTTGCTGTCACTGAAGTCAGTTATTGGTAATCAACAGAAAATGGGATAGACCTATTTGGCTTTGTAATCAATAAACCCATGGGCTTCCTGAAGGACAGATGACTCCCAAATGTCTCATGTCATCGTTTCCTTATCGTTAGCATCTCTTGCTATGTTTGGAGGAGTTTTCAAAATACAATCCCAATGAATCACTGAGAAAGAAAGGTTTAACCATTTATTCTCAAGCTTGTTTGACGTTTATTCATTTGCAATGTAAAGAGGAATAATTATGAGATTATGCCATGAATTAAAAATTTAAAACCCTGTACAATGAGTGTGTCATGCAAAATGCATGTATCCCTATTGCTTGGGCAACACCTAACATTTGTGCAAGCTAATTGGGAAAACCTGGTACTCAGTTATTGCAAGTAATTATTGCCTAGAGGCTCAGAAATGTTGTGTGGGCTTTTTAAAAAATAAGAAATCGAAAGGAAATCAACATGAACAAAGTACATTGCAGCAAACCTGGCATTTGTGTATGAGCTTAATAAGAACTACTTTGTGGGTCCAAATGTGGAGATTTATCTTAAGACAAATAGGCACATCCATTTTGCCTTGTGCAAAGCACCAAGCTTGGAAAATTCAACATTATTTGACTTAAGGGAGAATTATAGTTCTGTAATTAGCAAGCTAAAGCGACAACAACTACAACAATAAGGAAACATCTGAATGGATTTGAATAGCATGGTATTGAGCATAACAATACTGAAATCATACTTTATACAAGGGGACTGAGGGGAGGAAGCAATAGAAGCACATACTTGCAGCAAACACGTGAAAGATTTTTTGTCAAAACCAAAAGCCATTTATTTTCCTTCTCCGTCACTGCTTAGGACAAATTACATCTTTCATATACATGTATCTTTTACATATGAGCAAGTTTTTCAGAAGCAACTAGTGATTTTGTATCCCCCACTATGACTCCCTTAAAAATGTTCTTTTCAGGACACAGGGAGGAAGTGTGCAGCATTTTCTGAGAAACACCTCCTTTTGAGGCATCTCAAGTGGGGCACCTCCAAAATATTAGGCGTTCTAAAGCAACAGGACTGTTGAAAATCTTGTCCAGTGTGTTCCCTGCATGACTTTTCCAACTACCAACTGAAACATAGCACAGAAAGAATCTTCATAATGGTCTGTAAGTTTTTTTTCCATCAAAAGAAATAATTCACAGCTGAAACAGCAAAATGCAGAAGACTCAAAAGGAAGAACCAGCAGCTTAATAGACCAAATAAAACATTTAGGGCCAAATTCTCCTGTAAGAGTTTTGCAAGTGAACTCAACTCTCCAATCTCCTCCTTTTCCCTCCACAGCAATCCATTTACATAGGGAGAGCAGAACATTGGCTGAGATCTGCTATATCAATTGAGAATTTTGCCCTTCTAACCTACTCCTGTATTTCCAGAAAAACAGAGAACAAAAGCTACAGTCACTTACAAAGCTCAAACACTACAACGAAGTAACTATAGTCTGAAGGATGTTATAAGGTGATCAAAATACAATTAGTCTTTTTGCTTCTACATAATGCCATTTTAGTCAATATTGGGACCTCAAAGGTTCTCTCTCTGAGATAGAGCTAATTACCTAATTGCACTTGAAGGCTAATGTTACTGTCATCTTCTTAGTGGAAACATGCTGATTTTAGCAGCACTTATGCTGTATCAAAATGTGACAGTGTATTTGGTTCTGTACTTTCTACTTAGAGTCATTACCCAAAGTATGGTGACCTGCAATAATTGGGCTGCAGATTAACTTTTTATACTGGGATAATATGGTCCAATAGATAAGCCACCAACCTAGGTGTCTGGAGACAAGAGTTTTATTCCTTATTTTAACACTGATTTCCTGCCTAACCTTGGTCAAATCCCTGCATTGCTGTCTACATCTCTCTATTTATGTAATCAGACAGCAAGCTTTTGGGGACAGGCACTGTCTCTTAATAAGTATTCATAATGGTGCAGTACAGCAAGGTCCCAATTTCAGCTGAAACATGTAAGTGGGCCTTTAATATAAACAGCACCTAGAGAATTAGTGGGAGTGACGCCTGGTCTCAGCTTGTGAATGTAATTTGCCCCTGCAAATATGGACTAACCTGGTTGTCCCACTCTCCAGTATCACAATGAAAGCCTTCACATCTCCCATGAATTAGGAGTAACTTCCTTTCTCTGACTAGAACAGGAGACAGTAACCTTTAAAGAGCAGCAATCTGAAATAACACAACTCAGTCCAAGATAGGCTTGTGCCTCCAACCCAGTCGCCACCACTCCTTCTCCCTGCCACCAACAAGCAATGCAACCCAAGAGCTACTGACCGCTACAGAATGCCCTATTGCCAAACTGCCCCGCCACCAAAATACTGCTAATATCCAATTTCTTCATAGGCTGGATCAGGGCCATGGGCTATATGTTGCGAACTTCTGGTTTAGAACTTCTCTGTTGTTCACCCAGCTATTAAACAAAATATTTGTTTGCATGGAATAGATGTTTCCAACATTTTTTTTCACAAAGACCTATAACAAGATTCAGCAACCCCCAGCATGTGTGCCAGAGCATGTTACGTGACGGCATTTTGCCTGGCATACACATCTCAGGGTGGAGAACGGGGAAGGGGCCAGGGCTATGTGGCCACAACAAGGACTGGGTCCCCTGGAGCTTCCCCCACCATCCACCCACAGGTACCATCTGCAGCCACCACCAGCAACGAGCCGGGTTGAGCCTCCGCAGACCCTGGTGCAGCTGCCTGCAGCTTCCCTGCCACCTGTTGCGAGTAACCTGGGTTTTGTGGCAGGGGCCTACCCAGAGCCTGGGCCAGCTGTGGCAGGCAGCTGGGAGGTGCAAGCCATTGCACTGGGGCCTTTAATTGATCTGCTGGTGATTTGTGTTCTCCTGGATGGAATAGAAGCCAATGTGCAAAATGCAGGTCTGTGAAAATGCAAATACATGGCAGTGAGGATCAGAGGTCATGGGAGACAATAGGTGTGAGACAGGTAGAGAGAGGGTGGGGGGAGTGTTGACGTGGTGATAAAATGTAGCCGGTAAAATGTAGAGAGGCTACCTGGAGTTATCGGATGGTAGGCAGGTTATAATGTGCCATAAATCCTATGTCTGTATTTAGTCCATGATTTTTTGTATCCACTAGATCTATGAAGTGACATTCATAGACTCATCTATGAAAGGTGTTTTGTAAATTCCCTTTGAGGATTAGAACTGAGAGACTGGAGAGAGTCTTGTGAGAAGTGTGCACCCACAGGTAGTTGGATATTTGTGTCTTTGAGAGAGTTTCAATGTGCATTCATCCTGATACACAGTTGTTGTTTGGTCTTTCCTACCATCAGGGCATTTAGTACACTGGATGAGATATGTTACACTTCTGGCGGTGCAGCTGTAAGATCCAGGAATGGTGATGGTTCTGTTGTGGGGTGCAGTAATTGTGGGGGTGGTGGAGATATGTTGGCAGGTTTTATATTTTACATTGTCCTGACACAGTCTGGATCCATTTGGTGTGCTTTGGGCCATAGAAAGTTTGCTTCTGGTGATGAGGTTGGTGAGGTTCGGTGTTTGCTTAAAGCCTTGGATGGGTGGTTTTGGAAAGAGGTCCTTAAGAATTGGGTCTTCTTCTAGTATGGGTTGCAACAGTCTGAGGATTTTCTGTATGGGTTCCAAGGAAGGATGATATGTCATAACTATGGTGTGTGATTCATGGGGATTTTCTGTATATAGTGCAGCAATTCTTCATGTGGTATCCAGGTGACTCCTTCAGAAGTTTGATCTATCTCTCTGGAGAAGTGTCCTTGTTGAATGAAAGCCCTCTGGAGATTTGCAAGGTGACAATCAGGTTGTTCGCCTCAATATAAATTCACTGGTATCGGAGGGCTTGGTTGTATATTACAGTTTTCTTGGTGTGTTTAGGGTGATTGCTAGTTCTTTGTAGACATGTATGTTGGTCCGTGGGTTTCTTGTGTAATGAAGTCTGTATTTTACCTTTCTGGATATTAATCATAGTGTCTGAAAAGGAAATGTTGGTACTGGAGTATTCAGAAAATAGTCTGATGGAGGGGTAATGATTATTGAATTCATGATGGAACTCAATTAGAGATTGCAGGTTTTTGGTCCAATGGTGAAGATGTCATCTATACGTCGTAAGCACAATTTGGGTTTGGCAGTGCAGTTCTTGAAGAAATCTTCTTCCAAGTGGTCCACAAAAAGGTGAAACAGCAGCAGACCTTTATTTTAATCTGTCCATGATTGAGAGAGGGAACGCAGCCCTGGCAACTGGAGAGTACTGCAAAATCTTTTTTGTTTGTTTGTTTTTAAACACATGTAGTTTTCAATTTGGGTAAGTGCAGTGGCTAAAATCCTGAGCCCACAAAGTCAGTGGCAAAAATCCCATTAACTTCAACAGCATTGGGACATCATTAAGTTTGCCTGTTGCATAGTTAGCTGTCCTGAGTGAATGCAGCATGTGTTAGCGTACCACATAAAATGCTGAGGTTTCATTGCACAACTGTATTGAAGTAGTGGATTAAACATCTCCCTTTTAAGCAAGGCTATTTTTTTTCTATTCAAGGATTTATATAGACTTCTATCGATTTAAATAGGAACTCTGGGATTGTCTTGATTCATCAAATAATATGGAGTTTGGTTTTCAATTAGAAGGGTCTCTGGATAAAACAAGATGCTGTGCAAATGTAAGATATTATTTGCATTACCATTTTCCTGTGATTTTAATACCAGATCGACCCTCAGAATGAATTATATCATTTTTCTTTTGCAATATACAGCTATACTTATGTAACTGCAGATCTGAAGGCTGAATTTACTAATGCTATTTAATAATGCTCCTTATATTTCTCTGCCAAAAATACCCATTAAAATACCACTTACAGAGCATGCAAAGTGCAGACATCTGAAATGAATTCTGATATTCAAAGAAAGCAAGGAAGTTTAAAAATTCAAATTGGCAGCTTTTTGTTTTTACAAATAGCCCTCCAAATCAATATTTCAGGAGCCTGAATCAATATTTCAGTATACTGTGATATAAACTAAAAAAAAATTGGTCTATTAACATCTTTTTATTAGTGAGTCAATTGCAATACACCAAATTTGCACATATGGGCAAAGAAATTGTTTCCTGAAAATGTGCAAATTGCTACTTCACCGCATGTAAATGAAGTGCTAATTGCTCTTTGCAAACAATATTTATGCAAATTATACCCCTACTATATGCATAGCTCTGCAGATTATACATTTACCTTTGTCACATTTTTTTCCCTTTGACCATCAGAGAGTGCCTGGGCATCAAAACCTGGACAATTACTCACTTTCTGTTCAAGGCATTTTATGAAGATGTGGATGGGTAAAGAATGGAATGGGTTTTACAGCTAGTAATATTTCCTGACCTGAAGGGCAGAAGATTTTTAATCTGTTTTTATTCTGGTTCATTATTACTGAGCAAAGTATTTGCAATGAATAATTTATACCAACTATTGCCTTTATTTCTCTTTGTGATATGTCCACAAACATGTGAAAATCTCCAGTGTAGCTATTGTTTGAAACCGTTCACAAATGTCCTCCACAAATAAACCCTGGTCAGCAGACTGTTCACAAGTAGTTCATTCATAAGGTAATTCATAAGGTTTTGGTGAGTTGGGGTCTTGTGGTATGGTTTATGTTCTGACTTGATGACCTCATCTAACCAACCAACATGGTGTGAATGACATGTCACAAATCTTTACACCTGATATACTATTTGAAATTAATTTCAGGCGAATGCTCAAGCTGGACAGTATAAAGCTCTGCAAAGCTGATGGAAAGCAGACACAAAAGGAGAATACAAGCAATCCAGGCAATACTCTATTTCAAGACAATAAAGGAACAAAGGGAGACCTGCAAAAAAATTTCTAGTGTTCACAGGGGTATAGGTTGTAGCCGTGTTGATCTAGGCAAACAAGGTTCTTTGGGTAAATCTGATATCTTTTATTAGGAAGAGCGCACACCAACTTCTAGTGTTCACTGAGTTTTAACGTTTGGTCCTATTCTCTACACCAGCTAATAAGGAAGCAGCTCCTCCCAAATCAATAGATTTAGTCCAGAATTACACTGGCATGCACAAAAGCTTGGATAAAGAAGCTGTTTTGTAGCATTCATGAATACCAGCTAAATCCTTAAAAATCACTATTTTTACTCCACAGTTCTTCACTCCACTGGTATTAATGATCATCTCCCCTTTTTAATGGTCAATTGGTCTACAAATCCAGGTAACCTTTCCTAGAACAATTTTGCTGGCTGCTAACTCCTTCTCGTCTCTCCTCTTATTTCAGCTTTAGTTAAACTGGAAAGGGAGTGTGAGTTAACAGAAGACTAGGCTCTGGCCCTGCTCTTACGGGCATAACTCTGGGAAAATCTTTTTTTCCTTCATTCTGCTTTTTCAAAACAAGGTGCACATTATATTCCAGGGTATGTTGTAAGAGAGAAAGTACACTATGTTCCCCGTGTCTTCAGGTGAAATCATTGCCCCACTGAAGTTCCCAGAAGTTTTGATTTCAGTGCTCCTAGGATTACACACTAGTGGCTTTGAACTGCAATAGGGACATAAAATATTATTTGTTTTATCAAACTGTTTCCCCCACATTGGCTAAGGGAGTTGTGAGATCATTACCAGTAGTTTGAAAGTTTTCAGGTTATGATCAAGGGAATGGCATTAATCTGCCATGTTTTAAATCTTGAAAACCGGGATTTTCAGTGATGTCTGCAGCCCCTACTACAAGCAAAGAGGAGCAGGCAACTAACACTATTAAGCCATAGTATTGTCAAATATTAGCTGCAGTAAATATCTAGAGAAGTAGTTCCCCCAAGCTCTTGGAGCTGGACTGCAGGAATGAGAACTGGATATTCTCCTTGCATATTCAAAAGCGGGGGGAAAAAGGTTTGTTTTCCCTTCTTTATTCTTTCTGTATTTTAGCAATGGTACCGATAACTTGGCTCCAGCTACAGAGAGATGCAGCCCAGTGAAGCAGATCAGCTGTGCTAGGATTCAGTGCCATAGCGAGGGGGGCGGAGGAGGGTGAGTGGGGCAACCGTCCTGGGCCAAAATGAAGGGGTGCCAACAGGCACTGCCCAACCAATGCAAGGCACTGGATGGAGCCACGAGCAGTGAATTGCAGGGGAGAGGGTGCAGGGATGGGGGAAGGACAGCTCCTGCCATCGCGCACACTCCTGGGCACCCATGGCAGGGGGCACATGCCGCCTGGATCTGTGCGCAGGGCGAGAGCAGGCTCCCACTGCAGGCTTTGCCCTGGGTGCCCAACTTAGTTGCTGCAGCACTGCTAGGATCTGTCCTAGCACAGCTGATCCACTTCATTGGGCTACACAGATGTCACCTGTTGTCCCACAGGGTCAGGCCTCTGCCATTCGTGAAGCTTCATAGGACCATTCCTGTGGGAGAACTGCAAATGGGAAAACCCTAGGTTCCCTGCTTGCAGCTCCCTGCCCTGAGTTGGGGTGCAACACCACAGTACACACCCCTGGGGAATCTCCTGCTGGGGGATTCCTGGGGCATGTGTCTGCAAGCAGGGAACCCATCTGGGATTCCCATTAGCAATTACCCCACAGGATTGGGCCCCTGAGGCCCCGAGAGTGCCTGCCTGGGCTCCCCCATTTGCAGGGGCATGCTGGAGGATTCCTAGGGTGTGCTTCTCTAAGTGGGACACCCAAACAAGGCTTCATGGACCCAATCCTGCATGCTAGGCTGCCTGCTTTCTCCCACAATAAAGCAAATAGATGTCTGCCACAGAAAAGCAGCACAAATGTATGCTACCTATTTTCATGGACACAGTTTGGGGCATTTGTAGTACAAGGGGCAGAGGGGTCTGATTGCCTGGCCTTCGTGCCACCATAAAAAAAAATATCTCTGTCTATCTTTAACCCTGAAGAGTACATCTCAGACCATGCATCTACCCAGCTTCTTATGTAGGGAGGTGACAACATGATGGAAGCATTTCAATATCTGTCATTCATCACTATCGTCTAATTTGAGGTCTGATCCAGCAAACACTTACACAAGTGTTTACAACAAGGAACAGAACTAATTCCAGTAAGTCAGAGGGGCTGCTCATATAAGTAAGTTTGGTTTGTTTGTAGGCATTCACAAGCTTGGCCCTTGCTTGTCATCAGAGAGAGACTCTTGCCATATTATGTTTGTTTAGAAGGATTTTTCATTGGGCTTCAAGTGCTACTAGTTGTCTCACCGACTTAAGAACAGGAGGGAGGAGGAATAGAATATTTTATTGCATAGGAGCTTTGTTTGGCTTTAAATGGAAATGAAATAAATTGATGTGATGTGCCTTTATAGAGCAGAAGAGTCAAGTACAATACTATTTAAAAATAAATACAGGGGAGGGAAGCAGCACATACCCCTGGAGGTGTTTTGGCCACAACTCTAGCAAATAATTCCGATTTGTTCTTATTGCTCTCTAGAGGCAGAGTAGCTGTGCCTGCCTGGCATTGCCATATGTCCTGTGTTACCCTCTTCTACTTCCATTGCTATTTTTGGCACATAGTGGGCATGCTGTTCCTGCCCATAGGATAAAATGTCAAATCATCCCTCCTTTAGTGACACTGATAGTTTCTGCTCTATCCTACAGCCATATGATTTATCCATAGCCTGGCCAGTAATGGAGTCTCCTTTTCCTGCAAGTTGACTGTTCTGTGTATTGAAGAGACAGCTTCCAGAGTTGCATTTCTGTGGTTTTGCTGGAGTATAAAAAAGTGACATCTTGTGAAGAATCTTCTCCGTGACACTGGTTGGGGAAAAATAAAAAAAAAGCAAACAGCATTAAAACTACTTTTCAGGTACCTCTCTGCAGTATAACCTTTATGAGACAGGATACAATGGAGTGTAAATAATTGTTGCTGAGTTAGCAGATTGCCCCCTGCGTAGGCGAACACACTGGCTGCTATACTCCTCATTACATGCTGGCAGGATCAAAATGCAGCACCAAGCCATTGCTCTAGCAAAGTGTTCAGCACCCTCAATTTGCTCAGCGCCACCAGGTCAGCAGCATAGAAAACGTCTTTGCTGCAACTTTTTCCTGAGACAAGGATGGCTGTGGACAAAGTGTCCGCTTTTCTCAGTTTTTTATTATTATTATTATTTATTCTTTAAAACCAAATGCTCCAAATTTGAGGTGAAAGCTATTTTAGTTTCTGGTTAACAATGTTTCTGAAAGCTTCAAACAACACCTTCTCGGACTTCTCGTGCCAAAAAAAAAAAATGGAACTTTTGGTCCTTTGATTACTATTGGTTTCTTTTGGTTTGGTTTCTTTCTTTTAACAAAACATCATTTCTTTATTAAAAAAAAAAGTTCTTGTCAGAATATTCCTTGGGGAGCAACTCACTTTAGACTCACTCTAGCACAGGAAATTAATCTTGACTTACACAGAAACTAGGGTTGTTTATTATCAGTTTCCATTTTATTCACATGGATGTGAATCAACTGAAGTACAGGACTGGCTAAGCAGCAAATCTGAAAAAAAGGACCTGGGGGTCCAGTGCACAATAAGCTGAATATAAGCCAGTGTGCCCTTGTTGCCAAGAAGGCTAAAGGCATCCTGCATTGCATTGGTAGGGGTGCTGCCAGCAGATCAAGGCAAGTGATTATTCCCTTCCTATTCAGCATTGGTGAGGCCATATCTGGAGTATTATGTCTAGTTTTGGGTTCCCCACTACAGAAAGGATGTGGACAAATCAGAGAGAGTTCAGCAGAGGGCAACAAAAATGGTGAGGGGCTGGGGGACATGACTTACGAGGAGAGGCTGAGGGAATCATAGAATCACAGAATCAGTGAGTGGGAAGGGACCTAG
>NW_017728947.1:102090560-102099934 GCF_001723895.1 Crocodylus porosus
TCTCCTCATAGGGCTGGCCATGGTGGACCCCAACCATATGAGTGGCCTCCTCTGGACCCTCCCCAGGTTCTCCACGTCCTTCTTGAAGTGCGGCGCCCAGAACTGGACACAGGACTCCAGCTGCAGCCTGACCAGCCTGAAGTGAGCTTACTGAGTCTACAGAAGAGAAGAATGAGAGGGGATTTAATAGCAGCCTTCACCTACCTGAAAGGGGGTCAAAAGAGGCTGGAGCTGAACTGTTCTCAGTGGGGGCAGATTACAGAACAAGGAGCAACGGTCTCAAGTGGTGACAAGGGAAGTTTAGGTTAGATATTAGAAAAAAAATTTCTTTCACTGGGAGAGTAATAAAACACTGGAACAGGTTACCCAGAGAGGTGGTGGACTCTCCATCCTTGGAAGTTTTTAAGAGCCAGCTAGACAAAGCCTTGGCTGGGATGGTATAGGTGGGGATGGTCCTACTTTGAACAGGGGGGTGGATTAGATGACGGAGTCATAGTTCCAGTTTCTGATCTGAACCTGAAGGTCACCAACGTTCAAGGGTGCTGGGGAACTAAGTCTCAGAAATATGAGTTATGCAAATTACGAGTTACAAAGGTTTGGCTCTGGATTTGAGTTTTGATGATCATCAAGGTGAGTGCTCTCTGGAGTTTCATCTCAAACCCACCCTTGCTGGTGGAACTGAAAAGTGGGGAAAGAGAATGGACTCCCATGAGCAGCAGCAGTCAACCCCCTCCCCTCTCCCTTTTTTGACTGCTGTTTCTTCCAGTTTCCAGTTCATGTGGTTGAAGAACAAGGGGAAGTGATTCTTCCACTCTACTCAGCACTTTTGAGACCTCACCTGGAGTACTGTGTTCAGTGTTGGGCCCTGTGCTTCAAGAAGGATGTGAACAGATTGGAAAGAGTCCAGTACAGAGTTACAAAATAGACTACAGCCCTGAGATGCAAGACTGGGGAGGAAAGGCTGAAATAACTAGGGCTATTTTGTCTGAAGAAGAGAAAACTGAGGGAGGATTTAATTTCATAGCTTCATAGTTGTTAGGGGCTGGAAGGGACCTTACAGATCATTGGGTCCATCCCCCCTGCACTTGGGCAGAAAAGACTGCCGGGATCAGATGACCCCAGCAAGATGGGCATCAAGATGCTTTCTGAAGATCACCAGGGTAGGTAACTGTACCACTTCTGGGGTTCCAAACCCTCAGCACTCACCTTGTAAAGTTTTTCCTTATGTCTAGTTTCCTTATTTCTTTATGGACTGGTGGAACACCAACATGAAGTATTCATTCAGGCGTTCGGTTTTTGTCCTGAGTGTCAGTGATCAGACATCCCATGTCATTGATCAGATGCCCTATGCTTCCTCTATTTTTTCTATGACTTCCCACATATCTAAAGAAGGACTTTTTGGTGTCCTTGATTCTGGTTGCCAATCTGTATTTGGTTTGTGCTTTTTCTCTCCTGATCTGCTCCCTACAAGTGCAGGCTGTTGCTGAGTACTCCTCTTTGGTATTTACTCCTGACTTCCATCCTTTGTAGGCTTCTCTTTTTAATTTCAGGAGGTCAATGACTTCACTGTTGAGCCACGGGGGTCTCCCAGGCCTTTTGCTGCCTTTCTTATGAAAGGGAATGGACATCCTTTGAGCTTTTAGGATCACTTCCTTGAGGAATGCCCACTGTTCTTGTACTCCCGTCCTCATCAGACCATAGTTCCACAGAGCTTCACCAACCAATCTCCTAAGCTTGCAGAAGTCAGCTTTCCTAAAATCAAGGATTTCTGCTTTACTGGCCAATTTCCCTGATTTACAGTGAATGGAAAAAGTGATAATCTCATATTGCCCAGTTTCCATTCGATCCTCAGGTTGCTCACTAGATCATCCCCTCTGGCCAGAACCAAGCCTAGGAGTGCCTTACCCCTGGTCGACCCATAGACTGTGTTAGATTGTGTTAGATAGAACTCCTCAATGCAAGTGAGGAAGCTTGGTAGGCGACTGGATCTAGCTGAGTGCTCATCCCATGAGATGTCTGGGTAGTTGAAGTCACTCATAATGAACATGCTCCAAGAGCATGCAGCCTCTGCCAATTCTCCGGAGAATTTCCAGTCAAGCTGTTCCTCTTGGTTTGCAGGTCTGAAATAAATTCTTATAGTCCCTTTCCTCATGCTCTCTCGGTAATTTGACCCAGAGGGTCTCAAGTTGCCCTTCTTTGTTTTCAATCTTTGCTTCTAGGGAGGTGTAAGGTTCCTTCACATAGAAAGCAACTCCACCGCCCCTCTTCACAACATGATCCATCCTATACAGGGTGTATCCCCCTATGCCTGTGGTCCAGTCATAGGTGAAATCCTGAGAAGGAAGTGGATTCCCCTGGGATGCTGGTTTCATGGTTACCATTTTTTGGGCTTCTGCCAGTGGTTGATGGCCCACCCCTGGCGATCTCCAGTTTAAAGTCCTATCCAGGAGGTCTGCCATCCTAGACGAGAAAAGCTTCTTCTCCTTTGGCATGAGATGGATCCCATCTCTTCCCAACAGACTGCAGTCCTAGAAGTGCATGCCATGGTCAAAGATGCTGAAACCCTCGTGGTAACACCAGTGCTGGAGTCTTCTGTTTACTTCTATGTATCTAGTCCTCTTGTACCCATGACCTGCAACTGGGAGGACCGAGGAGAAAACTACCTGCGCCCCTGACCCCTTCAGCCTAGCCCCCAGAGCCCTGTACTCTCGCATGACCCAGCCAGGATTATTCTTGGCCATGCCATTCATGCCCACATGGATAAGCAGCATGGAGCATGTTTTGGGATACTTTCAACCACATCCTGTATGCAGGCCCCTGGGAGGAAGCAGACCTCATGTGTTAGGGGACCGGGGTGGAAGATTGTTCCCTCAGGAGGGAGTCACCCACTGGGGGCTGCTGCTGCTGCCTGGGACTGGCACTGGGTGCAGAACACACCCAGTGCCGGGAAGATTGTTGCTGCTGCTGGCTCCAGGCAGCAGAACCAGCCTCCTGTCATCCAGCAGGCAAATGGGGGGCTCGCACCCCTGGGAAGAGTCTGGCACTGCCCCCACAGCCCTTCTGGGGCTGTGAGCAGGCCCCCAATCTGCCTTCCAGATGACAGGAGGCTGCTGCTGCCAGCTGGGGCCAGCTGCAGCACCAGTCTTCCCAGTGCTGGGTGTGGGCTGCACCCAGCACCGGTCCCAGGGGGCAGCAGCAGCTTCCTATGATCCAACAGACAAATTGGGGGCCCACACCCCTGGGACTTGCACACAACAAGTCCAGCTCCCACCCTAAAATTTATCCAGCAATGGCCATAAATTGAGACTTAAAATTACCAGCTGACAGGCAGACTTCAATTGGCAACATCTCAGTTACCAGTTCCCAACTCAGCCACAAAAGAGACCTCCCCAAAGAAGAGACTAGGTAAGATTTGAACTCATAACTACAATTTACATAGGCAGTGTTTTAACAACTGAGCCCCATACTTGCTTTCAAGTCTAGTCTTCCCAGCACCAGGAAGATCAGTGCTGCCGCATGCCCCAACTGGCAGCAGCAGCTTCCTGTCATCTGGCAGGCAGATCAGGGTCCTTCCCATACCCCCAGGAGGGCTGCAGGGGCTGTGCTGGACTCTTCTGAGGGATGCAGGCCCCTGATCTGCCTGCCAGATGACAGGAGGCTGCTGCTACTGGATGGGACCGGCACTGAGCACTGGGCACAGCCCGCATCTAGCACCAGGAAGATTGGTGCTGCCGCTGCCCCCTGGGGGACGAACCAGCCTCCTGTCATCTGGCAGGCAGACTGGGGGCCCACACCCCCAGGAGAATCCTGGAACAGCCTCCCCTTTCCCCCCCACAGGATCTGTGGGCCGGATGAGAGGAAGCTGCTGCTGCTGGCAAGGGATAGGAGTTTTGCTTGTCGACAACTTGAGGTGCAGTTTCCCAGACACTTATCTCCTTTAAACTTAGCAGACATCATGCCCTCTGAGGGAGCTACCATCCCAGTAAGTTTCATCGAAATCAGGCAAGAAATGACAAAGCTTTAGGCATTTTCATGATTCCCCATTATAGCCTATGGGCAAAACTAAACAGAACCATGCTTTTGAAACATAACACAGTTCCATTGAAATGGAAGTCAAACTAAAACAGCACCATTTCACACAGCCCTACTACCATCACAATCAACCCACAAGTATCAGCTCCAAAAGCTGATGCCTTACCCATTAGGCCTCTGAGTCTGCATAAAGCTTTGCTTTCACGTGCCTCTTTCCTGGCTGATTACCATGGGGCACCCACCTAGATTGAATTCACCACTTTCCCAGATCAAGCTCAGCACCCACAGGCCTGAGCCACACAGCAAATCCAGCTCCCAACCCTAAAATTTATCCAGCAACAGCCATAAATTGAGACTTAAAATTACCAGCCAACAGGCAGATTTGAATTGGCAATATTTCAGTTATCAGCTCCCAACTCAGCCACAAAAGCGGCCTCCCCAAAGAAGAGGTCAAGGCTCCAGTAAGACTTGAATTCACAGCCCCTGATTTATAAGACCAGTGCTCTAAATTTTCAAGAACAGATGTCTGCCTGGATGGTCTAGTCAAGGATGATTCTGCCTTGAGCAGGGAATTTAGACTAGATGGCCTTGCAAGGTCCTTTCCAGCCCCACTTTCCTATGATCCTATGAACTGCTTGAAAAAAAAGAAAATTGTGGTAAAGTACATCTCAGTTAGATCTCAGAAAGGCCTCCTCATTGTTAGAATTGTAAGACAGTGACATAGAAACCACCCAGGGAAGCTGCAGAATCTCCATTGTTCAAGAGGAAGCTGGGTAAGCAATGAACAGGGATAATTTCGGAACAGCATTCCTGGATGAGATGATCCTTCCAACCCTATGATTCTATAACCACTGCTATGCTATAGTGACTTGAAGCCACTTATGGATAACTCCCAATTGCCTCTTCAATTCTGCCATAACTCAGGTTACATACAGTTGCTTTCTGCAGTGAGTCAGTAGTAACAATGGATTTCTCTGCTCCTGATGAATTCATCCTGAATGGGCATGTCTACATGTTCATTACTGTACTTTTCCTAACGCACATTAAATTTAGTAGCTCTAATGTGAGGTACTAAATAAATGCACATTAGGCTGCCCTACCAATGACAGAAAAAGGAGAAATGGTCTCAAGATGCAGCAAGGGAGGTTTAGGTTGGATATTAAGAAAAACTCTCACTAAGAGGGTGGTGAAGCACTGGAACAAGTTACTCAGTAAGGCTGTGGAATCTCCATCCTTGGAGGCTTTTAAGACATAGCCCTGGCTGGAATGATCTAGTCAGGGATGGTCCTGCTATGAGCAGGGGGGTGGACGAGATGACCTCCTGATGTCCCTTCCAACACTTATTTTCTGTTATCCTATGATTCTACTGTGCAGTATCAAAAGTGCATGCTTTTTTAGTGATGTTTAATGCACAGTAGTCTATTTTTACTGCACATTAGAGTATTAGCATGGTTTTTGATGCGATGCTAAGCAGGAATTATTTTCCCTGCCCCTCTGCCTTACACAGACATCTCAGCATTAGCTAGCAGACCACATGCTGGCTATGGTCAGTTCTGTGGGAGACTGACAAAGGCAGACAGGCTTTTTAGAGCTAATCAACAAGTAGCTTAATGTCCTACCTTGGATGAGCTGTTTAAGAAGAGCTGTTGAAAAAGAGCTCCTTTAGTTAATGGAGACGGGCTTTGTTTTCTTAATGGGCTGATAATCACTGAATTAGGGGTGATAAACATTCCCAGCTGGGCTTCTCAGGAGCAGAGGGCGGGGGGGGAGGGCAGGGGGAATAATAAGAGTGCCCTGCCGGGGCCTGGCCACACCCCCTTGGCTCAGCCCTATGGAAGGGAAGGGAGGGTTGCCTGAATGTCTAGGATGTCTGTGTAGTTACAAAGTGATTTAGCCAAGCCAGACTAAACTAACCTGCAAAGATTGAATCAATCCAGGCTTTTTGAATGTCTGTTCCTGGACTAGGAGACCAGAGTAGGTAGCCAGGTGTTGCCCCACCACATGGGGGAACCCAGTTGTCTCCTGAGAAGCACCATATGACAAACCATCATTTGGGTTATCAATGTGGGCCAGATTTTGCTGCCTTCTGTTGAGGGTAGCTTGAACAATGCAGAGTCCAGTAACCTCAACAGGTCACTCATGCTTCCATAACATGCCACCTTGGATGGCAGACTCGCATGCAGCTTCATGAATCTGCTACAGTCTCTGAGGTAACAGGGCCAGGTTTTTAGCTCAAGCTGGGAGAGTCTCAGGGTTTTAGAGCCAGAGACGTACAAGGTACAATTCTTGCTGCCAAAAACCCAGGCAATGGCACAGCAATGGAAAACTGCTTGAGATGCAAGAGGCTTCTTAGGGTGTGAACCAGTGGTAGACTATGGCCCTAAAATCTGGTTCTCAGCAGCTTTAAATTGTGGATCTCCTTTTAAAAAGCATTTAACATGGCATTTCTGCACAGTAAATATTTCCTGTGGGCTTTCCCAATGCTTTCTATTTATTTTACGGTTTAAAACCATGTCGTGTTGTCTCTTCCTGGCTACCAGGACAAACAAAAACAACACAACGCTAGTGAACTGATTGCATCCGGGACAGGATGGCTTCCTAAATTCCTCCAAAACAGCCAATCAGTTACAGATAATGTGGCTGAAGAGGTGTTACCAAGGGCACGCTTTGATCTCTATATTTTTATTGCTGGCAATGCTATGTGAGAAGCCAAGGACACATCTTGCTTTCACATCTGAGATTGAGTTTCTAGTGCTGGCAATTAGGGGGGGAAAAATCCACCTTATTCATGTGAACAGAGAGCAGCTGACATGGCAATCACTGAAACACAAAAGCACGCTGCTATTTTAAAGGCCCTTTTCTGAGTAGTACTGCACTTTACAAATCTCTGTATAAATAGCTATTCCCTTGAGCTGATCAATGCCAGGCTCCTCCTGACCCAGCAGCCTCCAAATAGTTTTGATGTAAGAGGGTCAGATTCTATGATGTCTTTTGCACCATGTAAATCCAGAGTCATTCCACTGATGTCAGTACAGCTATTCGGGATTTAAACTGTAACTGAGACTGCAATCCAAACCACCATGCCCAAGTGCTGAGGGAAATACACATCTCTAAAACACATCAATATTTGATCTTCACACAGTGCTGCCTATATTCTCATCACTCAGGAGCAGAGAGTCCTGCTGCCCGCTTCCCAGAGCTGGCTGTCAGTCTCCCAGCACATGCCAGCTCTCAGTGAGATAACATAAGCTGTTGCTCCAAACTTCCAGCATTGTTTGAAATAGAAAAGGTCTTGAAGACAAGGAAACTTGAAATGTACCTATCCCAGAGGATGGTTTGTTTGTTGTGCTAACTGCTCAGAACTACAGGGTCTTTTGTTTCTTTTTCTCTTTTCTCTCTGAAGGCAAACTTGAAAGATAGGGTATATTTTCTCTTCCATCAGTTATCCTTTACCCTGGCTTTACTTTACCCCATCTAAAAAGAGAAACAAACTTTAAATTAACGTAGGACCAGACTCTTCTTCTACATACATCACAATAATTCCAGTGAAATCACTGGAAGCTCACTAGGTTTCAACCAAGGGTAACATATTTAAGAGTGTCATGAGCAATGAGATGATCTCAAACTCAGTAATGTGATACCATGAACATCCACCAGGACCCAACGGTGTTGTGCATTCAGCAAATGGAAGAAGTTAAGGTGGACTGTGTCCATGCTCTACTACCCCATGGCATGAAATGGTATCGTCACCTTTGGCCTGACCTTTGTTGCTTGTGACCAGCAGAAGTTAAAGCCTGGCAATGCTGATCACTTTGGGTCCAATCATGGTGGTTTCTATCCAGCCAGGCATTAGGAAGAGTAAATGTGCAAGGGATGCTAGGATACCTGTGGGCCTACATCTTACCTTGTGTAAATGTGTTAACCCAGTATAAAAAGATCCCAGGTGTGTGGTTAGCATCTCTTTTGGCAGCTCAATTTGACACACTATAAATATCTGTCCCTAAATCTACAAATAGACTTAGTGGTTGGAACTGCAAAATTAGGTGCCCTGATATTCAGCAAAATCATAAGCTCAGAGTTCTCCATGCAATGCATGCAGAGAGTTGTGTGGGATTCATTGGAAGCAAACAAGCTGAGTGGAAGCTGTCTCCAGCAGGAAATGTTGAGGATTGGAGCAAGGCCTAGGCCACACCTCTGGGGGGAGGCACCTATGACCCCACACAGTTTTCAGCAGTGAACCCTGTCCTGAAATTAGGTGATGCTAAGGTAATTTCCACGAATAACAAAGCAGACTTTTCTCATAAAAAGACAGAGAGAGGCTTACTTCATAATAGCCCAATGGTTAGAGCACCCACCTCCACATTACTTAGACATCAGAGCAACAATACCAGACAGTGGATCATAGATTTGGAAGTTGATATCTGACACCATACGAAAGAAGAAGCTGTCAAGATCAAGCGGGCTGTGGGCGGTCATTTCAGGCTGGGTTCACACAAGGAATCCACTGCAGTCTGTGTCAGCAGGCCAAGGACGGAGGTGGTATCATGGTCAGGGTGGACAATAGATGAGAGCTGACAGCTTTAAGCAACGCAGAGGTCCAAGAAGCACGCACAGAAGTGTCATTTCTGGAACAAGTCCCACAAGAAGCAGGAGGAGCTGTAGTCCCCTGTCAGGGATCTGTTACTCCCATAGGCCCTCCTGGTCACCTAACTCTTCATCAGTATCCTCGTGAGAGGGACCAGGCTGGGCTTAGTCTAGTGTCTGACCAGCTGTCCGGTGACACTAGGGACTTTGCCTCTGCGTGCTGGTTTGGCTGCTCTGGGTTTGAAATCCCAGTGGTCTTAGCATTAGCAAGGGGACCAGAGAAAGCACAGGAGAGATAGTTTCCCAGTTTTTAGTTAAAGACCCTGCACTTGGATCTGATACAGCAGCCCCGAGTTCTCATTACAAGGGAAGTCCCCTTGCAGCCCTGGGCTAGAGCTCACTCAGTGCAAATGGCCTCTTCAGGGAATTCGGTCATGAAGCCCTAGCAAGTCTACTGCCAAATTCTAAGGCCCTACCCCAAAAGATGGGGAGCACTAGAGCTCCTCGGTTAAAAGGCCTTGGAATATTTTAACACTGGTTTTCATGGACATTAAGGCTGGAAGGGACCTCAAAAGATTTTTTTTGTTTGTTTGTTTCTAGATTCGGAAGGGACCTGAGCAGATCATCAAGTCTAACCCCCTGCCATGGCAGCAAAGAGTACTGGGGTCAAACAACCCCAGCAAGATGTTCATCTAACCTCCTCTTAAAGACCCCCAGGGTAGGAGCCTGCACCACTTCTCTTGGAAGTTGGTTCCAGA
>NW_017728947.1:102101284-102102412 GCF_001723895.1 Crocodylus porosus
ACCTGGTCATAGAAGACCACCAGGTTGGTCTGACAGGACCTGCTGGTAATGAACCCGTGTTGATTGCCTCTGAGCATAATCTCCCCCACTGGCCCCTTGTGGATATGCGCCAGGATTGAGGTAAGACTAACTGGCCTATAGTTTCCCGGGTCCTCCTTCCTCCCCTTTTTGAAGATGTGAACCACATTGGTTCTCTTCCAGTCCTCTGGCACCACATCAGAGCACCACGAGTGCTCGTACAGCCGTGCCAGGGGTCCCGCAATGACCTCAGCCAATTCTCTCAGTACCCTAGGGTGGAGATCGTCTGGACCAGCTGATTTGAATACATCCAGTCCCTCCAGAAGCTCCCTAACTAGTTCCTCACTAACCCTTGGCCTAAGTGTGCCTCCCCTGGGGCCTGAGGGGGGCCCAGAGGGCGCGTGGCTGTTCCGGTCCCTGCTCAGGAAAATGGAGGCAAAGAAATTGTTAAATAAGTTGGCTTTCTCGTCTGGTGTGACGACCAAATTTCCTAGCATGTCCTGTAGGGGCCCCATGTTACCCGGAACCTTCTTTTTGCCCCCTATGTATTTAAAAAATGACTTCTTGTCCTTGATCTGGGAAGCTAGTCCCAGTCCCATCTCTGCCTTGGCCTTCCTGACTGCCCCCCTGCATCTCTGAGCAGCCGCAGTATAATTCTCCCTGGTGATGGCCCCTCCCTTCCATTGGTTGTACACCTCCCTATTAGCTAGGAGACACTCCTGGATGCTTTTGGTGAGCCATGGGGGCTTTTACGCCCTCCTGCCCCCTTTGATCCATGTTGGGATTACCTCCCTTTTGGCTTGGAGGATAGTCTCCTTAAGGAGTGAGCACTCTTCTTAGACATCTGGCTCCCCTCCCCTCTGGGACCTCAGTGCTTCTCCTTAGCACACTGAAGTACGCCCTCCTGAAATCTAGGGCTGCTGCCTTGCTGCAGGCCTTTGCCACCTTGCGCTGGATGGTGAATTCTAGCAGGTAATGATCGCGGTTGCCCAGGTGGTTGAGCACCCGCAGCCCCCTCACCAGGTCGTCATCCGTGGCCAGCACCAGGTCCAACAAGGCGTCTCCCCTGGTGGGGCTGTGCACCTCCTGGGTTAGATGGAGGTCCTGCAT
>NW_017728947.1:102103036-102104333 GCF_001723895.1 Crocodylus porosus
AGGAGATCCACCAACCTAGAAGAAAACACATGCTTACCTTTAGGGGAAAGGTGGAGCCCATCTCATCTGAGCATGTCTCTTGTCGTGTTGTGCCGGTCATAGTCGAGGAAGCCAAAGCCTGCCTCGAGACACCATTCCCGAAGCCACCAGTTGGTCTCCACGATGCACGTTGCATGCCATCTTCCACGTCTGCTCACTGGTAGGATGGAAGACAAAACCTCCTGTGCACCTATCTCCTTTAGCACACACCCCAGAGCGTGATAGTCCGCCATCAGGCAATCAGGGCCTCTCCTGGCCATATTATTAGTACCCACATGGATTAGGACCATGGGGTAGTAATCAGTGGGCTGGATCATGGCCTGGATCACCCCCTTCATGTCTTGAATCTTTGTTCCAGGTAGGCAGTAGACCTCAACTGTTGAGGGGTCCTGGCCAGATGGGGCCCTCTGTACCTCTCAGGATGGAGTCGCCTATGAAGATCACTCACTGCTTTTTCCTCCTGGCCTGCTTAGCTCCTTCAGCCTGTTTGGAGCATGAAGAGTGTGGAGTTGCCTCCTCTCCGGTGATCTCCACTCCTTCCTTCTCCTCCAGAGTTGCCAGGCCTCATACCTGTTCTCCAGCTGGACTAGAGAACAGGTCATCCAGTCCAGCCCCCCCGCCCAAAGGGCAGGAAGGCAGCTAAGGTCATAGGATCCCAGCAAAATAAGCATCCAATTTACTCTTGAAGGTGTTCAATGTAAGTGCTTGAACCACCTCTGATGGCAGGCTGTTCCAGACTTTGGGGGCTCAGACAGAAAAGACATTCTTCCTTATGTCCAGCCTGAAATGGTCTTGCAGTAGTTTATAACTGTTAGACCTCATCGTCACTTGGGGCACTCTGGTGAACAAACATTCCACCAGAAACTTGTGGACACCTCTGATAAATTGATAGGTAGCCATCAGGTCACCCCTGAGCCTGCACTTTTCCAGGCTAAGAAGCCCCATGGCTCTCAGCCTGTCATCGTAAGGTCTGTTTTCCTGACCCCGATCATGCATGTGGCTCTTCTCTGGACTCTCTCAAGCTTCTCCACATCCTTTTTGAATTGTGGAGCCCAAAATTGGATGCAGTACTCCAGCTGCAGCCTCCCCAAGGCTGAGTACAAGGAGAGAATGTCGTCCCAGGATTTGCTTGAGAAGCATCTATGGATGCAAGCCAGCATTTTGGTCACTTTATTAGCTGCACCATCGCACTGAAGGCTCATGTACATCTTGTGGCCAATGATGACTCCCAAGTCTCTTTCTTCTGTAGTGCTAGCCA
>NW_017728947.1:102106213-102110064 GCF_001723895.1 Crocodylus porosus
CATCCTCCATCCTTTGTAGGCCTTTCTTTTTAGCCTCAGGAGGTCTGCTAGATCCCTGGAGAGCCAGGGGGGCTGCTGTGCCCTCTTGCTGCCTTTCCTCCAAGATGGAATAGAATTAGTTTGTGCATTGAGGATCGCACCCTTGAGGAGCAACCACTCATCCTGAACTCCCCTCCCCCTGGGGTTGTGGTCCCTTCGGGCCTCACTGACAAGCCTTATGAGCTTGTCAAAGGCAGCTTTCCTGAAGTCAAGGACTTCCATGTTGCTGACTGACTTGCCAGCTTTACAGCGGATGCTGAAGGTGATCAGCTTGTGGTCGCTGTCACCCAGCTTCCCATCAATCACTAGGTCGCTGATTAGGTCATCTCCAGTAGCCAGTACCAGGTCAAGCAGCACTTTACCTCTCATTGACCCATAGACTTCTTGAGTCAGGTAGTGGTCATCCATGCACCATAAGAACCTCTCGGATTTTGCTGAGTGATCCTCCCACGAGATGTCCGGGTAATTGAAGTTACCCATGACAACCATGGTCCTGGATCATGCGGCCTCAGCCAGTTCCCGGGCAAACTCCTGGTCAAGCTCTTGACTTTGGGTGGGAGATCTGTAGTAGAGTCCCACCACTGTGTCCCCTGTGCTGTGTTTCCCATGGATTTTAACCCAGAGGGTCTCCAGTTGTCCACCCTGGTCACCAACATCAGCTTGCAGGGACACGTAGCTTTCCTTAACATAGAGAGCTACACCCCCACCCCTTTTATCTAGTCCATCCCTCCTGTACAGGATATAGCCATCTGTACTCATGGTCCAGTCATGGGTGAAGTCCCACCAGGTCTCGGTTATCCCTATGATGTCATTATTTTTTGCATTAAGCAGGAGGACGAGCTCCTCCTGCTTATTCCCCAAGCTTCTGGCATTTGTGTACAAGCAAGCAAGTGGTCCCTTGGGGTCTCTTGCCTTGCCCACAGATTGTGCCAGGGCTGGGGCAGGGGTGGACTCCCTTAAGTGCCCTGGCCTGCTGGCTTTGCAAGGATTGCTTAGTTGGCCAGCAGTGGTGGTAGTCCCTCCATCCCCTTAGTTTAAAGCCCAGTGGAGCAGGTCAGCCAGTCAGGCTGAGAAAAGCCTCCTCCCCAGCAGAGAGAGGTGGAGGCCATCTCTTCCCAGCAGCTCGCTGCCTCTCTTGCCAAAGAGATAAAACAATGGCGTTTTTTTGTTTTGTTTTGTTTTGTTTTTTTCCTAACATCATTGTTGGATATTGCTATGCTCTTTTGGCTGAAAATTCCCAGAAAACACTCAGCCTGATGTGGATACCCAAAAATGGGAAACTCTAGCCCAAAGAGCTAAATTTTAACCAAGTTAGAAGTTTGCTAAAGTTAGTCAAAAGAATCTTGAAAAGGGTCTTATAATGTGAAATGTCCATTAATTGTAGATGGTGCTAGTAGCCTTACCTATAATAATGCACTGATTTAAATATGTTTCTGAGAGAGAGAGGAATAGCAAAAGACAAAGGCTAAACAGAGTGGACCACTCTTCCGTGACAGGTGATGTCTGATTGGGAAGTGAACTCCAATGCAACAGGAAAACAAGAGACTTTATTAGAGAGGTTATTTTTCTTCATATGTGATGCTACATGTACAGAAGACAAAGGTGAACTCTTCACTGAATTCAGGGACTGCAATAGCAAAATTTCCATCACGTTTATGTAGCTCTATACAGAGCTGTGAGAAGGTCAGCACTCAAAAATGCTATCTTTTGTCTCACAGCCTTCAGAAGCAATTCTTCACAGAAAGGTAGAGAAATAATTTTCATAGTAGGAATACAGCCTAATTACTATAGATCTTGCACATCCCCTATTGGCTACTTATTTTAATTCCACAAAGTGTCTCTCTTTTTTAATATAAAACAAATATACAACACATTCATCAGAGATCACCCCCATGAGCACATGCCCTCTGAGAACCACTATAAGCACAAATTTCTCCTCCTAGGACACCTTCACTGGTGACTCATCTTTAAAGTGAAACGCTCATTTTGATCATCATCACATTTGATGCTTCATATTATACTCTTCCAAAAGTTACTGGTTCTCTCCTACCTCTTTAATTTTGGTTTCCAGGCCATCAAACACAGAATAAATGAATTCTCTAGGTTCGTTACCTCCGGCTTGCTTCTAATGTATTCTTCTGAAGCTTGGGTAGTTTGCAGTATTGCTCCTTCAGACAACAGTTCTTTCTTCTCTTCTAAACTAATCTGAGGGAGTTTAGTCATAGAGAGCTAAGGCCAGGTACCTCTACATTTGATCTCCTCCCTGACTGCTTCATTGACCATTGAATCAATTCCATTACTAGACTGTCTTCCAAAGTCCCAGGTGGTTTCTTCTGACCCAATATCTTTAGAAACTGCTATTTTCCTCTTTAAAAGAAGAAGAAAATGAAAAGGAGGTCCAAAAGTAAATCCCTGTATTTACAAATAGTTGGGTTTGGGGGTTGTTTTCTTTTTCAAACAATGGCTGGCCACTGGTCAATTCACAGAGATGTGCACATGATAATTTGCCTTATAAGGAGGATCACTTCAACTCCTGTTAAAATGCCAAAAAAAATTTCTCTGTCCTCCTTTCTACCCTCTTAGTAACCTGCCTAAGCTGCTGCTTGCAGTTTTTCCCAAACATCTGACTGAGTCTATCTGTACTCCACACCGCATGTCTACAGGTGGGAAGATTTGCTGTTCTCTGAATTCTCAAAAGTAATTTCTGGAACAATGCTGGTGTCCATTTCTATTCCTTAATGTCTACAATTTCTTCAATTTTCCAAACCAAATACTTGTGAAAGAGACTGTTTTCTTCTACGTTAATGTGTAGTTGATCAAAGAAATGTATTCAACTCAGAATCGAAACGCTCCAGCTCCCCAGGCTAATGTTAAAGGTCTGTGCTGCCAGTTGTTACAAGTGAAAGCCAAGTAGCCCTAAAATAGTCTTGGTCCAGTAATTGTGCAAGGAGGAAAGTGAGATCCGTCGACATGCAATACGTTTCAGGAGCAGGGACATACTACTAACCTAGGAACAACCCAGGGATTACTAAATAAGGCAGTGGTGGAAGCGCAAAGCAGACACAGAGCAACTCAATATGGTCTCCGGGCAGCTGCAGCAGGGTACTGCCAGCAGCAGGACAAAAAGAGGTCGCTTTTCCCTCGCACTGAGCAACAACTTCTGTCCAATGCTGCCACTGCTAAGCCTAGACAGGCAAGCCCAGAGCAGCCATGGGGTACACGAGATCAGGGCTGTGTTGCGTGGGTCCCCAACAGTGCCATGGGTCTGGGGGCAGTGGCAACCAGAAGGAGTCACCACCACCTGAGCTGCCTAGAAGGGCAGTCCATCTGTGGAGCTTCCCCAGCTCCCTGCATGCCCAGAGAGCAGCAGGACATGCCACGGGTGGGCAGTATGGAGCAGGCATGGAGAGGGCCGGGTTGGGGCTGTGCACAGGTTCCAGCTGATCTGCCGGAGCAAGGGTGAGTCTGGAGTGGGCATGGAACATGCTGGGGCTGCACATTGCTGGTGATGGTGGGGAAGGTGCCACAGGGTGTGCAGGCAGGGGCAGATGCTGACCAGCTCAGGGGGGCACATGCAGAGGTCAGATGTACACCCCACAATACCCACAAACCCTCCCACACACACAATCACATACCCCACAAACACCGCACCCACCCACACCCTCCTCCAAACCCTGCATGAATGTCACATTCCCACACCCTCCCCTAAGCCCCCCACAAATGCCACACCCCCACACACACACCCTCATGCCTCTGGGAGGACCTTCATTCATTGCAATGCATGCACACCCCACGACACATACACCCACACA
>NW_017728947.1:102110465-102157934 GCF_001723895.1 Crocodylus porosus
CCCAAGATGGCAACCAGGGTGTGGGGCACCTGTCAAGGTGTGGGGCTACCCTTGCAACCCTCAACAGGTTGCCAAAACTTGTTAAGCAACCCTCCACCCAAAATAATTGCAAGCCTCTGCTGTAAGGAGTAGAGCTAGTGGGGATTCTCTTTTATGGAAAATGTCAGTTCACTGAAACAATGGCTTTCCCCAGGAAGATACCCATTTGAAGGAAACTTTCATTGGAAAATGATTCTCAGACCCAGGATGGACATTTCTGGTAAAATGAGTTTAGAGACATTTGTCTTCTCTATACCTGGGCCTAGAGTAATTAAGTCGGGTGACCAGAGCTCTCCTCTTAGATGTGATAGATGTAGGTTCAAATTGCTTATCTGACTGATTCACGAGAGACCTGCACTCAAGTCTCCAATATTCCAAAAAAGTGCCCTGACCAGTGGGCGAGGGGTTACTGAAGTAGGGCCTGCTCTCTAGATTTTCTGTTGGATCTGTTCCAGTTTGTGTAAACTGGAGCTAGACTGTTCTCAGTGGTGGCAGATGACAGAACAGGGAGCAATGGTCTCAAGTTGCAGCAAGGGACATTTAGGTTGGATATTAGGAAAAACTCTCTCACTAGGAGCATGGTGAAGCACTGGAACAGATTATCTAGAGAGGTGGTGGAATCTCCATCCTTGGAGATTTTTAAGGCCTAGGTCAACAAAGCCCTAGCTGGGATGATCTAGTTGCTTTGAGCATGGGGTTGGACTTGATGACCCCCTGACGTTCCTTCCAACCCTCATTTTCTATAATTTTCTATGATTCTATGCAATTTTTAAATATCCATTGGGCCAAATAGAGACAAAACTTTACCACAAGGTATCCCACATATGGGATGGGAGAAAAGCAGATTAAAGTTATTCTGCCAGTGAATTTATTTCTACAGAGTAGAACAGTCCTAGTGGGGAAAGAGCTCACTCCAGAATAACCAATAGCCAGGTAGCTGGGGCATTCAGCTGGTTGTGGGAAAATGGAAATGCAGTATTATAACCTAGGTCTCCCAAATCCCAAACAAGGGTGTGGTTGGCCTGCTGTGGTTGGCCAGACACTTACTTCTTCAGGACTCTTTATAACATTCATTAATTTCAAATAGAAGGTATTTCAGGCATAAACATATAGTTTCTCTTTATGTCTAGGAAACATAACCACGGGCATATTTTCTTAGCTATCTAGGTAGATAGCATACCTATGAAAGTCTTAAGCAGGCACTGACAAACCCTTTTTTCTTACCATAGCTTCAGAAATTGTCTTGTAGCTGTCCAAATATGAACTTCTTAAGCAAAGTGAATGTGAAGTAGATACAAAAGGAAACCTTACTACATTCCAGCTGATGATTCAAGGTTATTTTTCAAGTAAATAAAATATTGTTAAACAGATTCCTCTCTCTCTCATCTGATAATAAAGTTGCTACAAGATGGATTTGATTGTTCTTCATCATATAAAAGCTGAACGGGTCATAGAGTGGGCAAGTTCAATTTGTTCTTTCAATGTAATAGTGTCAAACATCATTCTGTTACATTGGGTAAATTAACCTAGCCTTCAGTCTCCACAGAATGCAGAGTTGGCAAGGCTGCATAGAAGGCAGCTAAAGCCTCAAGCATCGCTTTTGCTCATGGTATTTGCTTATTTTCATGAGTTTTAAAAGATGTTGAAGAAAAAGAATATTACAAATGCGAAGTGATGAAGTTCCCCAGCCTCAGCTTAGGCCATGAAAAAAGCAATCTGATCCCAATTCTCTCAGTTTCAAGGGGGGTGATTCCATCAGTGTTAATGGACTTTTATTTGTGTAGCTGAAAAATAAAAACCAACCACACATGTAGCTGCTATTACAATGATTTTCTGGGCAGAACACCATTTGTGATATTGTTTTGTTGTGACAGAGAGCCAGAGGCTCCCGTCACTTTAGGTAGAGAGTGCAACAGGCCAAGCCTGCTGCATGGAGGTTGCAACAGAGGAGCACAGGGGAAATCTGTGTGTGGCTGGGGAGCTTACATGACTGGAAGGGATGGGGCTTAGAGGTACCCAAAGCCAGTGCCTATGACCAGAAAGTCAGTCTGGCCCTTCAGGAGGCGCTCCTGAGCAAGATGGCTGCAGGGGAGGGAATGACCAGCACCCAAGCTGTCCCCAAAAGCTACAAGGAAAGAGGTAAGCAAAACCCTCTTGACGTCTAGGGTCAGTCCCCTAGGGTCAGTCCCCTGTCCAATTATAACAACAAAGCATGGCAGAGTCAGAAAGAAGCCAAAAGCAAGAGGAAAGACTGCAAGTGCTCCAAGAGGAAGTGGCTGCTGCTATTTCTCAAGCTGGAGAAAAGGACCTAGCCAGAAAAACTGAAGGTCCTAATGACTCAAGAGAGGTAAAGAATCAGAAAACTACCACAACAGCCTGGAGAAGCAACTGGATGCTCCAGCAAGACTGGCAAGAGAAGTACATCAAAGTGAGCAGCTCTTCTCCTGCCTACAAGAAGACCTTGGTAGCATCTACACTCTTGTTGAAGAGCTGGTGCCAGCAGATTATCTATATTACCATCAGCAAGGTGAGCAAACTTCCAGGAAGAGTAGAGATCATGAACAGAGACAGAAAAGACTGAGGGCATAAACCCAGACCCTGCGAATGGCAAGACAGAGGGCCCGAGAGCCTGCAAAGGGCGAAATGGAGGTCAGGGCGCCTGGGAGACTAGGGCCCTGGGACAGTGGACCTCAGGTGGAGAGGTCTATCCAGAGCAAAGTGGGCCAAGGCCAGGGGAACCAAAGCCCAGACAAAGATCTAGGACAGGGGTTAGCAACCCCCAGCACACATGCTGAGCATGGCACGCGAGGCTCTTTTCCTCAGCATGCGTTGGGGCTGGGGGCAGGGGGCAGCAGCTGTTTGCAGCCTCCCTGCTGCAGCCAGCCCTGGCTCTGGGTAGCTGCTGCCAGCCGTGTGCCCAGGCCGCTCCCAGCAGTCTGCAAGCCCTGCTGGGAGCAGCTCAGGCTCTGTGGTTATCAGCAGCTACCCAGAGCCTGGGCTGGCTGCAGCTGGGAGGCTACAAACAGCTGCTGCCCCTCGGCCCCGGCTACTGCCCCGACCTGGCCCCAACGGGCGCAGTGCCCGCACCTACTGCTTTCCCAGAGCCCGGGGCCAGCAGACAGGTGGGGCCAGGGTGGGTGGGCAGCAGCTGTTTGTAGCCCCCTGGCTGCAGCAGGCCCAGAATCTGGGTAGCTGCTGATAGCCACGGAGCCCAGGCTGCTCCCAGCAGCCAGCTGGGAGGATGGAAGCCCTGCTGCAAGCAGCCTGGGCTCTGTGGGTAGCAGCAGGTACCCAGAACATGGGCCAGCTGCAAACATCTGCTGCCTCTCCGCCCTGGCCCCAGCCCCTGCCCCAGCCCCAGCCCTGGCTCCAGCTGCCTCCTAGCCCCAGACTCGGCCCCAAGCTGTGGGGAGGCAGCAGATACCAGCGATGCTCCCTGCTGTGCTACCCTTGCCGCTGCTTCTGTGGAACCGGGCATGGCAGGACACAGCGGGGTGTGCAGAAAGCTGCTGCTCCAAGCTCCCTGCAGCCCTGGCCACACTTCCCCTGCAGGCAGGAGCTGCTGCAAGAGGAACAACCCTGCATGCTGCCCACGCTGCTGCCATGCACACAGGGGAAGTGTAAGCTGGGCAGCGCAGAGCTTGCAGCATCAGGCAGCTTCCATGTGTGGCCTCTCTGTGTGCTGCCGCTCCAGGTCACACATGCTGCTCTCCAGAGGGCCCAGGGGAGGGCAGCAGGGCCAGAAGCACGGTGCATACAACCCAGAGCAGCAGTGGGTACAGTGTGTACAATCCAGAGCAGCAGAGGGGCCACACAGGGAAGCTGCCAGCTGCTGCAAGCACCGCACTGGTCAGGTCACACTTCCCCTGTGTCCATGGGAGCAGCATGGGCAGCATGCAGGGTTGTGCCCCTCACTGCTGACCCCGCCTGCAGGGGAAGTGTGGCCAGGTCACCAGGGAGCTTGGAGCAGCAGGCAGCTTTCTGCACCCCCACCGTGCCCTGCCGGCTGGGGTCCACACACTGCCCTGCAGAACCAGCAGTGAGGGCACCACAGTGGGGAGCATCACCGGTATGTGCTGCCTCCCGGCAGTCCAGGGCCAGGGCTGGGGCTGGGAAGCAGCATACATTTGCAACTGGCCCAGGTTCTAGGTAGCTGCTGATAGCCACAGAGCCCGGGCTGGGGGGTAGGGGCTTTGAGTGGGGGTCAAGGAGAAGCAGAGCTGGGGGCCAGGGGCTTTGGGTGAGGGCCAAGATGCAGCAGGGGTGGGGGGCAAGGGCTTTGGGTTGGAAAAAAGGGGCATGAGTAGGGCTGGGGGGCAGGGGCAGCAGGGGTAGGGGACAAGGGCTTTGGGTGGGAGGCAAGGGGCATGAGCAGGGCTGGGGGCAGGGGCTTTGGGTGGGGGCAAGGGGCACAAGTAGGGCATCTTGCCATGTGCATCCTGCCCTCATTTTGTTTTTCTGGCATGCCAGCACTCTGGCACCTTCCAAGGTAGGCATTGTGGGTTTTTTCAGCACTCCGGCCAAAAAACATCACCTACCTCTGATCTAGGAGCTGTTTTGGAACCCCGTTGACCTCTAGTGGCAGCCTCCGTGTCCCACCAGGACATCATGGTGTGGCAGACAAGACAACAGGGTGGAACACAGGGAGGCCAGATAGCGCAAGTAAGGTGGGATCCAGGCAGCCACTAGGGGTGACTTGGCCACCACAGGGCCTGACTTGCTACTCTTGTAGACCCACATTTTGATGTGCAGAACAGGTTTACTACTTACACCTGAGAAGCTGCTCCTGAAAAAAGAAAAAGTTTTGGTCCTCCTTCCTCTTCCGCACAAAAACAGCCTCATATGGAGGATCTCCTCTCCGTCCCAGTGTGACTAGAACTGCACGGCCCCGTGAAAAGGCTCTTCCATTTTCTGCAGGTAGGTTTCCATGTCCTTTGTGACTCGTTTCCCATCTCTTGATCTTGTAGCTCCCAGCTTCCACTGTTTTGTTCTGTTCCAGCAGGGGAAGGCACATTTCCAACCCCTGAGGAAAGAAAAAAGGAAAGATGACCAGGAGTTAGGGCACTGACCTGGCACTTGAGGGGACCTGGATTCAGTTCCTTTCTGTGCCTAGGCCTCATGTGCAACCTGAAGCAAGTTATTTAAGCCTGGATCCTTCAAAGTGCTTTGGCCTTTCAACACTCAGTATTGCAATACCTCACTGATGGGTGCTTTTCCAACTAATGCAGGGGCACCAAGCTCAATCACTCCCCTGAGCCAGATCTGGAGCACAGGCTCCTCAAGGGTTCAATCTGGACTCAGCAGAAGCAGCAATGGTGGGCAATGTGGGGAGCTAACAGAGCTTGTAACACAATCCCCAGTTTTCTTATTTTATACACACACACACACACACACACACACACACACAAATGAATTCCCTTCCCTTCCCCAATTATTTCTGACTTTTTCTCCCCCTCTCTATTCCCTACAGATAATTATGGATAAGCTAAGACATAGGATAAGCTTTAGCATTTTGTTTTGGTAGCAAGTTTTTTTTTCTTTTTTTCTCTTCTTTGCAAATAGGTGCCCTGCTATTTTGATGTGGATATCCACTGTTTTATACTGTATAATTATGTTTATATTGATTTTTACTGTTTTATATTGTGGGATTACTATTTTACTGATTTCTACTTTCTTATTGATACTATATGATTTAGGCTTACATGTGTAAGTTAGCATAAGTCACGTTAAGTCATGTCAAGTCCCCATGTTGTGTCCCCTGCCCGGGCAAACCTTATTGTAACTCTATTGTAATTGTGTGACTTGTGAGTCTCCCCTCCCATATAAACTGGTTCCTTGAGTGGGTGCTTGACAGACAATGGCAGTAGGTCTAAAAATAGCTCCCTCTGAATGACCGAACCATTAACTCGACGACCCAACCATCACCCTGCATTGACCCTCCCTGGGTCAAGATTTGGAAAACAAAGACTGCTGCAGAAACCAGCCAACCCACCATTGCAACACAGACACCTGTACACCAGGGCTGACCCTTGCCTGGGCATGCCCCTGCCACTAGGGTCATAGAAGGTTTGCCCCTATAAAGAGGGGTAGTGAAGACAGACCCAGTGGGAACGCCATTTCCATCCAGATCAGACCAGCTCCATGTCACACCACCTATCCACCCCAGAGGCCCTGCCAGCGACCCCCTCTGGACAATACCTTGCTGAAGGAGACCCTGACTGTCCATTGAGGATCAACTCTCAGCCTGGGATAGGTAGATATTACCTGTACCTTTCTTCCTCCAACTTGGACCCTGTCTCTTTCCTCCCAGACTTCAGACCCTCTACCAAGCTTCTTTGACCCCTGCTGCCATTGTGTGTGTGCGTGTGTGAGTGGGTGCAAAGGAACCAATAAGCTCTATAGTTCGTATATGGTGTCACCATCTTTTCCTGTTCAGTAAAACCACTGTTATTTAGAACCCCAAGTTGGGTTGTGTTTTACCACAGCCCGGCCCTGACACCATCTTAATTCCAGTCTCTCTTGGCTCCAACCCCCATTTTCCTGATCTCCTTTCAACTCCATCTCTCCTCTGCTTGCACTCCTAGCACGTTGACTCTCTCAATTTTTTTTGTCCCCCTCTCTCATCTTAACCCCCATCCATCTCCCTCCTTCCGGAAATCTTTGACCCTTGACTCCCCCCTCCCATAGTCACCAAGCATCCTAGGTATCCCAAGTACCCCAAGCACACACATACACACCACACCACCCAAGTTAGGAACTCACCTGTGTGTATGTGTAGGTGGGTGGTATGTGTGTGAACTGGCACATTATATATATCATCCTGTGCGTGATATACAAATTAGTGATCCACATATGTGTATTGGGTGTGCAAGTATTGATGACTGATTTGTCCTTTTTTTGGTGTGTATAGTGTATATGTGCTTGAATTGGTGATAGGTGTGCATGTGCTTAGACTGGTAATCTTGGATGTGTATGTGCCTGAGTTGGTAGTGTGTATGTATGCGCCTAATTGATTTTTGTGTGTGTGTATGTGCAATTGTGTCACACCCTCCCATCTAACAGTGCAATTTTGAGATCCTGAGAGTTGGCCTGGCCCCACAGGACAACTAGCTGTTGCTTGCTCCTCATTGGGTGAAATGGGTCTGTGGGCTGGATGCTGCCTACAGGCCATACCTTTGACAGCCCATGACCTAATGGAATCCTTAGTCCCAAATTAGCCCCCTGTGCAAAGCATGGGTAGAATTAGGTACATAAGAAAGGGGTCTCCAGAGACAAGCTGAGCAATGGGGTTGGTTGCCTAAGGTAGCTGGGAGGGAAATGCAGAGCACAAAGGGAAAGGCTTGAGTTCCTAAGCCCCTGACTGGCTATAAATAGGCACCTAGCTCTGTGGCCTGGCAGGTGCCTCCCTACGTCCAAGTTCCTCAGTCACGATTACTCTCCTGGAGTTAGGTCTTCAAGCCTGCTTTTTCCAGAGAGAGAGAGCATGCCAGCCCAGAATGGTTACAGAACTGTTATGAATTATGCTCTTAAAGCCACGTGCAGTTCACTCTAGGCTGGGGCAATGATCATGCAAAGCAAGTATCCAAAGTCATATACACAATCTTTATTCGCTGCAGCAAGGTGCCTCCGAGGAGGGACCCTGCCTACCAGAAATAATAATATTTTACACTTTGTTAGTACGTCAGCGTTAGTTCGTGATTAGCTCATGCTTGTAAAAATACCCAATCATCTATTAACTAAATTACTATTCTATCTAATCAAGTGGCACTGTGAGCGTGAACACTGAAGTTTAACTCTCATGACTACATGCCCCATATTTTTTTTGCCCAGATGTATCTTATCTTTTAAAAACAATCCTTGTAGCCACCTTCAAGCTTTCTCCTCTGTTGACTGGATTCAGCTAGTTTCATATCTTATCAGTAACCCTTACACAGTACCCTTCTTCCCTCCCAACCGTCTCATAAGTGCTGTGTCTGCTTTTATGAAATGGAGGCAAAAGGATAAAGAAATGGCCTCACTTTTAGCATTACAAAGCCTTGCTTTAACCCTACAAGATTCATATACAACAGTACTTAAAGCGATGTCTGGCCAAAGCAATTGGCTACTCTGAGGTGTGCCTCAATCAGTCTTTCCTGTTGGAGCTGCTCTGCTCTGTTTAAAGAATTAGAGATTCATTGAACCATTGAAGAGGCTGACTCTGGCCCAGTGAACTGTGAGAATGTATTGGACCATGTAACCCAGTTCCAATGTGCATATCCCAAACACCACACTGGGGCAGTGTGGGATAACACACACCAATCACTCAGCCAGAAGCAATTCCTGACTGTCACTTTCTGGTGCACGTAAAATATGAGGGCTCTGACATGTCTACTATATCACACCTCCTAGGAAGAAAGGTGGGTGTACCCTTAGTTTGAGAATATAGCTTTGGAGCCTCTGGAGCTAGGTCTCTGAACAACTCATTATCTGTGGGGGGTCTGTCAGCCCTTTATCAGGTTTGTGCAAGCCAAACAGAAGAAACTGAGGTATATATGGTATTAGATGGCAGCTGAGCAGTGGTTTAGAAGCTGCCAGTTATGCCTGAATGGTGAACTTGGGTGTCTAAGTACTTTGGAAGTTCAGGTACTTACTGTCCTGATGCCTAAGATTTGCACATCTAAAAGGGAAATGATGTATCCATACATCACCTGGATATCAAAAAATGAAATACAACACAAGTGTGTGAGATGCCCAGGCACTATAATTTTTGGGGGTATAGCTGGGAAGTGGGGTGTGCCTGCTCCTTGAAGAAAGCAAGCAGCCTAAGAGGCTGCTTGCAGGTGACAGAGGAAAGCTAATGAGGGGTTCACCTGACCAGAAGAGGGCTCAGGCTGGAGCTATATAAGCACAGAGCCTGCACCGGTCAGGGACTCTCTCTCCAGCAACCATGAAGTGAGGAGCTCCTGGCTGCAGGGCTCCTGAAGGGACATGGATTTAGTTAAACAACTCTGCAGGCCTGGTAACAGAGGCAAATTCCATGGGAAAAGAAAAACAGGGAAACTGGCCTTTGTTTTATATTAGCCCCTAGAGGGTTTTAGGTGTCTACCAGAGGGTCCAGGTGCCCAGGGAAGAATTGAGCTGGGACCAGAGGGTCTGAGAACCTGGAGGAGGGGCTGCATATGGGACTAAAGGGCCCAATAGCCCAGAAGAGAGACTGTGTGTGGGACCAGAGGGTCTGGGAGCCCAAACAGGCTGAGTATATAGGCTAAGGTATAGTGCCAGGCTGGAAGGTATGCCCACTGGGAGATGAGGAAAGTTTGCCTTCTTAAAGGAGCAGAAGGCTGCTTCTGCTGTTGTTAGTGTTTCTGTTATAGCCCAGGGTCTTATGGTTTATGTTACTGTTTATATTGGTGGTTTGGGTTGGGATTGTAAGGGGTGATTTATGGAGGTCCCATCATTGCTCGAAGGACACACAATTGCCTTTAGCCACTGTTGAGCCCTGAGAGGGGTATGCAAGGCTGTAGAGCCACACAGGGACCAGGATCCTGGCACCTGAGAGTAGCACAGTCATGCACGATTATTGAGCCCAGAGTGGGCAGGCACACTGCTACATTAGAGCCACAGGGCCAGACAGGGGTCAGGGGACTGGAAGGGACAAACTAGAGCTAGCACCTCAAAGCCAGGTCTGATGAAGCTAGAAGACCTAGCTGAGAGGAAAAGGGCAGTGGCCAAGAAAGCCAAAGCCCAACAAGTGAACAATACTATAACATCTGTGAGGCTTTGGCCATGGTGTAAGGGAGGAAAAGGAATCACACACTTTGCCCTCAAGGCTACAAGTGCTGTACAGGTGCCTAGTCAGGCCAAGAGGAATCTATCAGGCTTGAAGGATGGATTGAGACCCAGTGGGAAATTATTAGGAGTAAGGCTCACTCTAAGGCCTGTTGGCAGCCTTCCTTAATCAACCTTTTATATTAAGAACAAGGCGTGGCAGATGAGCAATCTAGGAAGAGTGACCTTAGAGTCTGAGCTGGGGAGGATCTGCAGGGCCACTAGGGGGCATCACAGCCACCCCTATGGCCATAAGACCTGTCATAGGGGGCCTGTAGCAGGACCACCCAAGGGTGGCTATGATGTACCCTAGTGGCCTCCTTTATCCTGTCCTGCTTGCCCACTACAGCCTCTCAGGGTCCCTCCCTGCTGCTTCACCTGTCATGCCTGGTGGTAACAAAGAGGGGAGGCTACCCTGAGAGGTTTGTGATCTCTGGGTGTTCTTCTAATACCCTTTTTCTCCTTGGGCTCAACCTGGCCCACTTAACCGGGTCTCCAAGACCTCTGGGAAGCTAACTTCAGTCGTGCTCTGGGACTCTAATCCCTCTAAATACCAGCTTTCCTTGTAGGCCTCTGTGCCAGCTGTTATACAGCCTCAGACCCCTACCAAAGGACCACCAACCTATAGGTGGTGGCAAGGTGGAACCTGGGGTAAGGTCGCCTATCCTGCCTAGAGGTTGTTCTTTCTCTCTCACCTGCCACAACTTTGATGTAATCACTTTTGGGATGCAGTTCCCCATAGGCAATCTTTGTAGTCCTGCACCCTGTCTTCTTTGCTGGGCTCCAAACCTCCCCTTTACTATACTCTAACTGTGTCTAGTCGCTGAGGAAAATGGAACTTGTCAGGATTGTAATGGTGATTCTTCAGTAGTATACCCACAGTAGCAACTGCTGTTAGCCGCCTGCAATCTGATTGTTCTTCACTCTGGCTCTGGCCTTATGGCACCAGGCTTTGAGATCCTTGGCTCCTAGTCATCCTCCGGATATCAACAGCATAAGCAAACACAGCCCCTCAAGTGAAAACAAACTGCGGCAGCATCCTGTAGGACCCTATCTCTACGGAAGTTACATTCTCTCTCAACAGGATCCAGTCAGAGGCTGTCGACCTTGCTCTTCTTATTTAGGAGCACTTTCCAGCTCTCCTAGCCTCACAGTCTTTTAAACCCTCATCCTCAGGCCTGGCCGTTTGGCCAGAGGATTCCACTTGCCCCTGACCCTCTTGGTGTATGGGATATAGTCTTCTCACCTGCTTCTCTGGCCAATCTCTCTGCTCAGGGATGCACAACCTTTCCTGGGAAGAGGGGACTTCCCAATACTTGGGCCCCTCACCCACTTAGTCACCACCCGGGATCCCTCTGACCTTGTAATTGGACTGCCTCTAAGTGTCATGCTAAAGTCCCCTCTCTGCTGTGGCTCAAAACTCAATCACACTAGGCTCAAGACTCTCTGCCCTCTCAGCCTTCATGTGTTGCCCACTCGGGGTCAGGCTCTAGCCCGCCTGGCATCAGCCTGGCCCCGTCTCATTCTCCAGGCCCCTGGCCCTGTTTCACATGCTATCCCAACCCCCTGCAGTCCCTGACCCAGGCAAGGCTACTCAGTCTATCCCAGCCCCCCGGCATCCCTGACCCAGGCAAGAGTCACAGTCTGCTCACAGCCTACAACCCAACCATCTAGGGTCCCTGACCCAGGCAAAGGGGAATTCCTTCACCCTACAATAGCCCCTGGGGTCCTAACCCTTACAGTGATCCTTGCTGAGTGTCCCTCACCCCTGTAGCCTCCTATCCACCCCTATCAGCCATATCCAGTCTTCTGGATTTAAGCCTAATCACAATTCACTCATAAACACTTTCCTGGGTCTCCCCATGGTCCCAGCAAACTTCTACCCCAAAGCTGCTGACTCCTGCAGCTTCTTCCAGTACCTGTATTGCTTGGGTTCCCCTGTTGCAGCCCAGGCCAGCAGGAGTTCTGCTTTCAGCAGGAGTCAGGGCCAGACTGACTGGTTGAGGGCCAGGTTTTTTATGTAGGCTGGGATCCGGCCCTTTTAGTCACATGGTCTTCTCCTTGACCAGAGGTTCCTAATTAGCCCAATACTTAACTCAGTACTTACAACCCTCAGGTGTTGTAGCTTAAGCCCCGAACTGCAGCTACTGCTCTCTCCCCTTGTGGATTTCCCTGGTTGAATGTTACTCTGCAGCTGGCCCTTGTGCCCCGCTACCTACCCACTTGCAGTTCTTTGATGCTGGCCTCCCACTTTCTAAGTAGCAGGGGTTAGAGGTCCCTACTACAGGGCCACATAAGTACCTTGACCCCTTGACAGAGGTTCACTTAAAGGTGCAATGGGATCTGATCTGCGATCCCAACAAACATCTCCTACCATGCCACACATGTATAGCAGGAGGCAAGACTGTGGGACTGTGGGGATTAGATCCCATGTGTGCCTCTATTGCTAGTGCAGGGGGAGCCTAGGTTCCCTCTGCACCAGCAGGTAACAAGCTAGGGGTCCAGTCCTCCCATGGTTCACAGCGTCGGTTGGCTGATCGGCTCTGCCAGCCTTACCTCCTTCTGTGTCTAAGGCCCCTGGCAGATGTTGAACTTAAGACACAAAATTATCCAGTTAACCATGCCTGAAGTAGTGACCTGGCCACATTTTTAAGCAATAAAATGGGGAATAAGCTACATATAAGCCACATCAGAGTTCATGTGTGCTTCTGCAATTGGAAGTGCTGATCAGCTGACTGGCGCTCCCAGCCACAGGAGCACATGGACCTCTTGAAGGGCTCCCATGCACTCCAGAGCCTGGAGTGGCCACACATTCAATTTAAAGCACAATGGGAACCAGGCCCAAAGTTAGCCCACATATTTCTGTAATAAATGTGTCATTTATTCTCTGTTTTATCACACTATTAATTGCTTGAATGTGTGGCTGGGTTACCACTTAAGATATGATTAACTGATTAATCACATCTTAAGTATAACATCTGCCTGGGACCTTAGAGACAGAAGGAGATGATATAATAATAAAAGTATTGCCTTTTTCTATGTTATAATGCTACATCCAGGGACAACAAGGGTGCTCAAACTGGGCAACCTTCATTCAGAGAGAGACAGAGGACAGGTGATATGATGATCCCGGAGGTCCCTAGGTTTCAGCCCAAAAGCAGAATTCTTTCACCCAAAGCCTTTCATACACACAGTCCTGATGCTCTGGTGGTGTCATGATTTATGGAATTTACTGCTAATGAATTAGAGAAAGGTCAACCTAAGTATGACTATTAAAGTTATGGATAAGAGGAAAATGGGGAAACGCAGGTTCACCTGAGGTCAGAGATGTGGAATGAGCAATTCCTTAATGAATTTTTAGAGCATTCCTTGGCAGTACAGAAAAACAATTAAGTGCTATACTTGCACTATCTAATATTTTAAGTTTCCTTTAATAGTCCCTTACATCATAATAATCAATGCTATAAGTACATAAATATCTCCACAACAGTTCCTTTTTGACAGGTTAGTTTTCTACCAACAGAGATATTGATGAGACACTTTTGAGTTTCAGAGATGTGCATTTTTCTGCATTTTCAAATAGGAGCCCCCATTATCTTTTTGCAAGCTGAATATTTTTTATACATCATTTACTGGTAACTAATATGTGCTTCAGCCCTGGGCTCCAAGGACTATCATTTATCTTCTATAATGACCGCAAGTTCTTAAAGAAGCAACAACACGCTGGCTGCAAAAGATCATCACAGAAGACTCTCAGTTGCAGAGAGAAATATTGCAAAATGTCTATGGATATCTTTCCTGTTGGAAATATGCATGAGTTTCCTCTTTTCTTAGGGAAAATACAATATAAAAAATAAAGTTCTAAATCACACAAAAATATACATATTTGTTTGTTTTTATGGAACAAGATCTTCAGACTCAAATAACAAGTATAGCTCCAACAAAGTCAATGAAACTACAGCAGTTTTCAGCATCTGGGGTTTTCTTCTTAATGATTTTCCTGCAATGAAGGATTACAATTTAAACAAAAACAAAACAAAAAAACCTCACTGTGGCTGTAGGACACACACAAAAAAAAGATCAATGTGAAGCCAATACATGTAACTGGAAACAAGTAGCATGTGAGGCACTGTGGACACGCATTGTTTTGAGAGAAGTCAAATGAACTGTAACACAGGAAAATAGGTGCTAAATATTTAGTTCACAGCTCAGGAAAGGATTCCTGTTCAGAAATGTGCTTATGTACTTGGCTACCTTTGAAACACAATGTGTATGCCCAGTTGGGCCACTTATTTCCAAAAGTGAGACATCCCACATCACTAGGACTACCACTTCCCATCTTTACAGAATGCTGATAAATTGCCACAATATCAGCTAAATGCGGTCTTCCCCTTTTTCCTCCTAGATCCATTTGCTCAGCATTACAAATAGGCAGGAGTCATTTTGTTTTTATTTGAGCATATAGTTACTGATAAAGATGGATGGGATTTGACAGAGATCGTCGGTCATTTTCGGGAATCTACATGAGGCAACTGTGTGTTAACTCAGGTCTGCAGGAGCCTGACTAATGCTGAGTTTGGAGAAAAATATCCTTGTCTGCATGTATGTTTTCTAACATCAGTAATATGTACCGGGGGAGTATTCAATCTAGGGTATCATCGCTATTTATGGTGTCTGGAGTTTTACATGGTCAAAGTAATTACTGTGATAAATGCCAGCAATATTTTAAAATTAACATTGAAGTTTACTTTGGCGTAGAAGCAGAGCTCACTTAATTGGCAAAGACGGGAGGCAGTAAATCCCTTAAGCAGTTAGGGCCTAATCTAAAAATTGTTTTTACACAAGCAAAACCTTATTCTTGTGTGGAGCCTGGACGCCATGTGAAGTTGGCTGGATACCATGTGAACAAAGAAACAATCTGATTGTAGAGTCAAGCCCTTGCCACATTAGCCACATCAAATGCCGGCTGCAAAATGCCACCAACAAAAATGTCCAGGCATAAGCATTTCTTCCCACCTGCGACCCACTGTAGTCTCTCCTTTGGACACATCAGTAACTCTGATAGACCCAACATTGCAAATTCCTCACAAAGGCTGCATAATCATGGCACTATCTTTGTAAGATATTTTACTAGATGGTAATATTTCCCCTGCACTAATTGGGCAAATATAGTCAACTTCTCTCAGAAGCAAGTTATCACCACATGATAGTGATATTGCGATTCTAGCAGGGTGGTTGTACTTAGTATTTGGGCTAGGGATAATACTGTGCCGTCTCCTCCATCTTAGTCTCACCAGATGGATATTACACATTGCAAGGGCAAAACCGCCATGCTATCCCTGTTTTGAAGAAAGAGAAGACTTCAGCCTCTACTGTTCTTCATTCATCACTTTGCGCAAATGGCTACTTCCACTTAAGAAATGTCAAACAGCCCAACGATTTCTTTTCTTTCAGAATACCTGAGCTTGTAATGCAACCCTGCCATGTCCTTCAGCAACACCCTCTGGAAATCTCTGAATGTTCCCTCTGATCAAAGGATCATCATAAACATGTAAGCCACATTTTAAACTAGATGATATACAGGGAGGATTTTTTTCCCCCTTTTACTGCCAGTGAGTAAAAGGAGCCATAATTCATAGTGCATCAAAGGGCTATATTTCAAGCCTGTGAGAAAAATACAGGACACATTTTATAGCCATTCAGCCAATACGATCCCGCTATGCAAATGAAATACAGTGTATTGATGCAGCACTTCATAACAACAGATCTCAATATTTTACACGGAGGACCGCTCTTTGGGTGGTTCTGGCAAGGCCTTCAGGTCATACAGGGCTGGACTGTACCGCTGAAGTTGACATGCCAATTGCCCTGTCTCTTTGCAGGTGGGAAAGCAAACAGGCTTCAGACAAGAAGAGGAAGGGGAGGCTGTGTCACCTTTTTCAAGTGGCCTCTTTCAGTGATGAAGCAAAAAAGCAAGGAAGAGCTGGAGTCAAACACACCTGGGAGGGTATACAGAGGTGTTGCAGCTAGGATGCCAGGCGCCAAGAGGGGATGCAGATATCTGTAAAAGCCCAGCTCCTGTGTGGAGGCTTGGGACCTGGTCTCAGATAGCCCTGCCTTTTCATGGATTCATTATGGTTTGGAAATGGGTCTTGAGGATGATTGTATATGGCGTGAAACCCTGCCCTGCCGCAGAGGGATGATGTAGGGTGCAGATGTAAAGGGGAATATTGCGAGAGTCCTGCACAAGGGAATCTTCACTCAGATTCCCTACCAAGACTCCCTCCCAAGGGCCAAGCACCAGGAGGGGGTGATCTGCATTGGCGGTATAAGCCAACCATGGGCACATCCAGAGAGATGTGAGTAGGCTGTACCACGCTCCCTCGGGCTGTTTACCGCACGTGCGCTGAGCTCACCAGCATGTCAGCACAGCCCCTGGCTGAGCTCCACGTGTTGTATGAGCTCCCTGAGCTCACCAGCTGGCCCATGTGAGTTCTGGCCAGGGCCCCTGCTTTCGCCCAGCTGCAGAGTCCAGGTGGTGAGGGCCACTGCCGTTCTCCCCCCACCCCCCTCCTATTGAATTTAGTGGCAAGAAAAAAGAGGGAATGTGTGGTGGCAGCAGCAGAGCTGAGCCCCTGGACACCCCCAGACCTGTTTGAAAGCAAGAACTATGGCCAGAGCTTGTGTGACTCAGCTGGTAAGCTAAGAGAGCTCGCAGCACATAGCAACCCTGGCAGGAGCTGCCCTGACATGCCAATGAGATCAAAGAGCTCAATGCACATGTGCTGCACAACCAAAGGGAGGTGCAATTGTGTACCCTGGGATCCACCTCTGAAGCAAATTGTTAAATGAATGTTGGACAGGACCATTAGTTTATCAGCCATCTTGGAACTGAGACTGGGCCTTCCATTATTTTTGCACAGTGCCCAGCACATCTCACGCATTGTGGTTACAACCAGCCCTAAATCATTATTAATACAGAGTAATTGGCTATGCAGTGTTACCTACAATGCAGGTCTCAAGCACTGAGCAGAGCATACAAGTGTCAAGCTGTAATCACACATTCAGCTACAGGATTTTCATTTAACCTGCACACCAGCAGCGGAAACTTTCCCGTTTCCTACTCAGGCATTATCACTTTTTCTCATTCCTGAACATTTGTCACCCTTATGACTATTAATTAACAGTTGTAATTAATTAAAATGTCAATTAATTCCTCCATGTTATTCTTCAGGGTAATCTTATATTCCCTGTCATAGACAAAAGCAAGTGATCTGACCGAAGGGAAATAAAATAAATCCTGACGTAAGTACTGCAGGGTGGGTTCTGTAAGGAGCAACTCTGGGGCTTTGGATTACTTTCTATTTTGGAGCGCTGGGCGTGTGCTGTGAAGGAGTCTTGGGATGGGCTCAGCACTGGTCATGTGGCCTGAGAGAGCTGAAACCACTTCTGGGACGAGTTCCAGATGGAAGGGCTCAGGCTCTGTGTGTGGATGTGGAAGAGCTGTAAGGACATGGACCCAACACATGGGTCCAAAGAGATTAGTGAGTGACCACAAGAGGGAACGTGGCCAGGGCTGTGGTATTCGTCAACCCACAGTGCAACAGAAGGCATAACAGTGGCACCCAGCAATTTCCTTATTAATATTGTAGCTGTCTAAAAAATGCTTTGAGAAAAACATAAAACGATGGAGAGATGTGTGCCAATCCTCTAGGGTCTCCTGCATTATCTAATTCGCTAAGGACTTCCATAATTTGATGTCTTATCTACACAAAATACATTTACCAAGCTAAGAACCACATGGTCCATCTGAAGTGATTTGTTCAGCCAACAGCATGTACATACAACCGTTTACGTGGGTGGCAGGCTTGCTGGTGGCAGCCCAGCATGCTGGCTTCAAGAAAGGCTCAAGGTGATTGATGGGGCATTTCCCCTACCCCACCAATCAGGTGATGGCAGGGGAGAGGCTTGTCCCACCCATACCCAGGGGCAAGGCAAAGAACCGAACCAGAGAAGGGACCAATACCACCTCTCTCTGATTGGTCTGTTTGCAGTCCAGGGGTGAAGCCTCCAAAGAGGACAAAAAGGCAGCGTGCCTGGCACACTGATGGCTGCGACCAGGGATGAAGAGGGCTAATAAGACCTGCTAGAGCTGGCCAACAGGGTGAAGCAATTACCCCAGAAGAGCCTGGAAGATGCCTCACTGGATGGGGAGTGGCAAACGGCTGTGTCCCCAGCCCTGCCATGAGGGGGCGTGGCAACGGTGCATGGATCAGTGCACAGTGGGCCCAGGAGTGGGCTGAAACCCTGGAGCTGCATGCTTCAGCTCGGATCTCTAACCCCTGCATGAGGCAGGGCTCCCAGTGCATGGATCAGTGCATGCAGGGTCCAGGAGTGAACCAAAATCCTGGAGCTGCGGTGGCTCAGGTCTCCAACACCAGCATGAGGCCAGGCACCTGGTGTACAGGGCAGTACACAGAGAGTCCAGGAGCGGACTGAGACGCCAGGTGCCACACCAGGTGACACAGGTCTCCAACCCCTTTCCCCCCTTGCACAAGGCAGGGCCGAGTGGTGCACAGGACAGTGCCCAGGATGAGAGGGGCCGCCAATGCACGAGATGGTGCACAGGGCCAAGAAAGGGCAAAAGGGCGAGAGAGCCTTGAGCAGCTGAGAACCCCCTGCCGGGGGAGGAGACGTTTCACCAGGGGAAATGAGTGCAGCCTCATCAGGCCCTGGAGAGTCATGAGTTGCCAGGTAAAGGGATCCCCACAGGGGAGGAAGACCGTCCTACTCAGTGGCAAACAGTTGGGGGGAGCCCCCGAAGGGAAAGAGGGGTCCTGGGTTGAGACCCAGCTAGCTGGGTTATTTGAGTGGGTCGAGGGTTGCAGCTGGGATATTGGGACTCCCATTTCCCTCATCTGGGGCCATCCTTCCCCAGGATCATTGACATTGCTTCAGCACAGCTCATTGCCTTGTCCATTCTCCCCTAGACTCTGTGCCTCATATTTTGTGAACCCTGCATCATATGCTTTGTAAACTTTGTGTAACTAATATGTACTTTTACTTACTACTAGTACTTTTAGTTACTAATATTAACTTTGTAAACTATTAAAGTATAAGACTGTATAACATTTAATAAGACTCCCCCGTTTTGACTACCTGATTCCTTACCTGTGTATAGAGTGTTCATATAGATACATACCACATATTGCCTATAGCTCTTGTATTATATGTATATATATGTTAATATTATAACTTCTATATCTTATTAAATGTGTACATAGTTAAGTTTATTGTGTGTCCTGGTCTTGTTCTATAGGGAGAGGAGGGAAAATGTGTAGAGCAGGCAGTTTTCACCTCCCACAGCACACCAGCACCGGCTACCATCCCTTCATTTGAAGAGGGGGTACTTATCCGGGTACCACCCAGGTTACATATGCATGTGAAGTTCTATTTGCATTGGTCTTGGTTTCAGCAGGGCTCAAAGCTGGCTTTGTCTGAGTCTCCGTGACAAGTGCTGGCAATAATGTGGAGGGTTTTAAAACAGTTCACACTGAACATGGCTTCAACAATGCTTTCATAACCATCCCCACTGTGCAACAATGAGTGTGCAGGAGTGTGGATGTTGGAATGGATTAACTGGTGGCAAGTTGAGCTGTTCCAGCTTAAAAAGGACTGAATGAAACCCCTAAGAGCAGTTTGGTCCCACCCCAACACTGGACTGTTCACCCCACTTGATGGAGTGGTACTAAATTTATCATGCTTTCAATGCCTGCCCACCTCTGTCACCTTCCAATGCCCAGCCAGCACATAGGGACAGAGCTGCTATTGTGTTATTTCCTCCAGGTTTATGCTTTAAGGTGTGACTAGTTAGGTAGCTGTGGCCTAAATCTCCAGAAGTCCATTGCATCTAGGAACTGTGCCAAGAACTACGTGCAATGCAACTGACGGGTCGTAGAACGATGCTAGTGCGAACGTGGAGTAAAACTGCAAATGTCAGCACTGCCAGCACAGATACACTGAACCATTTGTGCTTCAAATACTGCACTTAGGCATGGTAACAGTACCCTTCTCCAGTACAGATGCAAACCAAAGCTCTTTGAAAATAACAAAGGCAAATCCTGGCTTTTGATGCATGTGGAAAACAGAAACTTCTCTCCTTTTTATCTATAAAGTCATTTTCTTTTCATTTTTTTTTAACTATTACAGTTCTCAGATAAAACCCCTTCCGCAGCTAAAATCCAGAAGAAACTTACCTAATTAGAGAGTTAACTACTGGTGTTTAATTTTAAAAGGATCACAATTCCCATGAGCACGAAGTCAACATCTCGGCCTATTGTTTACCTGAAACTCTTGCACTTCTACTCCATTATTGTTTCATTTCCTTGGACAGTTTCTCAGAAGCAACAGCTATTGTGTCCGACTTCCTCCCTTTCCTCTCCAGGGTTGTTCTTTCCAAATCAAGGCATATTCTGAAGGAGACAGCATCCTTTCCAGACATTATGAAACATACCTCTGCCAAGACCTTTCCTGGAAACTTGGACAGATGATTCTGTTGTGAGCCTTGTGTTGCCGTTTTAAGCAGGTGTTCTTCTCTAATAATAACTCCCTGGTACAAAAATGTCTTACGCTGTTTTTATTCTTTTCCTAGATATTTTATATCACTTTAGTTTGCTTTTTTAAACAGAATTTAAAAATCCAGGTATGTTATCACTGTTTGCGTGTTGTTTCTTAATTCTCTCCACTGAGAGAATAAAAATCTTGATGTTCTGTTTGCCTTTTAATATTATTAGTATCTGTCCTAACAAAATCATAAGGAATGCTGGCAACACGAAGTTAAGTTTCCAGTCATGTGCATGATGTAAAAAGCGGTTCGTTTCTTTTGGAGGCTCGCGAATAATAATTCTCAGGCACACACTATTAGCAGCACAAAAGGTGTATTTGCAAATAGGGTCAGAGCAGAGACAGAAAATCTCAAATTGCTCTGCCGCCGAGGAAACCCGCAGCAGGCACTATATACTCCCTCTCCTGGGCACGTGTGCAGAGACAGGAACTCTTACAGCTCATTTCCGGTTCATACAAACATACATGTGATTACGTCACTTCATCCGTCGCATGTGCATTATAATTAACTACTTAAGTATGCGGGGCGGAAGGGCATATATGCATCAGCTAATTACGCACGCTCAGAAAGCTCTCTAGGTCACCAAGAGTTGAAATCCACCCCCCCTTTCAAGGACACAGTCAGTTGAATTCCAGCTTCTGTAATCTGCATGTGAATTGTCAGGAGGAGAAGAAAAGGGAGTGATTTAGTATAAGAAAAGATAGCAAATTGGCCAAAAAGGGGGGGGAGGAATGTCCTTGACGGTGTTTCTGCTTATCAGGTACGAGATGCAAACTGTGCAGTTCTAACAACACTCTATTCATTATGCGTTTCTAATAATATTTCTAACATGCAGATAACATCTAGTCATGGAAAATTCCGCGGTGTGCTCAGCACATGCCCCCTGAGTGACCTGTGGAGATGTCAGTCAGCCATGACCTACTTTCAGCCCTGCGCATGCTCAGTCGCGACACAAAGCCTGGATTCGCACATGCTCAGTTTATCATAAGCATGATGTCAGTGTCTAGAAAATTCCTTCGACCAAGCACCCTGATTGGCTAAAGGGTTGCTTTAAAAGCTCTCTGACCCCCACCTTCGGGGTGGGTGCGGGAGCATTGGCGTTAGTGTGTGTCGTTGGTGCAGTAGGAGAGAAAGGAACTGCTCTATCTGACGGCAGAGGCTGCTTAGGCAGGGCTGTTAGGAAGAGAGAGTTTGGAATCTAATTTCCCGGTTCCATTCTTGAGTCCGCACAGCGACTTACCTTTATTTTTCGTGTTTGATCTTCCAGTTACGAACTGTATACTTTCTGGTTTTGACTACGTCTCTACGATTTCTGCGATTTGGATTCTTCGACCCGGCTACTGTTTATCTGGCTCTGGACTGATTTTGTTTGTTTTCACCGACTGCGGATTTGGCTCGTCCTTCTATTGAATACTGCATTCTCCGGTTTTGACCTTGGCTTTCCTTCGACTACCCATCGTTGTCCTGACGGGACTGGCGTCACGGATCGACACCGAGTTACAGTTTTGTTATAGTTTGTGTGTTCTGCCGTTTATGAGCTGTTGACCAGCCCTGGGACTTCTCCGACAGGCTTGTCTTGTCGGGGAACCTCGTGGGCCAACAGACCCCTTCGTTGTTCTCTGTTGTTTAATGTGTTAATACTGTAACTGAAGAATATCATACCTACGCTTCATCAAAGTGTAAGTTAAAATAAACCCACCTTGTTGTTATCCGCTACGTGTCCCTTCCTCTGAGCTCCACGCCAGTAATCCCACCTGTTCGTATCCGACTGCCACCCCGATCACCGTGACCTTGGGGCCCTGTTCCCCGACAGTATCATTTTCAAGTTCATAATCCTATATTGCTAGGGTTCTACCTACTATGTAGAAAGTTCATTTTTTAAAGAGAAACACCTTTGATTTTTTTAAGTATGGAATTATTTTTATTGTATGTGATAAATTATTTATATTGTATGTTGTAAATTTAATAAAATTTGGCTTTACAACATGGACATTAGGAGACATTAAAATCAAGAACATCTAGTTGTGTAATCAGAGACCATTCATCAAATATTTGATTCACAGTTATGAATATTCATCTCAAAACTATATTCTTCAAAGAAAGGAACAAAAATGAACCATGAGATCTGTCCATTTGGAACTTCTTATTAGGTTTCATAAAGTATAATGGATATATATGAGGACTGTTGTGAATGTCATTTCGTAAGTAATTGAACCGGTCGAAACACGCTCTAATTCCCACTGCTCCAAGGAAGATATTTTTTAAAAGACTAAACTGAATGAACGCCTGAATACATGAAACTCTAAAAACAAGAAAAACTGGGCCAAGCAAATAGCAGAGTTGGTCTCTAGAGTTAATTTTACAGGCATAGAATTTATTCATGTTGTGAAGAGCATATTCCAAACCAACAGGTAAAGTGACATGGACCTGAATTTATCTTGTCTTCATAATGAGCCAACACAAAGACTTTAAGCTATCGCAGGCTTTAAGCTGTTTTCAATCAAACTGGAGCTGGGCAAAATACTGATTTTTTTGGTTGGAAAAACAGAAAAAGTTGGGGGGGGAGGGAAGGGTTGAATATAAATCCACCCCAAACTCAATTTTTCATTCTTTCTTTCTCCCAAAACATCAAAAACACCCCAGAGGTTGTCGGCATCGCCAAACCTTCACAGTCAAGGATGGTCATTCCCACGGGTCACATGAAGGGTTGTAGATGAGACCATTGATAGCTAAGAAGGCCAGTCCTAGAGGCATAGATTCTCAGGCAAACGCCACAGGTGGTGGTTAAAGGGAGGGTTAAACCATGGATTTCTCCATCTTATTTCCTTTCCTTCCATTTCTGCCATTTTTCTACCATGAGAGCAAGATGGTTTTCCTCAAAGTAAAATGTACTTCTCTTACAAGTTATCACCATGTAGCTCTGTTTCAGGCTAGTTTTTCCCAATTTGTAGTGTCAGTGCCATGCTTCTTAATGTTTGAGGGTGTCTTCAAAGTGTTTCTTCTGGCCCCCCGCATATCTTTTGTCCTTGGCTGAGTTGGGATGTAGCAGTTGTTTTGGTAAACATACTTTAGGCAACTGATGTTGAACAGTCAACACTTCCATACTGGTGGTGTTAGCATCAGTGAGGACATGCATTTGTGCAGCAATCCTCCCACTTTATGCCAAAGATCTTCCAGCGGTCGCAGTGGTGATGGCAGTCCAGGTGGTCTCTGTAGGTCACCCAAGCTTCACATCAGTAGAGAAGAGCTGGAATTACCACAGCCATATATAGTAGGAGCTTTGTTTGAGTTCAGAAGTCATAATCATTGACCGTACGATGGTTCGGTTTTCTGAAGGCAAAGCTAGCACGTCAGATCCTACACTGGATCCCCTCGTCAATATTGGCGTACTTTGCTTAACATTCTTCAGTTCCTGGCCATCAGTGAGGATCTTTCCCAGAGAAGTTAATTGGCCCAGAGCACCCTGGTGAAAAACCTTTGTTTTTTCTGATGTTAAAATTCAGTCCCAGGCACTGGTGTGCTTGAGAGAAGCAGTTATGGGCCGTTTGTTGGTCCCCCTCCGTATGTGCAATGACAGCACAATCATTGGCATACTGAAGTTCCACAATCAAGGCCAAAGTAACTTTAGTTTTAGCATGGAGCTAGGAGAGATTGAAACGGTTCCCTTCCAACCTGTACTCAGTGCCTATGTCACGTAGCAGACAGTCACAGATGAGTATCTTGATGACCACAGGAAAGATGGAAAACAAAATTTGTGCACTCATGCAGCCCTGCTTGATGTCAGTTCAAAAGGCAAAGGGCTCTGTAGAGTCAAGATTGTGGAAGGTTTATTCTTTTTTAAATATATATTATTAAAGCAAGCTCATTTTCTATACAAAACATCCAACATGAAAAGTCAAAAATTTTGGAAACTGTCAGCCCAAGCTATTTGGACTTTCCCTATTTTTTTCAGGTGAAACTAATTCTCCCTGAATTCACAAAGGGTTTGTATCACCTTTAAAAGTGTAATTTTGGTGAATAAGCTGTCCTTCTGAATACACTGACTCTCCTGTCCTCAGAACAAGGGGTGCACCAGTACCAAGGACTCCGGCTGCACCATCAGATCGATGGCATGTCTCACTGCCTTAATGGAACAGCTGGCAGGGTCACTGTGAAGCAGGCCCTGTCCATATTCTCCCACTCCATGCCACAGAAATGAGGCAATGGAAATGCTTTGGGACATCTCTGGGCACAAACACACCTGAAACAGAAAACCTAAAGATGTTCCAACCTTTAGGAACCTGCAGGTTGTTGTGTGCACTCAGCACTACATTAAGGCAGCTGCACTGCTGTATTACTGGCACGTGCAGTCGGAGTGGGCAAAGCAGTCTTTACACAACTGACCCCGAGTCCCACACACAGACACAGTAGCCAGCCCCCGAGTGACTTTGGTCCTTTCTTAGAACGCGTGGCTTCCACAACCACAAACTGAAGAGCACCGGATGCTGAAGCACAGCGTCAAAACCAGGCCTGACTTTCACTAGAAGCAAATCCTGTGTGCCTGTTGACTGATCTCATCGCATACACTCAGGCACGCAGCAGCTACACCTCTCACATACAGAAAAGTGGGTATTGGTGAGACAGGCTGCAATTTAACACCAATTTGTCTGGGAGCTGGACCTGTGTAGCAAGAGAGATTAGCCCAGCGCAATCGAGGAAGGGCAGCGTTCTTGTCTGTGCATCTGAAGCATATATCTCCCCCACAGGTTTTCCTCCCTCTCTCTCCAGACAGTCCCCACTGACAATACACATGAGCAGCAGGGGGGGAGAGCCGAGCAAGAAATGATTGTCTCTGACAGAGCTCTTTAAATAAGGTCAATTGACTGGAAAAGCAGGCGGCCTGCCTAGGGCTCCTTCATCCAGAATGACGGAGACTAGTTTGCCGCTCAGTCTTAGAGGACTAGCCAAAGCTTCACCCTGCGAGGGACGTCTAATTGCAAAGGACTGAGTGAAAGATTAGCTCACACAAGGCTAAAAAATATCCCAACATCTGTTATCACATATTTGCTGACAGCTGCTTCTGCAGAGGAGGCTGAAACAAACCACTGTAATCCTGAACATGAAAAGTCTTGTTATCTGATCAGAGACAAATACAAGTCTCCAACAGGACCCTCAAGGAAGATCTGCTGCTTTAAAGGAAGCTGCCAGCAGCACCTGGGCTCCTCTTTCAGCGTCTTCCCTGAGCATCCTCAACCAAATCTCACCCCTGGGCTACATTCATCATAGATATGTTTAGGAGCTCTCAGGGGTGTCCGCTGCAAAGGCCCTTGGAGGACGGAGAGGAGGAGGGAAGCACCGCTCTGCTCACCCCACGCCCTCCCCTGACCCCCAGATACAGACTGGTTCAGTGCTGCCTACCAGGCTTCCATGGCTGAGCAGAGCAGGGCAGGGCTCCCCCTGCCAGGGCAAAGACTCCTGGCAGTGGGGATCCTGGCACCCCTCACGGTCAGCACACAGGTGCCCTGTTCACTTTGCCCTAGTTATGCTACTGCCATGGTTGCTGTCCTAGCCATCACAGACACTGCAGCCACCCTGGTCCCTGCCGTTGCCCCTGCCACCGCTGCCTTCCAGGGCACAGATACTTGTTGCTATACCTCCCCATTCAGTATTTGATACCACTTACCCAAACCTGGCTGGACTGCAGAAAAGAAGCAGGAAAGATTTGTCAACAGCACTGGAGACTTACTGAGGCCTCAGACCGCACCTTTAACATCTGTGTCGTTGGGCTGAATAAAGTACAACCCAATTGTGGCTGAGATTCATTGCACTCTGATGGCCTGTGCGACTAAGTGGTTGGTATCAGCCCAGTTTCCACATGACAGGGGCACACATCACAAATACCACCGTCCAAACACTATTAGACCAAGCTGAGACATGTAGGCAAGCACGTGATGACAAATGTCTTCTGAAATGCTCATGTTGAGAAGGCAGCATTTTACAGGCCACAGGGGGAAAGTGGGGTATGTGATTGGAGGCTGAACCATGAGCAGGTTGAGAGATGATAGCAGAGCAGTGTAATCAAGTCAGCAAAGCAGCAGGGCATGCTCAAGCTTGAGTCATGATAAACTGAGTATTTCATTTACCATTGCTATCAATCAAGTACAAATCAACAAGGGGAAAAAAGCTGGAACTGACCTCTTCATGCTTCCCTCGGCACAGAGGTCACTCCTAAACGGCACTGGGGTGCTATTCTCGGTTCATACCGAGTTACTGCGTAGGCGGTCTTTGCAGAGTAAGGCAATCCTCACAATAATCCCGATTGCCAGAACATATCTTTGGGACTGCGAGTAGTGAGTGTGGATGGAGCTGATCCTGCCTCAGGCAAGGGGTTGGACTAGATGACCTCTGGACGTCCCTTCCAGCCCTGCTTTTCTAGGACTCTACAGATTAGAGACGCTATAGACTGCTCTAACTTTTACCAGAAGCTTGAAAGAAGCCCAGCTGGCCTGGGGTAAGGGGCATATTAGAGTGCTAGAAAGAACGAAAAGCAAGTCTAAAAATGCTTACCACAATTAAAAACACTTCTGAAACACTCCCATCCCCCTAAGCCCTGTGCTGAACACGGCAGAGCCAGACCAGAGAAGATGAACCACTCTATCACTGATATGGAGAGAGAGAGGAAATAAGAATTTGCCTACTTGAGAATTTCTGATGAGCAGAAACTTATGCTGGGAGTACCAAACAACACTCAGTAACTGTCATTTATTTTAATTTAAATGTTAAAGAACAAGAGCAGCCCGAAAATGGGAAGCTGTTCCCTTAATTACATCTTAAACCTGCTCTCATTGTAAATGGCACACAAACACTGATAATAGCAATAGTCAATCCTAATAACAATTGTGCGTTTTTGCAAATTGCAGAGTTATCTGCATGGCAGCCCACAATCAGCGGTAATGCTGGAAATGGGTAAAATTCAAAGTACATGCATTACTTAAGAGGCCCATTAAACACAATTCTCATTCTTGGTTTCACAGGTTAGTGAGTAGCTACTGTGCCTAAATGCTATTTCATGGCCGGAGAACACCGAGAGAAGCAGAAGTTCTTTCTCTGACGTGTGAAGTGGGCCTTGTCCGACAACCAGGAGGTTTTTTAACCCCTTCTTTCCAGCAGCTTTTTTATTTAGAGGAACAGATTCATACTGCCATTTGTTCACAATGTGGTTAGGAGAATTTTCAAAAACCCTGGAAAAGGTCTTAAAACATCCTAAGCACTGAAGACTATATTGAACTACCCTAAAAACAGTTAGAGATGGTCTCTCAGCTCACTGGACTATGTCTATGCCCTTTTATTTTACATACAAAGAGTAACCCATTTTTGTCTCTGCTTCCAGGTTAGCTCTCTGCCAACATGGCCACACTAGCAATATTCTAAAAAGCACTTGGAGGCGTCAGTCTTATCTGTGCTGATCAGACCCAGACTTGATTGAGACCATCTATTATTTTCCTCCCATGTGGAGCCATGAGACTAAAGTGTGTGTACTCCTTGCCCTACAAGCAAATTGTTCTGTTTGTAGAGAGCTACTCCCTCCTGTCTCCACAGAAAGTTTGGTCCCAAACTCGGGTCGCAGGCATATGAACATGTTATCATGAGGTAATAGAGGGCAGGGTTTATGCACATCTGCTACTCCTAAGTAACTGCCTATGTGTATGCTCGTCCCTCTCACTAAATGAAAGATATGAGGGATAAAGAAATTAAAATGTCTCCATCAACAACTCCTAGCAACTCCCAGCAACATAGTTCTCCCTTCCTCCTGGGGACATAGCTATGCTGACAGATGTGTGCTTTTGCTGATAGAGCTTCTGTCTTTCCCAGAGGTTGTATAGCATAGCACGGGATCTCTTGCCCACATATTAACAACCCTTTACAGAAGCAGTATGCTGGCTGCCGTGGTCTCCCTGCTTTACTTGTGCCAAGTTAAGGTGTCATGTTTTGTCTTCTGTCAGGGTCGATGGTACTTTTACTAAGGCTATGGGTTTGAAGTTACACACAAAGCGGCTTAAGTGATCAGAAACTCATCTAAACCTATAACAGAACAGAAGTTCGGTGCACATAAACCAGCTTCAAAATGGCTGAAAATGGTTTAAGATAAACCTGGTTGAATGTAGTATCAGCCTTCACTGATTTAGATCAAACCAGTTTAAGAAACTTCTGTCCCAGACCCCTTCCTGGTTTAAGTTAAATCAGAGTCCCCCAGCATCCCAGCATGCTTTTCAGCCCTGAGCTGGGCTATGCTGTCTGCTCTAGAGAGCAGGGCTGGCCCCACCCCTCTGCTCCCTAGCTGGAGCAGTGAGGGCTGGCTGGCTCACTGCCCCCCCAGGCAAACCTGAGCTAGGGCCAGGGAGGGGGGTTAAACTCACCTTCCCCTAAGTACAGAGCTTTCCTGCCCTTCTAAAACTTAGTGCTGGCTGCAAGTGTAGACTACTAATCCCAGAGGCACCTGGAAGCAGGAAGAGGAAGTGACAAGCTACCATGCACAGTCTTGCTGCTGTGATTGTGGACTGCAAATCCCAGAGACCTCAGGGGCAGCAGGAAGAGTAAGTGAACACACAGTCCAGGCTGCTTTTATAGCTCTTCAGCTTATAGTTTTTCAGAGAAAGAACTATTCTTGTTTAAGCTTTTATGAATTCAATGCCACTATCCCCAACCCACCCCCACCCAGGCAGAGTATGGGCTGGGCATGGCCACACCCCCTCTGCTCCAGCAGGACTTTCTTCCCTCCCCTTTGGCAGTGACTGGCAGGTGTGCTCTAGCACCCCTGGCTCCTGGCTTGCTCCACTGCAAGCATGTGGCTGCATTTTCTGAATCAAAAGTGAATGTGTGTTCATTTGTTTATCAGTTCAATCCCTGCAGGTTAGACTAACCTGCAAAGACTGAATCAATTCAGCCTTGGGCTTTTTGACTGTCTGTACTTAGCCCAAGAATTTAGATTATGAATTTCTAGAGGATGGAGGATGGTTTGGATAGGAATGATCCTGTCTTGAGTAGGGGGTCGAAGTACTTGATGACCTCTGGAAGTCATTTCTAGCCCTGCTTCCCCATGAGTCTATGACAGAAAGACCCCTTCCACCACCATAGATCATGCCTCCATGCAGGGACTCTGTGCCATATCTAAGCTCATCAGAATTCAGGAAAATGCACAATCCATCCAAAAGCAGAAAAAAATTAAATTGCTGTAATATTCACAAAGGTAAGTGGCAGATGCATTCACACACCTATGAACATACATTAAAGTCTCATGATTCTCAAAGTACTGTTGTATTACAATAGTGCCTAGCAATCCCCGCATAATCTGAATCCTGCTGTGCTAAATGGTGCACAGACACACACCCATGTGCTTGGCAGTGTATAGACAAGAGGCGAGAGGTAGATGAAATGCACATATCAGTATTGGGAGTGCAGGAGATGTGGGAACAGAGAAATAAGCAAGTGCTGTGCATTACATAGCAGGTCTCAACCCTCCACTTACCTAGCCCATAACGCATTAGGTGAATACCTGTATGTGGTGTTGAACCTGCAGAATACCTTATAGTACACTTCAGTTTTCACACTGGGGAAATAAATTAGCTTAATTTGAAGAGTATGGGGGTTTTTTCAGACCTGAGAGCTAAAGCATTGTCCCTACAGCTAGAATCTAAGCTTGAAACCCCCAAGGAAGTCAATGTATCCTGCATGAATCTGAAAGCAAAATTAGTCCCCAAATGCCTCCCCCATATATAGGTTAATCTTTGGGCCTTTAAGTCTAGATGGAGACATTTTAATTTCAGTCATACATATTTTATTTTGTTGGTTTATTACAGTAATTATTTTTGTTATTTCCCATTTTAGTGCTTTGTAATTAAGCAAGAAACTATGACAGTAGGTGAGTTACAGCTCGGCAAGTCACGCCTAGTGTGCTGTTAAACACTAGACTGAAGGCCGAGTTCCACGGTGCTCTAGGAATGGATTTACTGTGCTGTAAATGATACCCTTGTGTGCCTCATTGGGAAAATAAACCAGCTCACAAAAGCAAAGGATTTGGGGCTAAGGAGAAAAATCTGTGCTTATCTTGCAACCTGTTTCAAGGGCTGCAGGAGGCTCCAAGTGGCACGCAAGATCTTTTAAGCCACGGGTGACTCCATTAAAACATAGGCTGCTGCTCTCACTAACAAGTTGCATAATCTTCCCCTTTCTCCTTAATGTCACTGCTGTGTACCTGGGCCAGCAGGTACAAGCAGTTTAGGTTTGAACATACAAGGGCTTATCCATTGACTTCATTGGAACTCGCCTGGGTTATAACAGCTGCAGTTGGGGGCCATTTCATAAAGGTAAATGAAGTGTGATAACTAATGTTCCTCTGTTTGTAGGGTTCGGTCCACTCTCAGCCATGAATCTTGCAGTTCACAGAGAGACCAGTGGTTATGTTTTTGCTATTGCCCTAGTGACATGGGAGTCCAGTGACACATGGGCTGTGTCATTGTCTTTCATTGAGACATCGAGAGTCAGAATATGAAGTCACAAAATATTTATCGTTTGGTAAAAGAGGGTGGGGTTTTTTCCACAAGGCACCCGCTGCTCAGCTGCCTATGTGCACGTTCTTCTGCTTCGCAAGGTGACAGCTAAAACACAGTGACTCGCCCTTCTTTCACTGCGGGGGGGGTAAGCGATTGAGGGTTTGCTTCCACTTACCCCAGCACAAGTGCGTACACACGGGCAGTTACCGCAGAGCAGCTGATGTGTGGCAGATCCTCATTCTCTCTTGCCCTGCCGCAAGTTGTTTAGATCACTTTTGAAAATGAGGCTTACCCTCTTGTGTCAATAGGAAAAATAGCCCTTTCTTTGTCACGTTGTTCTAAATAAAAAGGTAATTAACACTAATAGGGATTGTCTGTGCAACTTGGGGAGCTTGGCCACCTGTATAAATACAAAGACTAATTTCATTGCTACATAACAATCCATTAATTATGCCACAAAGTACAGCAAGAGAACAGAGTCAGCATTTCTATTCAAGCCAGTCAGGCAGTGAAGGGAGTATCAGGATCTTATCCAAACAAATTATCATCCCTGTGTGCCAAGCCCCAGAGCTAGGGGGATTTCTCTCCGTGTCTCTAGGTCATTTCAGTTTGCCTTGAAGTCCTGAAAAAAATCCAGTGCCCCGCTCCCGTCTCTGTTGTGCTCACTGTAATCCTGTCAACACCCCTCTTTACCACAGAGCTGTCTTTGTGGCTCTGAGAAACAAACACGTCATTTATACTGTTATGAAGTATTCCTGCTTTATGTATGATGTATTCATACCAATCAATCTTCCATCTCGGTGGCCTGTTTAGAGACTGAGAAAGCTGGCACTGATTAAATGCCTATAATAGAGAACATTAATTTACCCGTCAGTAGAAAAATCACCATTGTAAATTGTCCCAGCCAGTCTGTATAGTACTGAATGATGTGCTGCACATTGTGAATATACTGTATGTATGAGCCACACATATATAGACACAAAGCACGTTCAATTAACAAGAAGAGCTAAAATGGCTATCACACAGAGGTTCAGATTTTATTCTGCAACCCTAGCTGGCCATTTATGCCTTTGACTTTTTGTGGTACAATGCAGAAGGGAGATGGAGAGCACCCATTGCTTAGAAAACCTTGCCCAGCCAATGGATTAAATGGAGGTCCAGGCTTAAAAGGGAATTGTTCCTTCATTTATTGGCCAAACTAAGACTCCTGCAGTATTTTTAAATGTGGGTTTCCGAGTTATGCAAATCTCTAGAGCTCTTGGTTCAGAGACGATGCATTTTATTAACTAAGAAATTGAAAAAAATATATATCTTTTTCTGCAGTCCCAAGCCAGAGTAGAGACATTTTTCTGAGTTTTCAGGCAACAGGATATATGATGCCACAGCAGTTTTGTCCTCCAGAGTTTCCAGAGTATCGCACATATAACAAATTTTTAGTATAAAAAAGGTCATTGCATAAGAGCAAATTTGGACATACAGAATCCACATAAAGTGAGGGAAACCTGTATTGTGCTACTTGGGCCTATGGTCTGACCTAGCAAAAGACAGTTCTCATGCTCTTATTACCTCTGAGGTAGCTAAGCACCTTCCACTCCTGTTTGAAGACCAGGCCATAAATTAAAGCCCACTGAAGTCAATGGGACTGTCTCCAATGTCTTCAGCTGGCTTTGGCCCTAAACCCTAGAGAGAAGCTGCTGTCACATTTTAATGTTATACATGTGCCCACTAATGATATGGTGGGCCTGTCTCTACCGCAGCAGCACCAGGATGCTTGAACACATCCCACCCCCGGACAGCTGATAGGTTGCACAACCAGTGGTTCAACAGTAAGTTTGTCCACAGCTCACCCCCAGCACCAACTCAGGCCTGCTGGAGACCAAGAGCTCAAGAGCCTGCCTGGAGGCTGAAGCCAAAGCAGCCTCACGGGTGTATTTCCAGTGTGAAGCATGTGCGCAGATTTAGGTAGGTGGGACAAGGACAGGGTGTATTCAAGGCCCCCCAGTGCCAGAATCTGCCAATCCAGTGGTAGAGGTGAGCCCTGTGTGAATTTACATTTTTATGATACTGAACATGCCCAGAGACCTGGGATCCTGTCTAACCAAGAGATCAGTAGCATCTCAAATTTACATTAATCTTAAGAAACTGGGAACCTTCCAATTCCAGTTGTCCATATGACTGACTAATCACCTGCAAAATTACAGGCCAAATCCTTTTCCCCTTCTCTTATATAAGGCCTCTTGCCAATGTAAGGGACCTGCTTTATAAGAATGAAGTGAACTGAATCTAATGTACATCGTTTACAAGAGAAATTCCTACCTTTCAAAGCCACCATCCTTTCATTTATCATACTTGAGAGTGGAGCAAAAGTTCTGTTTTCATGCCACCCTCCCCACTCTGTTCCAGAACAGGGGATCCTCTAGCGACAAAAATTAAAGACATGTATCCTAGCAGCCTTAAAATAAAGTGATAACAGTAATCAGTGGAGGATTTTCATATCAAAACTGCCCAGTTAGAAAGACCATCATTGATTCGCTAACTGGCAGTGTTGCAAAATTAACTGAGGGGATGAAAAAGCCATCTGCCATTTATCCTCAGTAATAAAGATCCTGTGGTCAGAACTCAGCTGACAAATTTGTCACTGATGCATCAGGCAAGATGAAATCCAGTTCATTCTTCCATAGCGAGGATAGCTCTACCATGCAGCCAGCAGTAAAAACTAGGATTTGTCATAGAATTAAGCAGGTATGACTTGATGTTACAGAGGGACCAGATGTATCATACAATACAGACCCTTTTCAAACTTGTAACACCAGCTTTAAAGATCCAGAGAAATTTTTAGGTGACTAGGGATTTAGGTCTCTCAGAGGGTGCTCAATGCTTTTAAAAAAGCAGATCCTTTTAAGATGTCTCAAGATGAGCACCCAAAACCTGAAGCATCCCCAACTCAGAAGTCTCTGTTGAAAAACTCAAGTCACTCTTGAGAAGCTGAGCCCACAAGTTCAAAAATGTAGCCCTAAATGCCCATAATATACGGTACACAATGCTACTTTATCACAGTTATGTCTTGTATAAATGGGTAATTCAATATGCAAATGCCCATCACAGTGTGCTATGCAAATATAAGTATACGTGCATTTTGTAAGTGCAATTTACAGGCCAGCGTTAGAAAATCTGGTCCTAGCCATCTACCATGAAAATTAATAGCTCAAAAATATAATCTGCTGTGCCTTAAAGTTATAGCAGCCTGCAGAAGATGTCCTACTGACAACCTCAGGGCCAGAGCAGAAGTTGGTGTGAGCTGCAAGAGCTCTACTGAAGCCAACAGAGCTACGCTGATTTGCACCAGCTGAAGATAACTCAGCCTTCAGTTTATCAGCTTCAGAGAAGGGACTCCTGCATCTAATTACTGGGTTAATAAAAACGCTTGTTTGCTAGGGGCATATATAAGCTGCAATTCTATGTGGGCAGAGCTAGTTAAGCTTGAAAGCTAATAATTTGGAAGCCACAGTGACAAGGGCTTCAGTGCGGACCAGGTAAGCCCACCCAGGACTCTGATCTTCGGCCATGAATTAGGTGGGTCCGTGAACTGAAGCTGGTTCTACCGTGGGTTCAGTCATCAAAGCCAGCTCACACATGCAATGCAGCAAGTCCTGAGAGACAGCAGTCCCAAGCCAGAGTAGAGACATTTTTCTGAGTTTTCAGGCAACAGGATATCTGATGCCACAGCAGTTTTGTCCTCCAGAGTTTCCTGCTGCTGGCTCTGCCTACTCAGTTCTTGTACCAAGGGATTGAGACAAATTCTACTATAAAGAAGGAGCCTTTCACATATCACATTACGTCCCGAGTGAAGTGATAGACAAAAATGACCACACAAGGGAAAGATGCTACATGCGTGATGGTGTCATGATCTGTACCTATGATCAGCAGGGATCCAGGTTGTCCATTTACCAAGGAAAAACATGGAAAAATGCAGATTTTCTCATTTTACAGAGAAAAACACAGATTTTCTCCTTTAAAGGGGAGAAACAGAGGAAATGGCAGGTTTCCCCTTGCAGGCTGACAGAGGTCCAGCCTGCAAGGGGCTGGAGGGAATGGGAGGAGGGCGATCAGGCAGGTGGTGCCATGTGCATGTGCTTGTGCATGCATGCATATGGCAGCCAGGCAGCATGAAAAGCAACTCCCACAGCCCCTCACAGGTAAATTAAGGTGGGGGGGTGGGGGACTGAGGCCCCCTTAGAGAGGGAGGAAGGAAGGGAAGGAGTTGGCAGGGCAGGGGCTGGGGATGCTGCTCAGTCAGGGTGGTGCATAGGGCCTGGGGCTTGAGGCTCTAGGGCTGGGGTGGGAATGCACAGCCACAGGGCAGGACAGAGCCATGGGTGGCTTGTCCAGGGAAGGCAGGGCTGGCTCCCTGCAGCTGTGCTCATTCCTGGGGGCAGGGGGGGCATGAAGGACACATGCCTCCAAGATTTGTGCATGGGGTGGGGGCAGATGCAGGCTGGTACCTGTGGGCTCGGGGCTCCCCACCTTGTTGCTCTCCCCCAGGGTCTCCACGTCCCAGAGTGTGGGACACAGAAGGGTATAGCAGGGTGGGGAGGCTTGGTGCCACTGCCAGGAGCCCTGCACTACTGTGGCAAGGTGCCCCTGCCTGCCTGGCAGTAATAGGAATGCCAGCATGGAGTTGTGCCCCCACTGCTGCCAGATGCACAGGGGTTGCCTTGCCATGGTGGTGCAGGGTGGTGCAGCACCGAGCCTCCCCACCCCACTTTGCCCTGACATGCTGGGTCCTGCCTGCTGGGCTGCAGAGGCCCCAGGGAGAGGGCAGCAGGGTAAGGAGCCCCGAGCCCATAGCAGGCAGCCACATCTGCCCCCCCAACACACACACACACACACACGCTGGCTTCAGTCCAGCTGTGCCACCCATGGGGCAGGGGGAGCCAGGCTCTGCACTTCACTTCGGCTGTAGCAGCGCCACCTCTGAGGAGCAGCAGCTGGGGCTCAGATGCTGCTGCACCAGACAGGGGGTTGCAGACCCAGGTCCCTGGTCCCATAATGCTGGCAGCTGGGGCCCCTCCAGCAGGGCTGGGGCGGCCAGGGGGCTGTGGGTGGGGAGTGAGGGGCACCAGCAGGGCTGGGGGGCCGTGAGTCAGGAGTGAAGGGCACGAGCAGGGCTGGGGGGGTGTGGGTCCTGAGTGGAGGGTGCTGGCAGGGCCAAGGGCCTGTGGGTCAGGAGTGAGGGGCAATGGCATGGGTACAGCACCAGGACACGAGGGCTGCTCAGCTCCACAAAACAGTGGGGGGAATAGCCGCAGCTATCGTGAGCAAAGGGGGCAGGGAGGGCTCTGATTTCCCATGAAAAAAACCCAAAATCAAACATCAAAATTTCTAGGCATTTAGAACGTATTTCATTATAGTGACTGAGACACTCGTAAACTTCCAAATTACTTTAAAATTGTAAATATAGCAATAAAACATATCCAACTGATACCTATATATACAGTGGTGTTTCATTTTAATCATGGGAAAACATACATTTGGGGATTTTTAATCAGAAAAGCTGCAAGTTTTTTATCAGAGAATTTGTGATTTTTTTTTTAAACAGAGAAAACCAGGATCCCTAATGATCAATAACACGTTACATTTCCCGGCCTTACGGTGTAACAGCAATATGCAAAACGTGAGGGAGTCGAGCTCAGCCTCCAAGCCTGTAGGTGAGAATCTAAGGGCAGGGTTTGCACTCTTAGCCCCTGGGACACAAGACTAGTTTTGCATCACTCTATAGTGAGCCAACAGTATTTCGATTGAGATTTCTACTGACAGCTCTGAGAGCCACACAGAGCCCCAACAGAAGACAGCAGAAAAGAGGAGAGAGAAAAATGAAGAATCGTCTCTCAAGAAGGAGAAAAGAATCCAAACAGAACCGGTTGCAAACATTGGTATCATCCCACAATGTGTTTGCTCTCTAGTTCCTGGAAGCCTGAATAATAACAAAATCTCAGATATTCTAGTCTCTGAATTACACTTGAGCAGGCTGGCACGTTTTTTATTCCACTTAGTTGCTTAGCTCTCTGCCCAAGAGCAGGATGCAAGCTCTAAAATATGATATGATCCTGCTTTTCAGCTATGTCAGGATCAGGAAGCCTCCTATGCACTGTACTTGGAAATCAATTCAATCCCCAGTCACAAGCAGTAATAAAACTAGTACGTAATGCCACCTTCTGGCTATATTTGAAGATACAATAAAAATGTTGGCAGAAAGATAGTGCTCTGTCCCTACAGTGAACTGGGGCGTGTGATATATATCACTAGCTTGTGGAAGTCAAATTTCTTTTGCTGACTTAATCCCAGAGCCAAAATTAATCAGACATCCTAGCTAACAGAATCAGGAAAAGCCATAAATTATTTTGCTTCCAACCTAACAACAGCATTAACAGCACAAAGAAGGTGGAGCCTTTTTTGATTAATCGCTGTTTAAGTTGCCTAAAGGACCTATGAAACCTCCTGCCGACTGACACAATGAACAACATTTTATATTAAACGATATGAGGAAAAGTCTTTAAAAGTGATGGATTATGTATGTGTGAGATGGAAATTGTGTGATATGGTTACATAACAGCAGCAAGCTGCTGAACATACAGCCCTCTGCCCCCTAATCTCAGACCTACTCAAGCCCGTGTACCCACAAAGTCTATCCAGAGTATTCAAGAATATATGCTATGCTCCCCACTCTGGTATCTGACTATCATTCAGTGAGAACTTCAGAACATGACCTTTTTTTTTTTTTTACTTCTCAGAAGTAAAAAGGGTTTCTGTTTCATTTTGAGAAACTGTGCAATCATCACACTTTTTTGCACAAGCAACCTACTTTGCATCTTCTATGCGGAGAAAACATCCCTGAGACATACTTCCCAGCTAGCTGTGGGAAGTATCTGATGGTGGATTCCCCACCACCACCACCTTCTCCATGTACACGTACAATTCACCACTCCCTTTCCCTCAGCTTTACCTTCAGTCAAATTACTAAGCTACTATATCCTATGCCAAAACTGTCCACCATTTTTCCAGACACTTGAATGTAGCTGCAGTGCTCTGCACAGTAGCTCTGCCTTCCTATATCAAGTAAAATATGGAAAGGTAAGCCATCTAGATTCCAGTTTTTGTTGCAATGGCCAATGCAGTGGGCATCATGATGATTTGACAAAAGTTTTAACAACCAGATGCCCTTTCTGATACTAACTCCTTTGTCTGGGTTTAGAACTGGCACTGGATGGGTAGAATTGCTCCGATGGATACATGGAGCAATGAAGATGGATAAAGTGGGGAGTATTTACATGAGAGGATTAGTGAAGGTAATGGAGACATCTACAAAAGTGCAAGAGAAGACTGGCCATATTCAAAGGAGTCCAGAAGAACACATGGAAAAAGAAGTTACCAAAATGGCACTACCAGGAAGAAGGGGAAGAGGAAGACCAAAGGTGAGATGAAGAGATATTGTGTAGAGGGACATGAGAGAAAAGGAGATGTAAAAAAAAGATGCATCTGGTTGAAGCTGGTGGAGAGCCAGGATCCACAGCAGTGACCCCATTTAGATGGGACACGTGAGGAAACAAGAACAAGAGAAGGCAATGCAGTGGATGCATCTACATGTGTGCTTTAATGTGCATTAGCTTATTTTAATGCACATTAAAGCATCACTGAAAAAAACAGGGGCATTTATACACTTACTGCTTCATTCAATAACACACCAGAGATCTGCTGCGTCTGAGCAGATTTGATTAACTGAGTTTGCTCCGCACATGAGTAGGTTGCCGCGCTGTGTGCAGTTGTGTAAGTGGGGAAATGCACATGAGTGAGCAGAAAAGCTCTAAGGTGTTTTAGTTCAAAAGCACACCACCACCATTTTAGATAACGCACATTAAAATAAGCTAATGCACATTAAGCATCACTTAACTGTAGGCATTTATACATGTGCTCGGTGTAGGGAGGCTTTGATTAGAATGGATCCAAAAGCCACTCTGATTAAAGCACCCAGAGCATCTCGTGTATCAGCATCCCCGCGCTTCAAAATGGCGGCAGGGGTGCTTTATCTAAAGTTTGTTAAATGAGTCTGTACCAATATGCTGGAATTACAACGAGTCTGCTCTGATGCTCTAGGATTGCAGTGTTAGAGCAGCCTCCCTGCTCATGTATAGGCACCCTGTGCTCTTTAGTTAGTGCACATTAAGACAAGCTAATGTGCATTTTCCTAGTACTTCACAATGGAGGCACTAGATTTAATGCGCATTAACTAAAGGACTTCAATGCATGTGTAGATGCACAGTTCTTTGTTGGCTCTTGTGCATAGACAATGCGTAGGGGGTTCACAGCAGTGCACCTGCACTCCCTAAGAGCGCTGGTGCCCCTCTGAGAGCGAGCACTCTTGGCTTAGGTGACAGGCAGGGGGGGCAGGCAGAGCACTGGTATCCCCAGCCCCCCCTGAAAAGTGCCACTGGCACTTCTGGGCTCAGCGTCCGGCCACGGGGGGACCCCCCCCAGGTTGATTAACCGCCGGGGGATCCCTGCTTGGCCTGCCCTTGCCACTGACGCCTGCGTCACCGCCTGAGGGTGGTTGCTGTGCCCCCCCCCAGCCTCAGGAGGCACGTATCGCCTATGCTCTGGTATATGGGATTTTCTGAAGCATACAGCTCTGACTTCAGTCTATTATAACTGAGTCACTGTTTTATCATCCTTTGTTTTCATTTTTTATTCTTATATGAAGTTTCATTTATTGATGCAGCAGCATTACAAATGGACCCAACTAAAGGGCTGCCCTGCAGAGGGACAGAGTGTGAAGAGACAGAGTTTGTCCCAGTAGGGACACTGCTTGCCCTGAGGGCAAGTGAAGCTGCTTTGGAGGTAGCCCTCTTGGAAGTGGGAGGGGTGATATAACCCCAGCAGGGTTTGAATGAGAGATGCCCAGGAAGAGTCCTGGCCTGGGATTGGCTGATCGGGTTGCTTAAAAGAGGGGAGCAGTTTTCCCAGATAGAAAAACAATGGGGAAAGAGAGGGAGAGAGAGACAGGCTGGAGACCAGGACAAGGATCTCCCCACGGCCGCCCCTCCAAGAGCCCCTGGCAGAGCCCGGCAGAAGTAGCAGCAGAGGCTGCACGAGAGTGCTGCGCAGTGTCCATTCTGCCTCCTTTCCCTTGGAGCCCTGCCGGGGCAGGACAAGGGAGGAGCTGCGTGTGAGGAGACTCTAAGCCTGGGAAGACCCTGTGTGGCTGGGGAGCCACCACCTGCTGCACAGAGACCCCTGGACCTCGGAGAGGGACACCAGCAGCAGGGACCACCCCTGGCTCCTATGAAGGGATGCAGACGCAGTCCTGTTCTCTGAGACACCCAGCCAGGGGCAGTGCACACAGGGTCCTCAGTACACAGTGCACAAGTTATAGACTGTGTAAATAAGTTCTTGATGGTTTATTAGTTGGAGTATCAATGTATTTATTTATTGGTTCCTTATTTATTGTGGGTAATTTGTATACCCGTGATGTAATGTGTATCCAAGAAGCATGAACCCTTAAGCCACCATTGCCAGGTCATGCAGTGTAATGTGTTTTATTGCACTGGTTATATGTTACCTTGTAAATAATGAACTCCTGTAAATAGTTTTATAATGGTCTGCAAGGTTTTTGATTGTAAAGGGAGGCTTTTCACTCGGGGTCTCTGCAGCAGCTACCCAGGGACCTGAGCAGGGCTACCAGGTACCCCAGGATCCCACTATTCAGGTGAGGGCGCAGGTAGCGTCACACCCGGGGTTACATTAAAAATAGTCTTCGATTTCACTCTCTTGCTGATTAAGAGAAAACTTCCAGGTAGTTCATTTGAGATCATTTTCTTCATCACTTCTGGAAAATGCCTTCTCCCTGGCTCAAAACCTCCACCACCTAGCATTTTGTGCAGTCACTTAAACCTTTGGAGAGTTTGTGTAAAATTCCTACCAAATTGTCGTGGGAGTGTCTTATATCCACTTCACACTATACAAGATGCAAGGCAGTCAAGAATAAGGACTATATAGAGAGATAACTCATCATCATCATCATCATCAAGTTCTGATTTTTCTGATTGCAGGCGCATGATAATCAACTTCCCCAAGTATTTTTTCTTTCGGTTGCTGTTGTTTGTGGACTTAAATATTTTTGAACTAGCTGGAAATAATAGTAGCAATTGTTATCAAAGAGTATTTTTATCAACATTTGAGGACCGCAGATGGTGAGTTTCAGAGCAGAACAGAGCAGAAATAACCATACTGAACATCGTACAATAATTCAGGGGAATGTGAATGATGTAGTCAGCCATGCATCTCATCCTCTGCTCTTGCCTCCCACACAGAAATACTGTCTGCCCTTTCCTACAGACAATGTATGGCTGATAAACTCAACCTCCATGTCTACTACTGCGCTACGTCTTTGTGTAACAGCATAGGATGCCCATATGCATTAGATTTTCACTTCTTGTCACCGTCTTGAAGGCCTTCCCTAAGCTACCCCCTACTTATTTATATGGTCTGCTTCGTGTTCACATTCACCTCTTTGGTGCTCTGTCAGGGCTCCCCAACCTTGCCTGTATGTTTGTCATCTTCTCTTGTAGCCACCTCTGTACCAGCTTCCTCACAGTCCCTTGTGCATGGCCCAGCTTCTCTGAGCTCAGGACCAAAAGATCCTGCCCAGTCAACCTTTGGGTCTGTCTTCAAGCCAAATCTAATTTATTGCTTTCAATGCCTTGACCACATTTCCTCTGCCCACTTCTCTACTTTTAAGGCCATATCTTGAAGACATTCAAGAGGGTTAAGGAAAATCAACCAAGAGTATGACATCAGTCCTTTGAAGAGAACATACTAAAGACACCTTAACGAGACCAGCCCCACAAGAATGGAAGGAGTTTTAACCAATATTAATATTGGCTTGGGCAGAGTCACCTTACCTTTCCTAAGTGCAGAAAACCCTAGCAGCCTAAGCCCCAAGATGCAAGGAGTTCGGAAAGCACCCCTCACAACTGCATGCTCCTGTAAGCAAATGAAGGCATTCAGTAATGATTTGGCCCTAGTGACAGTATCCACAGAAAGCACCCATCCTTCACAAGCATGGCCTGCCCGTCCCCCCGCCCTTTTCCAGACAGCAATTATTAAAGCAAGAAAGCAAACCAGAATCAAACCTTTTCCTGGGTGGAAGAAGCTGAGAGTGATCTGCATGTGTTTACAAGCTGAAATCTAATCTTGCCAAGGTACTTGAGCACCACAGACCCTTTACAGGCTGGTGGAGGAGAGAGCACAGATGTTCCCATGGCCCCATCCTGGCAAAGCTGCCTTCGAGAGACCTAATGCTTCTGCATGGAAAGCAGCAGTGCATGAGCGAGCTGCTCTCTTTCAGCTTCCCCAATCACTTGGGCTTCCCTTGCCCCACTGGGAGGCCTCAGGGGTAGATGTGTTGGATGCCCTCTTCGCTAGCTCTGCCAATTATGCTAGGCAGGCCAGTGCTTTTGCTTTACTAATTGAGGCAGCCAGTACATAATTAAACCAGGCTCCCCATTGCTTTGCAATCTTGTCTAGCTATTTGGCCAGGTGGGGCCCTACCATGTACCCTGCTCCCATCCTATTACCTTGCTTTTTCACCTCCAATTTATCAAACATCCCCTTCCCCAGTGTTCAGCATGATGAATGCCCTCTCTACATTCCTGCATATCAAAAATCAGAAGGGCAGGCTTACTCTCTGCTGAATTTCCCTGCTTCACCTTATCCAGCAGATGGATTCCTGGTTATTGCTGTCTGCTCTGACCCGCTTCTCCCCTTCCATCACCTGTCTGCTGAAACTCCAGGGTTATCAAAGGCCTAGGGAATGGTATTCCCATTCACACAGGCCTCCCTCCTCCTGGTTAACCCCTTCCTCCTCAATGCTAGGGCAGCTTGCATTATATCAATAGACTAAATGATATCTCCCTTCACCCAAGTCTAGGCTCTAGACTTTACCTGGGGCTACTCTCCCAAGGGCTGTGGGAAGTTTAAAAGTATTCCTGTGCAGGATGCAGACTCCCTCCCCCTTTCTTAGTGAGGTCGTTTGGTTAGTATAAGCACACTATCCTCATGCTATATATGACTATATATCATCTGCTTCCAAGGGCAAATCAAGATGGTCTACACTATAACCCACTTCCGATTTCAGACTTGGCATAAAAGAACATGCCTGTCTCTATGCACCAGTGCAGTGTGGAGATCGTCTGAGGGCCTCTTGAGGATAGTCACTAGAGGTGGGGCTCCTTCGGCTGGACACATATGCATTACCAAGATTAAGGTGGAGTTAAAAATGCTGAAATCTCAGGAGTGCCTCTCCCGACTAGCCCCTTCAGAAATTCCACAAAAAGAAAAACACGAACAATGAAAACCCCACCGAGCCTGGGCTGCCTCCCAAGACCACAGAGGCCAAAAGGGAAAAATTAATTTCCCCTTGAGAGTATAAAGCTCCCGGTCATTACCATAGGAGTTGATGGGGTTTCAACAAGAGATATTTTTAAGATAATTATCTATGCTGAAACGGCCAATTTCCAGACTGGCAGAAAGGTGTTGGATGGAGAGGAGTCTGAGGTTTTCAGGCGGCTCCTGATAAAGTGCAAATTAACTTATAAATGCTTACTCCTGCTCCAGACCTGTAATTTGGGGGACACTGAGGGAAAAGAGCACACTCCCTGCTGCACGGGGAATCCACAGATGCTGTTTTCCTGAAGTCTGCTCAAAGGCCTTTCCTCACCCATACGGGAGGAGCACACATCCCCCACAGGTTACTGGGACATGTGAATGTATGCCCTGCTGTGCTCTCTGACAGCTCCAGGTAGAGACCCATCCCATGACAGTGGGCAGACTGTTGCTCTCCAGTGACTGCCCCAGCTGTGTGTTACCCAAGGATCAGGTGTACAAGATCCCTGCTAAGTCCCCTGAGCTTATCAGGTGCTTTTAAGAAGCCTCAGCTGGCAGTAGAAAGTGGCTGAAGAACGTAATTTTTCCTGCATTAAAGGCTGTCTTTGAAGTTGTACCAGATGGTTATCTGAAAAGCAGCCTCCAAAGAACCAGGTAGGTTCCAGTTAATGTATCTCATATACCATAAACACGCATAGACTCCCTTTTAAACATGCATGCTCTAAGGATCGCATAGCTCTACGGAAGTGACTATTTCATCTAGTCTATACATTGTGTGCACTACTGTGGGGAAAGGTCTGAGGCCTCCTCTTCCCCTATAGATTACCCATGCCCAGGCTCCCCAAAAGCAGCTGTAGGGCTGGAGTCTGTCATTCAGGCTGAGACCTTGCATAGCCCCAAGTTTCCTCTGAAGTGTGAGGCTGGCTGTGTTTTAAGCCCAATTTCCTTCGGCTGGGAAGTGTTTGTTAGTATTGCCTTTCAGCTCGGACGCAGAGTGTAAAATAGCAACCATGTGCTTGCAGCCTACTGATAATCACTAGAATATACCTACACAGAAAATAAGTGTTGGGAATGTTGTTTAATTATGATGTATTCATTTGCACTGCGGTGGCTGAAATATTTGCTTCAAGCTTTTGAGGGAGCCTATGCAAAAACATTTCTCACAGCTGACTAGCTTCAGAGTGAAGCACATTGGCTGTTGCTTAACTCTCAGCACAGTGTTCGTGACCAAGCACGATAATCAAAGAACATCTTTTCACTTCCTAAGGCAGCAAAGCTAGTTGATCAAGCATAGAAGCAACCCACTATATTAGCAAGTTCAAATATAAATACAGAGGCTATGCCTCTTCTTTAAAAGCCAGCCTGGTTTATGAGTCCCCATTTCATTAGTAAGTTTTAAAGGGAACACTAGCTTATGTCCCAAAAAGCTAATCAGAGGTACAATCAGATCTTGAGAGAGAAATGCAAGGTTGTAAAACCCCAAAGCTAAATACATAAAGGTATTTTGAAGACAAACATGTTCATCACATCATGAGTGTTTTGTTTGTGTCTTACCCAGGACTGCAAGGAACCATAACCACAAATACTTCACATGGTACTTTGAATTTAATAGCTCACATGGGCTACTGTCTGAATTACTGCCTTTTATTTTATGACTAAATTAATATTATATACACAAGAGCACACTTAAAATACCCAATAGGGTAAAAGAAATGATTGCTGTGTTGAAAAATATAATTTTTTATGCTCAGGCATTATTAGTAAAGCCACATTCCCTAGTCCATTAATGTGCATACATTTAAATTTTCTCTTTTTTTTTTCCTTTGACCTTTATTTTCAGATGCTACAGCATGTTATCTTAAAGCTTTAATAAAACAGTAATTCACTCATGCTTTTTATGGCCTACTAATTTGTCTGTGTTCCCATATATTGGGTTTCATAACTTTTATATGCAAATCAATAAAAGCTCCTTTGCTATCTCATTTAAATCATTGAATAATTAACAAGTCCCAGCCCCCAACTCACCTAAACTGTGAGATCAGAAGCTAGGACTCACATGAGTTAAGCTAAAAATGAGAAGGAAGCACAATGCATTTCAAAATAAAAAAAGATTCAAAAGAAATCCATCTTATTTAAACCTGGTTTGGAAAACTGTGCTAATAAGGAGAAGATTATCCTGTTTCCAGAAAAAGTGTCCTGACCTCGTCTACAGTAACTCTAAAAGGAAAAGAAAATTATAACCCATGTGAATGTGACACTAAGGTTCTGATAATAAGAAAAAATATTCCAAAGTTAATGCTCTTGACTCCATGTTGAACTCAATCTACTGTGTTTGGATTTTGCAAGCATTGAATAATATGGCTACAGCTTATTGTGGTGACCTGCATTATTATGACCATGATGAGGTCTCAGAAACCCTGTAACAGACTAACAAAGCCATGGGATTTGCCACAGACTCCATCCCTTTTGCATTACTATACTCCAAGCTTTCTGTTTTAATTTTATTTCTAGTTTCCATGGTTGTGAATATAACCTCAGCAACGTGACTCACATGAAACCAAGACAGTGATACCTGCCTGAGTTTGCAGACGGCCTGAATCAATGGCTCAATGTGGAACTACTCATTCATCTTTTTAGTGTGTTAGTATATATAGTGAAAACTTCTACTTCATCAGAACCAAAATGTTTTGGAGAAATATATCAGCTTAGATTTTTTTTTTAAATATTAGCATTATTTTTCAGGTCCAGGGTATATGTATATGTGTGTTTCCGTGTGTGTAGGCCTGCACACATACATACATCTTTATATGCAGGTGTATGGAAGTGTGTTAAACATGTTAAGCAAAGGCTCCAGAATAGGTACAAGTCAGGTGAACCTGAAATCAAGGAACTCAACTAGGATGTAGGATTCCAGTTTCAAGCAGCTATTTTGAGTCAGGAAGAGCAGGGAATAAAACCTAGGTTTTTTCCATATCCTATATGTCTGTCCTAGCAACTGATATTGGTTATCCTAGGGCCTCTCTCCCTCTCATGTGCTAGTGTCATTTTTATACTGCATCCCAACAGAAACAAATTCTGAAACCTTCATTTTTTTCATCAAAACAAAGGGTTTTTTTGGCCCAACCAGATCTCAATGTGATCCCAGAAGGCTCAAACTGACAATTCTCTCTTAACAGCTCATTATCAATCTATTTTGAGTGGTAGCATCCAGGTTTAACCTCAATCCCACACTACTTTGTAACAGTGAAAATTGGGCATAAAACAAAGGTACAAGGCCCTGGCAACACTGGAGGAGAAGGAGGACGAGGAGGCAACTGGAGAGAAGGCAACTCCACACTCTCCATGCTCCAAACAGGCCAAAGCAGCTAAGCAGTCCTGGAGGAGAAAGCGTCGAGTGATCATCATAGGCGACTTCATCCTGAGAGGTACAGAGGGCCCCATCCGTCACCAGGACCTCTCAACACGCAAGGTCTACTGCCTACCTGGAGCAAAGATTCAGGACATGAAGGGGATGATCCAAGCCATGATCCAGCCCACTGATTACTAACCCATGGTCCTAATCCATGTGGGTACTAATGACGCAGCCAGGAGAAGCCCTGATCACCTGATGCCGGACTACCACGCTCTGGGGGGCATGCTGAAGGAGATAGGTGCACAGGTGGTATTCTTTTCTGTCCTACCAGTGAGCGGACATGGAAGACGGCATGAGACGTGCATCACAGAGACCAACTGGTGGCTTCGGGAACGGTGTCTTGAGGCGGGCTTTGGCTTCTTTGACAACAACTTGCACATCACGACGAGAGACATACTCGGATGGGATGGGCTCCACCTTTCCCCTAAAGGTAAGCGTGTGTTCTCTTCTAGGTTGGCGGATCTCTTCCAGCGGACTTTAAACTAGGCTCACTGGGGGAAGGGGAAGATAGGGGCAGAGGAAGCCTTGGACCGCTAAACCAAGCAGCACTCACAAGTACAGCCCAGCCTAGACCGACAAGTGGAACATATACACAGGTAAGCAATGGGGGCCAGGGCAAT
>NW_017728947.1:102157945-102192115 GCF_001723895.1 Crocodylus porosus
ACTCCCTTCTCGTCAGTGCAGAGGCAGAAAAGGATCTTGGAGTCATCATTGATGCCAAGATGAACATGGGCCGGCAGTGTGGGGACGCAGTCAGGAAGGCCAACCGCACTTTGTCATGCATCCGCAGATGCATCTCGAGCAGGTTCAAGGAGGTGATCCTCCCCCTCCATGTGGCACTGGTCAGGCTGCAGCTGGAGTACTGCGTCCAGTTCTGGGCACCACACTTCAGCAGGGATGTGGACTATATGGAGAGTGTCCAGAGAAGGGTCACCCACATGATCATGGGGCATCAGGACAGGCCCTACGAGGAGAGGCTACGGGACCTGAACCTGTTCAGCCTTCACAAGAGAAGTCTGAGGGGGATCTAGTGGCCTGGTACAAACTAGTCAGAGGGGACCAGCAGGCACTGGGGAAGTCCTTGTTCCCCCGAGCACTGCCAGGAGTGACAAGAAATAATGGTCACAAGCTGTTGGGTAGATTCAGACTAGATATTAGGAGGCGCTACTTCACTGTCAGGGCAGCTAGGATCTGGAACCAACTTCCAAGGGAAGTGGTGCTGGCTCCCACCCTGGGGGTCTTTAAGACAAGGCTCGACAATCACTTTGCTGGGGTCGTCTGACCCCAGTATTCTTTCCTGCCATGGCAGGGGGTTGGACTTGATGATCTGCTCAGGTCCCTTCTGACCCTACTAACTATGAAACTATGATAGAATCCACGGGTAACTGCACTAGTTATCTGATTCATTTTCATCTTCAATTCATTTTAAAAATGCTCTTTTTTCATAGGTTCCTGGATGCACCGAACCTCTGACACTAAGGCGAGGAGTGGAATGGAGTTGCCTGGAAGCCTTAATACTCGGTACTTACCCAGTGTCAGACCACAGCATGGAGACAGTGATAAGAGGGGCTTTGAAACATGCATTGGGCTAATTTAAAAAATCAGCAGTGAGCACTTGAAGGCATGCATGACTACAGCATGAATCTGTATGAATAGTATAAGGCTTAAAAAGTCTCTCCTGCAGCTTCTGGGCAGGATTAGATAGATGAATATATCTGTATCAAAAAAAAGAGAGAGAGAACTCTGAAGGTGCCACGCAAAGGAAACAGAGCCACCTTCCCCCCTCAACTAGCCTCCCCATCTGGCAGGAACCTGCAGTGACCCAGAGCTCTTTGTGTAGCTCAGATGTGATCCCTTTTCCCACCAATTGGTGCAGGTGGCACAACCAGCTGGGTGCCCCCCACTCTCTGGTAATCTTTGGTGACCATATTAGCTGCTTGCAGCTGTGGGTAGCTGTGCAGACTGGTCTTGCCATAGGAGGACCACAAATGTGACTTTGTGGTAAAGGCTGCATTTGTCACACTACTCAGAGCAAAGCTAACAAGTGTTTCCAGCTCCCACTCTACAGGCGGCATCAGCCAAAACCCACTACACCCTGGGTACCGAGGAGAGGAACCATCAGATACTGGCTTCAGGGCAGCTCAAGCTTCAAGCCTTGCACCGAGAGTGAAGTTACATATTACACTTAGACCATACTAAGGGCACTTAAAACACAAGCGCCCACACATTAAAGCCCATTAACTCATGCTAAATGCCCTCTGAGCATCTCACAGTTATGTCACTTCAGGCAAGGGTTCACTCTGGGCCATGCTACCTTGCTTGTGTTGGAGTAACCTCAGTCTTCTTCCTGGAGATAAAACGAGCAATTTGTAGTCCTCCAGCATCCCAGGAGGCTCCATTCCCAGCTCCCCCTCAACCCAAAGCAGGGACGGAGCCTAGCTGTCCTAACTTCTAGCTGTGCCCCCACTTGCCAGCCCTCTAGTAGCAAGTCAGAACTGTGCAGGGAAAAAATGGTAGTAATCTTTAATATGCAGCTTCTCACAGCATGTTCCAACTTTAACACAGCTTAATGTTGCACAGATTTAGTTTAAGTGTAACATGTACCTTCACCCTCTGAGTCATTCAGTGATAAAAAAGGAACATCTGGGCATTTTTACATATGCAAGCACCACAGCGCTGGGTGCTTTGAAAAGTGCCCAGCGCTGCGTCACTCGCAGTTGCATAAGCAGCAAAATGCGCATCAGCACTGAGGAAATGGCAGTAGCGTGCTTTTGAACTAAAACACGTAGAAGGTATCTTAGTTCAAAAGTGCACTGCCACCATGTTCTGCATGCCGACGCATATTTCAATGCTTATAAAACTGCATGGAGTGCAGCACAGTTCACATCAGCTTGCATGCGGAGCTACTCGATTAATCGAGTCTGCTCCAAAGCGGCAGACCTCTGATGCGTCGAGGGACAAAAAGGTAAGTGTATAAATGCCCTTTAATTTCAGGTCTGAGGGTTCTGCCCCCCCAGCATTTCTACACATGCCTCCTTCTACCCCCTACTGCTGAGTACCACTGAGATGAGGATGAAAGGTACCTCACTGCAGCAGAGTGAGACAGGGCAGGGTGGCACCCTAAAGACTAACTCATGTGGAGAGGCACGAGCTTTCACCTATGTCATCAGATGCTATGAATGGACTTTAAGAGAGCAAAGGTACTAAGCTAAAAGGAATAAGGCAACTTAAATTCAAAGGATAGGGGAGGAAAGGAGGGACACTGATGAAAGGGACAAAGGCAGGTTGAAGAAGTCAAAAGGGACAGACAAAGCGGGTAACTCACTGAAGGACAAAGGAGTTATAAAACTTAATCCAGGGATAAGAATAGGATAAGAATTAAGAATTACGAGTTGCTGCTGGGACCATACCTACCACAATCCAGTCTGTGGGTGATTTCTTGTTGCACCATTTCATGTTCAAGTCTGTTCTTGAAGTTTTGCTGTTTAAGAATAGCTACTCTGAGGTCAGCGACAGGATGTCCAGGGAGATTAAACTGTTCTACCACAACCTTTTGTGTCTTCCTGGAACTGATGTTGGGTCCCAGAGGGATCACCCCAATGCAGCCAGCCAATGAAACCCATGTAGACAGCAGAGAAGCACTGTAAGCAGGTGATGACATATATGACATTGGTAGAGGTGCAGGTAAATGAATCCCAAATGTTATAATCTGTTGTTTTGTCAAATCATGATGTGATCTGTATTGATGAGGAGGAACAGCAGGCATCTGGGTCTGTCGCAAAGCTTAGTGCCTCGGTGAGAACAAGAATTATTCTGTTGCTGGAGGGATGACATTTCAGGTTGCAGGGTGCCAATAAGCAGCACTCAGGCCTAACTGTCCTGCAATCCAGAATAGTCTTGTCCCCCTCGGATGACTGGAAATGGCTGTCATTTTCCATGTGAAGTTGGAGGTCAATAATGATGTGTCCAGGGATATCCAAGATGGGGGCTATAGGTAACAGCCAGAGGAATTCTGTTTTCCTTGAGTGCTTGTACGCGACAGGGGCTTAATCCTCAGGGTTTTATTCTGTGCCTCCTAAATTGAAGTGGGTTCTTAATTGAAACCTACCATTTCAATTTTTCTGTCATGTTCTGCCAAGGGGCCAAAACTTTTTTTTTTTGTGTCAGATCTGCAACCTACTAAATGGGTACTTTGCGTCGGTCTTTCACCAATCCCATGGGATGCCCCAGCCCATTACAGGACAGGGAGGCCTGGATGAGGGAGCTTCCTTGTCCCCCATCAATGCTGACCTTGTGAAGGAAAGGAACACCTTGAGAGGCTGGATACCAACAAGTCAGCTGGCCCTGACAGTTTACACCCCAGGGTACTCAAGGAGCGGGTAGGCATCATAGCCCAGTCCCTGGTATGGATCTTCCAGAACTCCTGGCACTCTGGTGTAGTGCCCAAAGACTGGAAGAAGGCCAATGTGGTGCCGATCTTCAAGAAAGGGAGGAAAGTAGATCCAGCAAACTACAGGGCCATCAGCCTGACCTCTATCCTGGGGAAGGTCTTAGAAAAAATCATCAAAGAGGCCATTCTTAATGGACTGGCTAATGGCAACATCCTGAGGGATAGCCAGCATGGGTTTGTTGCTGGTAGGTCTTGCTTGACCAATCTCATTTCCTTTATGACCAGGTGACCTATCACCTGGACAAGGGAGAAGACATTGACGTCATAGATCTTGACTTCATAAAAGCCTTCTATCTGGTATCCCATGATCACCCCTCAGCAAAACTGGCCAACTGCAGCCTCAGATCCACCATGATCCACTGGCTGGGAAATTGACTCTGTAGTCAGACCAAGAAGGTGGTGGTTGATGGAAGTCAATCGTCGTGGTGCCCTGTGACCAGTGGGGTCCCTCAAGGCTCTGTCCTTGGACCTGTATTGTTCAATAGCTTCATTAACGATGTGGACACTGGAGTCAGAAGCAGACTGGCCAAGTTTGCCAATGATAGCAAACTCTGGGGTAAAGCATCCACACCTGAGGACAGGAGAGTGATCCAGGCTGACCTTGGCAGGCTCAGGAAATGCTTGGACAAGAACCTGATGGTGTTTAACATTGAAAAATGCAAGGTTCTCCACCTTGGGAGGAAAAACCAGCACCATCCTTATCGGCTCGGCAGTGCTACACTGGCTAGCACTATGGATGAAAGGAACTGGGGGGTCATGATTGATCGCAAGATTGAACCTGCAATGCGATGCTGCGGCTAGTAAAGAAACCAAAACTCTGGCTTGCATCCATAGGTGCTTCTCAAGCAAATCCCAGGACATCATTCTCCCATTGTACTCGGCCTTGGTGAGGCCGCAGCTGGAGTACTGCGTCCAGTTTTGGGCTCCGCAATTCAAAAAGGATGTGGAGAAGCTTGAAAGCATCCAAAGAAGAGCCACGCACGTGATCAGAGGTCAGGAAAACAGACCTTACAATGACAGGCTGGGGCACTCTTCAGCCTAGAAAAGCACAGGCTCAGGGGCGATCTGATGGCCACCTATAAGTTTATAAGGGGTGTCCACCAGGATCTGGGGGAATGTTTGTTCACCAGAGTGTCCCAAGGGATGACAAGGTCTAACAGTTATAAACTCCTCCAGGACTGTTTTAGGCTGGACATAAAGAAGAATTTCTTTATTGTCCGAGTCCCTAAGGTCTGGAATAGCCTGCCATCAAGTGCCTACTCTGAATGCCTTCAAGAGAAATTTGGATGTTTTTCTTGCTGGGATCCCATGACCTCAGCTGACTTCCTACCCCTGGGGTAGGGGGCTGGACTTGATGATCTTCTGAGGTCCCTTCCAGCCCTAATGTCTATGAAATCTAGCCATGGCTGGGCGGGGTAAGCTGCCAGTGAGCTGAAAAGCCCCTGAACTGTGGGGGCCCTGGTCCTTCCCTCCACAGCAGTGGCACCCCCGGGGCTGCCTGGGTAGGCTGCTAGTGGGCCAGGTGCTGTCCAAGGTCAGAGGCAGTACTCAGCCCAATCCACTTCTTCCCCAAGCCCACCTGGGGAGCAGTGCCAAGGGACTTCCAATAGGTGGGCTCATGGAAAAGTTGGATCGGGCCAGGTGCTGCCTCTGAGCTGGGGCACCACCTGGCCTGCTAGCAGCCCACTGAGGCAGACCCAGGAGGTATACCACCACAGAGGGATGGATTGGGTCCCTTCACAGCTCAAGGCCCTCTGGGCCCACCGGCAGCTCACCCCGATCGCAGAAGAGATGGGCAGGCTCTGCCAAAAAGGAAAAAATGGGGATCAGGCACCTGCTAAAGGCAGAAGCGGTGAGGGGCCTGATCCTTTTTTTCTGCAGAGCCCACCTGCCTTTCCCGTGGCCGGAGGGATGAGCTAACAGCTGCTTCACTGCAATTTGCAACATTGCAAACTAAATTACATCCAGATGTAGTTTAGTTTGCAATGATTCAAACTCATCTAAAACTCTCAAAATTGGTGCATGTGTAACATGTGATGCCATTAAGCCATACAAATGACATTTTTGTCACATGTATATAACAACCATCACATGTACAAGTGCCCCTTATCACAGGCTTGGCATTATAGTGAGTCAGAGAGGAATCTGAGTAGAATAGATTAATGCTACTGGCAAGGATTTTTGTGGGGGATATCTTTCATTGAACCAGTATATGGTTTGGATAGACTTAGACAAGTTGTCAAATGTAATGCTTTCTTTTCACATCTGTTACTGCACATTTTAGGGGTTCTTACCTTTTGAATTGGTGCCACAGTGCTTTACACAGGATGCTTATTCAGACTTGCAGTTCACTTAATAGCTCCTTCTGAGTCCTAAAAACACCGTTCTGAATCAAAAAATGATCATCAAAATACAGAAACCTGGTAAACGTTCTGTGTTATATAATAACTGTTCACTGTTTTTAATTGTTCTACAGTTGGAGTGAAAAAATGCAATGTATGTAGCAGGCACCTGAGGCTGCTGAGATAACTAATGATCTGTGATGTTGTGTTATGCTGGGTGTGTACATTTGCATTTACTCTGGCTTAAATTTACTGTGCAGTAAATTACTGTGCAGCAAGCAGGAATGAACCAGCATTTACATGTGTTAGCATTAATTACATTTAGTCCCAAGTCAGTCCACATACACAGTGTTAATGCACAGTAAAGTGTCTTCACGTATGTTACTCCGCAGTAAACAACTAGACATAAATTTGATACCTGCATCATCTGCTCAAGTAAGCATAAGTCACCATACTTACTGCTCAGTACAGGCGTGCATATGTAGATGTGCATCTATACTGTGCAGTAATTTCAGTTACTACACAATGAATTCACACGTATAGACATGCCCACCGGCAACATCTCTGATACCAAAAGGAGATAGGTATGTTCAACTTGTTAAAAAGGCACTTAAGACAGGACATGATAACAGTCTTCAAATACTTAAAGGCCTGCCATAAAGAGGGGCAATGCCTTTTCTCTCTTGCTCTAGAGAGGAGGATGCAGACCAATGGCATGAAGTGGCAGCAAAGTTTAGATTGGATATCCAGAAAAACTTCTTCACTGTGAGAACAGTGAGGTGATGGAATAGACAGGAAGGTTATGGACTCTCCATCACTGGAGGTATTCAAGAAAAGGTTGGATAGCCACTGCTTGGGGATGACCTAGGGGTAGCTATGCATATGTTCTACCAAGGATATTTCCCAGCTTCTGGGCTTTGCTGGTTGTCCCTGCCCAACCTCCCCCTTTTTCTGCTACATGTGTCAAGGTGCTTTTAAGCCTTCCTCAGAGGCACCGGGTGTTGACTACAGCTAAAGCTGGGAACTTTGACTGTGGTGTATCAGTGCTCCTGCTAGGACCAAAGCTAGAAGTTCCTGGCTAGACGGTCTTGCACCTCCACTCAGATTCAGACTGATTGCCATATTTGGGGTTAAGAGGGAATTTTACCCCATGGTCAGATTGCTATGGACTATGGGAGGTTTTGCCTTCCTCTATAGCAGAGGGCATGGCCCTCTACTCAGGATTTCTTGAGCTTATATTATATTGATTACATTTCATACAAGCAGGATGTTGGCTACTGGTTCCTCTCCTTTACCGGTGTCAGGTTAAGGTGTTGGTCTGTGTCAGGATTAAGAGTAGTTGTATGTTGAGTTTAGATGATGGTTTGCATAGGATTGTTTGGCTAGAGATGATCCTGCCTCAGGCAGGGAGTTGGACTAGATGATCTCTGGAGGTCCCTTCCAGCCTGACATCTCTTTGATTCTATGAAAAGCTTGTCTGACCCAGCATATCAAGAATTATAATACTGAAGTTTTTGGTATACTTATACTATTTTAATCACATGATACAACCAGCCAGACACTAAAAGATAAGCCACGAACCAAGTGGAATTTTCAAAAATTCTAAATGTTGGCCCATCTCTCACCCCATTGAAGTCAATGAGTATTTTACCATCAATTTCAGTAAGAGCAGACTTAGGATATCACTAGGTGAATATTATTTATTATTTCATCTAATTATGAATTTCAAGAAGAGTCTGACCAAGTAGAAAGGCCTGGTCCAACACCACTGAAAGTAAAGGGATTTTTTCTATTGCTTTGAATTGGCCTTGATTCAACCTTTAAATCATTAAACTCAGACACTTGAGGTTGGTAATATGCTGTGGTGTGGAGGTATGTATATATACTTACGTGTGTGTAGCAGAAATTAATTTGAGTGTTTATCACTTTGTGCTGAAAGGATTTTGAATTACCAGCATTTAAGCAATTAAAATAAACATTTATAAATATTTTCCATTCCTAACTTCCAAATTAATTTTGTTTAAAATGTTCCATAACCAATTTAACATTGTGCTGTACTAAATGGGCAATTATTTCAACATTGATTTTCTTAAAACATCTTTATGGTATAGAATTACATAGGATTCCTACTTGGACTTGATTACTTACAATAAATTCCTTAGGCTTTATTATTCCTGGTCAATTTTCAACATTTGACATTAAATTCATACATTTAATTTTATTGTACTCTCATAACCATCATAATTTATTGGCGAATCTGTTTATTTATTCTTTACTTCAGTTAAGGCTCATAAATTCAAGGGCTGCCTGCTGCTCTGTAACCAAAAAGCAAGGTTCACTCCAGTGAATTTGGGGGCTGAAGGGTTTTGGCCTAGTGCTACAGAGAAAACTGAATGCTCATAACTGTGTTCTTATCTTAAACTCTACTAATTTATGTATTTTAGGAAAATGCTTATACTGGCTGATTTTGGTCAACTGTGGTTTTCCTACTCTATCCTTCGAAAAAATGGCAATAAAACTGTTTCAAAATACCATTTTTAATCTAGTGAGCCTCTTTTAATTAGACCAGGTTCAAATTTAAAAATTAGCTGCAGCAGTGTATGGTCCGTGTATGTTTCCAAGCTTATTAAAGCCCCCATCCTTCCAACATTTATTCACGTTTGCCTGTAAGTATGGTGGGAAGTCTCATTAACTGCAAACCCTTAGGAATAGCAGACAGTGGATCCAGATGTGTGATTAGAGTAACACCATTGATTGAAGCCTCTGAATTATACCAGGAATGAAGTTGGCCCAATGTGTTTTAATTAACATGTATCTCAGATAATTAAACCTATAATTACTAGCTTAAAAATATGAAGCTAAAAAGGAAAAAAAGAAAAGGAAAAAATTATTTCATTGTACACTGGCATTCCCAGAGCTGGTGAAGGAGTGGAAGAGAACCACAGGATATATGGGCCGAGCTGCATGACTTTGCAGTCACCACACCAAAATAAAAGACTATCACTCCCTGTGGTCAAGCCCTGTGAGCACCTTGGGAGTGGAGTCCCCCTCCAACTTGTCTGCCATGTCTTTGGTGTTTAAAAAGAAATAGGAGAGTTCAGTGCCATTATTATGGGTTTCTATACCCTCCTCCCTTTGGGGATTACTCATAAAGTGATGTATCGATGGCTTGGGGCTCCACCTTCCCTATACCCTGTCCACGCGCCAGCCACGATGTCACCAGGAATGCATTTGTCACAGCCACTGGGTTCCCATGAAGGTATTAGCGCTAGAACTGCACCAATGGAGTCTTACTCTACATCTCCCATGAAGCAACAGTAAGTTTACTGCTGCTGCCTAGAAACCCAAGCTCTGAGTATCAGAGTGGATTATACTGGGACAAAAGAAACAACAGAATAATAATACACTCTGAGGTAGAAGCATGTGATCCCTTGCCTCTTGGATCCTTCCCCAAGTAAGTCTCTAAGGGGTCCCAAAATACTCCAGCCCCAGATCCTGCTCTGGGCCTGGATGTCTCATTTGTCCCAGTCTTCTGGTGAGCCCCTATCAACATCCAAAAGTAAATGGGGGGGAAAAAATGGAAAATGGGGCCTTAAGGCTCCAAAGCTGAGCTGGCCAACTGAGGAGCCAAAATCTCCTAAAATGCTCACCAGTAAAGTGAAAGTACAGGTGAAACTGCACTTACTGTCCTATCAGCTAGGCTGACTTCATCAGGCACCGGCTCACAACTCTCCTGGGGCTCCTTCACCCCTGAAATTCCCTACCCGGGTCTGTCAGCTTCCTAGGTCTGGAGGGGCCAACAGCCCTTAGTCCCTCTTCGTTTCTCTCTTCAGGGACTCCTCAGGAAACTGCCGACCTATTGTGTGTGGACAAACCTTCCACTTCCTGAACCCTACTGCCCAGGGGGCAGTTCTAGCACCATGCCAACCCCCTCCCCCAACACACACCCCTGCCCCTGGGGATGTGACCTTCCCACCCCCAGGGGTGCAACCCTGTGCAAACAACCTGCAGAGCACATGTCAGATAACCAGGTCACAGGGCATGGACTGATCTGGGAGTACAGTCTAGAAAGGTTTGTGGAGAGACAAGGTATGGGGTCAGACTGGGTCCCCATCAGCTGGAGCTTCCTTCCAATGGCTGGGGCAGTAGCTTCCTCAAAAGCACCTTTCCTCACTGCTCCCACCTCCCAACTACCCCAGGAAGCATAACAAGCACCCCTCCACACACACACACACACACACACACACACCAGTCCCAAATCCCAATTTATTAAAACATGAGACCTTCTTTAATTAACTTCCTCTTTATTACTTTTCCCATTCTTTTTTTACTTATTTTTATTTTATGTTTCAGCAGCTGACTTCCTCCATTTCACCACCCTTTCCACACCCCCATTTTCTTTCCACCTCCCATTTCATTATCCCCATCCCATTAACTCTCCACCTCCCAGCCAGGGCCATCCCTGGGGGTGGAGGGCAAATTGGGGCAACCACCCTGGGCCCCACACTTTGAGGGGCCCCACTGAGTGGGGCAGAGCAGCAGTGGCAGGGAGCTGGGCAGAGTGGCAGCTCTGTGTCCAGCCGCTCACTATCCACTGCCCGTCACGGCTGGAATTGGTGGCAGCAGCTTCTTCAGATCCAGGGCCCAGCTTGGAGCGGTGCTGGAGCTGGGGCCCTGCATGGGCTTATTTGCCTCAGGACCCACACCCTGCTTGGGTCAGCTCTGCTCCTAGCTTCATGTTCCTGCCCCCCCCACAACTCATCTCTCACAAACCCCCACCTAGAGCAGGGATAGAAGCCTGTCCTATCTCACCAGCCCTCTAGTGACAACTCCAAGCTGTGCCAGTGAGGGACAGTCAGAGAAGGTTTTTAGCCTTAAGGTGTGACTGCTCCAAACTTGAGCTAGGACTAACACTGAGTAGCTGAAAGTGAAACATGTAACAAGGCCCTTTGGTTCTGGCAGATCCTCCAGCTGTGATTTAAGGGCTCCTCATTTTCTAGGTCTATATGTATCCCTGACCCCACTATGTCTTTGGGATCCTGGATATGTTATTGGGGAGCTGGTGGGATCTTTCAGTCTTTCTTGTCACTGCTAACCCTGTAGGTACTCCCTAAGACCCTCATATTGTCCTCTACACTTATAATACAATGGAGTGCTTTTCCCTTATTGCACTCCTGTCTGGGAGCCCAGCAATGTTCTCTCTGATTCACTTGGCCATAGAGTTGTTGACTATCTGTTCATTATGCTGTGTAGGAATCAGCTGGGTCTCTGCACACTTCCCTCTTCAAGAAGCAATGAAGTCCAGGACCTCATGGGGCCATGCTGAAGCATGAGGCATGACTCTCCATACTCAGACATATGTCACAGCAATGTCACATTCCCATGAGGTGAAATCACAAGCCTAGGTGTCAAGATTTAAATAAGGAGGTAATATCCAATCAAGATGACCCTATAGCAGTACTAGACACACCAATAGATGGATAGGTGACTTAGTACCAGCCAAGCAGTGTAAGATACCAATGGAAGATCCTAGCAGTTGTACAACTGTTCTTCTGAGACGGGATACTTTCATGCCCTCCCCTACACTCTTGTGGGAAACTCATTTTGTACTTCAGTAAACCTGTTCCAAAGGGGACTCAGTAGCATGTGAAAACATCTGATTGTCCTTAGTACAAGCCTGTGGATGCAAAAAACTGCAAGCAAATTCCAGCAAGTTCCAAAGGTAGAGGTGGTCTGAGCTATCAGAAAGCATTTAAAAACAAAGGCTGCCTATACACATGCTGGTTCATATTCTAATTAGAATGCATCAGTGCAGACTCAATTAATAAAGTCTGCTCTACGTGCTAATTAGAATACTGCAAGGGCACTTCATCTAAAACTCATCAGATGAGGTTTAGATAAAACATCCCATAACCATTTTTAAATGGGCAGGGGCTTAATACACATGACAGTGACATGTTTTAATTAAAAAGGTTCTTCAATAATTAAAATACCCTCCCACTTCCAAGCATGTGTACAGGCAGCCATAACTATCATCTATGGGCTAGGCAATGAGCTGATCTAAATACCAACAGTTATCAAAGTCAGTGGAACAATGCTGACCTGTAACAGGTGAGATTCTGGCCTTCTGTCTCTTCTTGTTAGAAATCAGTCATAAGTGTGAGCAATAATGCAGTCAGAAGAGTACAGCAATGCCACCTCATGGCTTAGGGGTCTTTTTCTTTCATTTGTTGGGCTGTCATTGTAAGGGAAAGGTTCTTTCACAATTGCTATAAGCAACAGCAATCAGAACAGCAGCAAAATTAATCTGGACTATCCCCTGCTAAAATCTTATCTGTGTCACCCGCTGACCAGTATCCCAAAGAGAACCAATTCATCATATAACTAAAAACAGTTTTAATATATATACAAAATAAAATGGTTTTGCTTTTCTATTAAGGTTTAATTAGTAATTAATATTTATGAAGCCATTGGATGGAATTCTAAAAGTTGAATAAATAAATATTAACTCGTGAATTTTTTTTTTTTAAAAAACCCTTGCATCTTAAATCTATGTAACTATTATTTATTCATTAATTCATGTATAATTCCAATTCCTCTTCATTCCAGATGGAGAGGGAGTGAGGGGTGACCCTCTGGGGACTGACACTCACACTTCTAATTCTCATTTTAGTCTCCATCACTACAAATTAAACGTTTAAAAATTCTAAATAGGGCCCTTAGCAACTCTGACATGTTGAGATTCATCAGTCCACTAGCATCAGTTTTTCTTTGCGATGTCAAGGGCTTGGAACTGACATGTGGCACTTGCTGAGAAGGGCTGCAAAATATATGTGGACAACAGATAGGTCACCATCCTCCAGGACCTCTATCCCCCAAAGCATACACTGACTTCAACAGATGCTTTGCCCGCTTAAAGGAATGGGGGCAACGGTACTGGGGAGAAAGCATTGGGCTGGCCAGTGATCCCCAAACTATCAGGTGTCCACTGAATCTGTTTTATAATCTACATACAGTCACACAAGCATACAGTCTTCACGCAGCTCAGAAGCTGTCAGTGCTCTGCACTGTACGGGAGTGCACAGACCTACTATACAAGTTGTCTGTATCATGCCTGTAATCCATGCAGAGGATTATACAGGGGAGATGTTGCCAGCTGGCCTCATAGTGGCCTGGTGTATTCATATGAAAGACCAGTGCTAGAAAGAGAGAGAATGACTTTTCCATTATGAAAATATTGCTGGAATCTTGGCTGTGCTGAGCTCAATGGGAGCCTAGCCATTGATTGTGTACAGGATTGGGTCCTTAACAAAGAGGTGAAAAACCCCATGCCTGGGGTTCCCCTAGTCCAAAACTGGTAAAAGGAGAAGCAGCCCAAGACTGCAGGAGCATCAAAGTTGTATGCAGCTGACATGACTGCTAAGGACAGGCAAGGGTGGTTATCTGACTTTTAATTAATGCGGCACCAGGCTCTCCCATGACTTCATATTCCAGTAGCGTAAAAAGTCCACACACACCTGTGGGCATGCAGTGCCCAACACATGTACCCGTGTCTCTGATCTGCAAACACTTCATCTCTGACCCATGGCCCATGGAAACTGATACAGAGATGCCCAACAATTTCATTGGGACTTGGATTTGAGCCTCGGGGAACACAGACTCCAGAATCAATTTCCTGAAGGCTAACTCTGAGAGGCAGGTCACCACCCAATTATTCACAGAACTGACTAATTAGATCAGTCCTCTAGACAAGAGACGCTCAACCACCAGCCCATGGGCCAGGTCTGGCCTATGGAGCCATGTCATCTAGCCTGCAGGGCTTTCCAATAGTCCAAAAATGTTGGTGGCAGGGGAGCAGAGGCAACATTAATTGTCCCTCCCCAGCTGCTGAATTTACAAACCCATAGGGGCCCTACAGGGAGACAGCATGCTACTGATCAGGCACACAGGCCAGGGCAATACAGTGGTACAAAGCCAGAGGCAGGTATGTGGGGCCCTATCTGGACGGCATGAGGAGGGATCCAGGCATGTGGGGCCCAACCTCAAGCAGGATCCAGTTCATGGGCTAGGTCCATTCCACTCATGCAGCCTGTGGGGGCCAAAAGCCTGAGCACCACTGCTCTAGACAGAAGTGTCACAAATTTGCCATGCACTCCCCCAAGAGTCACTCCAACATTCCTCCCTTGCCTAATCTGTTGCTTTGCTTTCTGGTCCCAGCCCTATGCTCCTTGCTTGATCGTTTTCTTCTCCCTTCCCTTTGCTCCCTACCCAATTTGCTGCTTTGCACTCTGCTCCATCTTCCGTGGTGCTGCCTGTCCCCTCCTCAATCTGCCATTTGCCCCTCATGCAGGTTGTCCCCCCCCAGACTATCAAATGTAGGGAGAGCAAATCAGGTGGGTGTCTGAATTTTATTTGATATAGCTTTGGGAAAAATGTCTACAGAACGTGTCTCCATTAAATAATTGTCTTTCTGGGAGATTCATTCTTTAAAGTTATATCTAGCATCTAGCTGCAGTGCATGGAAGCCTGTGCTACTTGTATATGAACAGGGAGGATAGAAGTTCAAAAGTCAGGCTTGCTCTGCTGCTAAGCCTATCAGGGGAATTTACTGGTGATAACAAATCAGGCAGGAGCCCAGGCCTTGCAGTTCAAGTCACTTGAACCTCAGTGACTATGAGGTATGTTCTCAATCTAACTTTACCCTTAGCCATGTAGGTTTTATCTTCTAGCTATGAGTATAAGCATGCAGAGGAGACTCGCAATATGTGGTCTTCCCCAAGCCAAGCAGATGTAGATGACCCCTGTAGTGTGGGACCATCCGGGAAGTGCAAGGCCAACCAGAGGTACCGCCTTCCTAAACTTGGTCTTGGCCAAAGGAGATGATCTGGTGTGTGGCTTCAACATTGAGGGTAGTCTGGGCAACAGCAACCATGAGCTCATCAGGTTCACTGTCTGCCACAAGGCTGACAAATCAGCTAGCAGGATTGAAGTCCTGAACTTCAAAAATGCTGACTTCAACAGGGCCAGCACGTTAGTAGGGGAGGTGATGCGGGACCAAGGACGGAAGGTGAATGGGATGCACAAAGAGTGGTCATTCCTCAAGGACACGATCCTCAAAGCACAAAAGAAAACCGTTCCCATGAAAAAGAAAGGTAGCAGAAGGGCTGGGAAGCCCTCCTGGCTCAATAGAGACATTGTGGTCCTCTTGAAAAAGAAAAAAGAAGCATGCACACAGTGGAAGCTAGGGACAGTCCTCAAGGAGGACTATATAACAGTGGTTCACACTTGTAAGGAAATGATTAGGAAAGCTAAAGTGGTGATGGAGGTTAAGTTAGCCAAGGAAGTCAAGGACAATAGGAAGTCCTTCTTTAGGTATGTAGGGAGCAGAAGGAAAACAAATGTTAGCATGGGGCCCCTGCTTAACACCTCAGGACAGCTGGTAACAGTCACTGAAGAAAAAACTGAACTCCTGAATGCCCACTTTGCTTTGGTATTTCACCGGACCAAGGAGCACAGGGGACATGGCGGAAATGATAGCCTTCCCACTGTGGATGCTGTGCTAGTACAAAACCAACCAGAAAAGCTAGACATTTATAAGCCAGCAGGACCAGATGGACTTCATCCAAGAATGCTGAAGGAGCTGGCTGAGGTCATCACGGAAGCCCTGGCAAAACTCTTTCATAAATTATGGCACACAGGGGACATCCCGGAGGATTGGAAGAGGGCCAACATTGTGCCCATCTTCAAGAAGGGGAAGAGGGAGGACGCGGGCAACTATAGGTGAATCAACCTAACTGCTATCCCAGGGAAAATCCTGGAAAAACTCACTAAAAAATCTATGTGCGATACACTCATTGAGGGTAAGATTCTGAATGACAGCCAGCATGGCTTTGTCACCTTGTAGGTCTTGTCTTACCAATCTTATCTCCTTCTACAAACAGGTCTCTCACCACCTGGATATGGGAGAGAACATTGACATTAGGGTGTTGAGGGAGCTGGCAGGGGTCATCGCGGAGCCCTTAGCCCGGCTGTATGAGCATTCATGGTCTTCTAGCCAGGTGCCAGAGGATTGGAAACTAGCTAATGTGGTCCCAATTTTTAAGAAAAGGAGAAAGGAGGACCCAAGTAACTATAGGCCCGTAAGCCTCACCTCAGTGCTTGGGAAGATCTTAGAGAGAATCATCAAGGAGCACAGCAGGGGAGATCATACTCAGGGGCAACCAGCATGGGTTCATCAAAGGCAGGTCCTGTCTAACCAATCTAATTGCCTTTTATGACCAAGTAACTAAATCCTTGGATGATGGTGTCACTGTGGATGTAGTCTTTCTAGACTTTAAGAAGGTCTTTGACACTGTCTCTCACCCCATTCTCATCAATAAATTAAGTGACTGTGGCATTGATGCCTACACAGTTGCATGGGTAAAAAATTGGCTGATGGGGCACACCCAGAGAGTAGTGGTGGATGGGTTGTACACAACCTGGTGAAATGTGAGCAGTGGGTTTCCCCAGGGCTTCGTCCTTGGGCCTGCACTGTTTAACATCTTCATCAGGAACTTGGACAAGGGGGTTGAAAGCACATTGTCCAAATTTGCTTCTGACACTAAAATGTGGGGCGAGGTGGGCACACTTGAAGGGAGAGAGAGGCTGCAACTAGATTTAGACAGACTACAAAAGTGGGCAGATGAGAATAGGATGGAGTTCAACATAGACAAATGCAGGGTGCTGCACCTTGGGAGAAGGAATCCACAGCATACATACAGGCTGGGGAGTTCCCCTCTTGAAAGCAGAGAGGCAGAACAGGATCTTGGAGTCATTATTGACTCCAACATGAACGTGAGCCACCAATGCCAGACCGCAGCCAGCAAGGCCAGCCATACCTTGTCATGCATCCAAAGATGCATCTCAAGCCGGTCCAGAGAGGTGATACTCCCGCTCTATGAGACTTTGGTCAGGCCTCAGTTGGAGTACTATGTCCAGTACTGGGCACCGCACTTCAAAAGGCATTTGGACAACATGGAAAGGGTTCAGAGGAGGGCCACCCATTTGGTGAGAGGGCAGCAGGACAGGCCCTATGAGGAGAGACTGAGGAACCTGAACCTGTTCAGCTTCAGCAAGAGGAGGCTGAGTGGGGACCTGGTGGCTGCCTACAAACTCAACAGGGGAGATCAACAGCAAAGAGCCCTTTTCTCCCCAGCACCACCTGGGGTGATGAGGAACAATGGTAATAAGCTGATGGAGAATAGGTTTAAGTTAGAGATCAAATGGCAATATTTTACAGTTACAGTGGCCAAAACCTGGAACCAACTTCCTAGGGAAGTGGTCCTTGCCCCTACCTTGGGCAATTCAAGAGGAGGTTGGATGATCACCTGTCTGGCGTCTTGTGAACCCAGCATTCATTCCTGCCTGTCTGTGGAAGGGGGTCAGGCTAGATGATCTGATCAGGTCCCTCCTGTCTCTAACTACTGTGAAACTACGCAACTATTATATAACTAGACTTCCAAAAGACTTTTGATCTAGTATCCTACAATTTCCGTGTGGAAAAATTGGAAGATTGTGGACTTAATTGCTCAACAGTTCAGTGGGTGGAAAACTGGCTGCATGGTAGGACCCAGAGAGTTCTCATGAACGGATCTGTGCCATCCTGGTGAGAAGTGGCCAGTGGTGTTTCTCTGGGGATCGTGCTTGGACTGGTGCTTTTCAACATCTTTATCAATGATTTGGATGTGGGGATGAAAAGTCCGCTAGCCAAGTTTGCAGATGACACCAAGTTATGGGGAAACGTCATGCCAGAAGCTAGGTTGCAGATACAGGTGGACCTAGACAGGCTAGAGAGCTGGGCAGACCAGAACCAGATGAAGTTCAACACTCAGAAGTCTAAGGTGCTCCATCTGGGGCAAACAATTCCCAACATACCTACAGGCTTAGTGGTGACAATTTGACTTGCACCGCGACTGAAAGGGACCTAGAGGTAGTGGTCAACAATCGCATGAACATGAGCCGTCAGTGTGATACTGTGGCCAACAGGGCAAACAACACACTGGCATGCATTACCCCTTGCATCTCATGCAAAACTAAGGAAGTGATACTCCTGCTGTACTCAGCACTGGTGAGATTGCAGCTGGAGTACTGTGTCCAGTTCTGGGCGCTGCACTTGAACAAGGATGGGGAAAAAACTTGCAAGGATCCAGAGAAGAGCCATCTGAATGACCAGGGACTTGCAAGGCAAGCCATACAAGGAGAGCCTGAAGGACTTGAGCCTCTTCAGCCTACAGAAGAGAAGGCTGAGAGGGGACTTGGTAGCAGCTTACCACTATATCAGGGGAGTACATCAAGAACTCAGTGAACAGACCCAGGAGCAATGGATACAAACTCCTGGAAGGCCACTTCAGGCTCAATTCCAGGAACAACTCCTTCAAAGTCAGGGTGTCCAGACTGTGGAATAAACTCCCTCCAGAGGTGGTGCAGTCACCTACCCTGGAGACTGGACAGTCACCTCGCTGGGGTCACTTAACTCCAGTTGTCTTTTCCTGCCTAATGCAGGGGTACTGGACCCGATGATCTACAAGTTCTCGTGCAGCCCCATACAGTCTATGAATCTTCCTGCTCTCATATTCCTCACAGAGCCCACTGTGGGTTTGGATATCCACAGAGGAGTGTGTCCATATCATTCCACTGAAATGCACAGGGAACTGCCTGAAGAGGCATTCACTTTTCCCTGGACACACTGCCACACTGTTGTGCCAGGGGTTTCCTGCCTTTAAGGAGTTTTCTGGGAGCACAAGTTCCTTTGATGATTCAGAGTCAGGGATCTGGAGATGCTGGAAACCATAGAGCCAGTATGGAGCCATGGGGTCTTCATGTGAATGACCCTGACCTCTGCCACCTCACACTTTGAGTCTCCAACCACCTCACCCCAGGCTGCCCTTTCTCTGGAACAAACCCTTCTTCCTGATGGACTGCACCGAGGGAAGCCCTGCCAACACAGTGAGGGAAAGACGCTGGAGGAGGAGGTCAGAGCCCATGAGGAAAAGCTACATATATTGGCAGATGAAAAGCAGAGTTTCTGAACCTGGTGTGAATGAACAAATTGCCAGCAGGGGACTTGCAGACCTGAAACAAGTTGGGCCTAACACAGCTGTGAAATGAAATTGCTCCCAAGTACCAAATACCCAAAGTCCCAGATTCACCTCTACTCCTAAGAGATTTCCGAGACATTGCAGGAAAAGAAAGGAATCTTTACCGAAAACTGCCATTCTGCAGCAAACTCACAGCCTCCCTAGCTCTATGTTTTACAGTCCAACTTTGCATACAGCAGTGGTACTAAACCTTTTGCCCCATCAGCCAGATGGGCAGTACCTAGTCACTCCACAGGCCAGATCCTGCCTGTGGCCCTGATCCAGCACCCAGGGCAGGTTTGGCCCCATGCAACCAAACAGAGGGGGGAAGGGAGCAACCTGGTGCCAATTCAGCTTCATGGGGGAAAGGGGACCTGGCCTGGGCCTAGCTGACTGTGTGGGGGCAGGGAGCATGGGAATTTGGTTGCATGGGAAGGTGGCAGTATTAGTGGTCACTACTTCTCCATTGCCAAATTTCCTGATCCATGGGAAGCCCCAGTGGCCAGATGTTGTGGCTCTGTGGGCCACATTTCACCTGCAGGCTGGAGGTTGAGCACCCTTGGCCTAGGACATGCCTGAGATCCAGGTATTTATTGGAGGTTCTCTCTCCACACCACCTGCCTCAGCACCTTTACACATTGGTATCCTTTAGGCATTGGTAATCCAGTGGCCAGTGGTTCTCAGTATTGCTAGACTCAAAGCACCCTCTCTAAACTCAAAGTACCCTCAGAAAATGCCAACTCTTAACAATTTCACACATTTTTTGACTACAAAAAAAAAAAAATAAAGCAATTCTGTTGCAAAGAACTCAGACCACAACAGGTCACAATGTTTTTACCCTATAGTTTCCTATTTGAAATCTCAGGCTTTATCTTGTGAATCTTGCATGCACATAAAACCATGCTAACATTGCATGGTACCATGGAGCACCCTTGAAAGGATCTTGAGACACCCCAAGGTGCCGCAGAGCGTTTGCAAAGAGTCAAGGTTCAAGATAGGATGCCTGCAGATGTTAGGGCCTCGCTCTAATTCATGGCACTTTACATAAAGCTCCATGAGTTAGAGCCCACCCTCCCCACGATGCAACAAACATTCACCCGTTGGGTTTCGGTGGGGGGCAGGGCTGGATCCAGCCTACACTGACTCTGCCCAGCAGGTGGAGGCACTCCAGCCGCCCCTCTCCCCAGATCCAGGGCTGTTAGTGGGGTGAAGGGGAAGCTTCTTTGAATGGCCAGAGCTTGGGGGTGGGGGAAGGCAGGGTGGAATGGAGCCCCCTTGCTTCATACCCTCCCCCCACCTACCCCTGCTGTAGTATTGGAGGTAGCCGGAGGAGGGGCATCCACCCCACTCCCCACCTCTGATCCATCCCAGCATGAAGCTGCCAGCTCCTCTGAATGGCCAGACTTGGGTGGGGGCTGGAACAGAGCCCTCTCACCTTGTGGGCTCAGTCTGGATCCCCCCAGTACCCCAGCTGGGCCCCCAAGGTGAGGGGGCTCCTTCCCCTCACCCCCTCAGCTCTTGCCATTCAAAGCACCAGGCAGCTCCCTCCCCTTCCACCTCCCTCCCACACTGACAGCCCTGGGGGTGGAGCTGGGCCCAGTGCCACCCCCGCACGAAAAATTAACCCTGGAGGGACACGTGTTCCCTAAAGTGCTCTGCTTTAATGTAATACCTCACCTGACCAGAGTTAATTTGTCATGCATGCGATCAAGCATTTTAAAAGCCCTCTGCAGGCACGTACATGTGTTACGTCACATCTGCAGGGCACCTTCAGGGGCCTGATCATGGGGAAAACGTTACTTATGTAAGCAGCCATCATTTCCATAATCTTCAGATCATGACACATATCAGAGCTCCCCCTAATGGCTGTAGAACAAATACACAAAATATTTGTGCTCCCATTGCTACCGGGATTCATTAAAAATGGGGATTAACTCTCAGCACCAGCTTCCAGCGCAAAAGGGCCATGAAGCTGACTCCGGGGGCTCTGTGCTACCGTCCTTAGAACATCCAGGGCCATGGCTGGAGTGCAGCAGTCCCATGGATTGCTATAGATAATATGGTGACCCCTTGCGCTCGGTCACAAAGTCCTGCATCTTAGAGCATTTGTAACTTACCCACGTGGAGAAAAAAAAATGAACCAGCTCCTAGTATTTCCCTGATTTGGGGAAGGAAAATGGGGTGGCATGTAGCAATCTTTCCTATTGCTCCAGTGAGCTAAACACAAGGACCAGACCCTTTAAGGATAGGGCATTACATTCTGTTGTTCTTGTTTAATGAAATTACAGGATTTCCAGCTACTCCTTGGCTTTCCAGAGGGTTAAGTTACAGCCTTAGCTTTCTATAACCCTAAGACATCAATGAGCTAGAGGGATAGAGTCCTCTGATGTGACCTTCGCTGTGCAGCTTGCAGAAGAGACGTGGAGCTTCCTTGGTTAGGACATTGCAGGTGGGGAAGAAGAGAAGTTAGCAGCCTTAATGGAGCTGGCAACCTTTCAGACAGAATCCATGCCTGATTTTTCCTAGACATTCAGAATTGGATATTAACATTCAAACTCAGGTATTCAAAAGGCCCCTGAAGATCACATCCTACAACATTTAAAGTAAACATCCACCTATTCCTCTGCATCTCAGCACATCTGCCTGCTCTGAGGGAAACAGAGATTTAAAAAAAACGTGCTGACTTATACCCAAGAACTCCAAAAAAACCTATCAGACACTGTCTTTTTCTTTGATTGGGGATGAACACAGGTCTCTAAATCTCAGTGAACAAGCCACACTTTTTTGCTGCTTCTGTCTTTTGACTCAACATGTTTAATGCCATTTATCCAAAGTAGTGGGAGGAAAATCAGAAAGCGATACCATGAAAAAATTCCAAAAGCAGAAAGCTATTTATTGCAATCAATAAGAAGCTGCCCAGCACATTTAGAATTTCCCATAGTGCAGCTGCATGTGGCATGTGTCTGGATCTATGCATGTCTATATTTTCAGATTTTCCATCCCATTTCATCAAGACCTGCGATGTCTGGAAATACTTGTTAGCGGCACAATTTCTGTCTGGCACTACCTGAACTCCACTGATAAGATTAAGCTATAGCCAAAGACCTTATTGCTTTATATTTCACAGCTAGCAGACGGCTTTCTGAAAGCGGCATCAAGAGCTATATGGATTCCTCTATTACATCTGGCTGCCAATAAAAATGCAAAATTACCTTAAAACAACACAATTTGAGGACAACGTCAAAGAAATTCTGTCTTGGACCTAAAGAGTGTTTCTGTACAAAAGCAGTGGGGAGAAGAAAGAAGATTGCCAGGCGGCAGTGTTATTGAACCAAGTTATTTTCAAGTAATATCCTCCCTCAGCTAAGAAGACAGTCCATATTCATTTGGAAGTTTGTGCTAGAAGATATGGGTGCTAGCTTCATTTTGTGTTAGACAAGCCTCACAGAGGACTTGGAAACACTAACAGGGGCAATTCTGTACCTGCTGTATCATGTTTTCCCTGCCCAAATGGGCTTCTTCCCTCTCTACATCCCATAGGTGAGACTGTGCTTCCCGGCACAGCCCTAAGCAAGCAGTGCTACCCAAGCTGCATTGCCCTGGGACATGTTCCAAAGTGTACTATGACCCATGTCCTCCCTGCTTGCTCCCTGCTACAGGCACAAGGATGTATAAGTCACCTAGTGCCAGGCCTGGCATGCCAGCTCAGCTGTGCTGCCTGGGGCTGGGATGTGAGCAAGATCCCAAGTCTCTCCACTTCTCCCCTACTCTAGGTGTCAAGGGAGAGGGACAGGGGAGAAGGGCAAGTGGGGAGATTATAGGGCTCTTATCCCCTGAGCTGGAAGTGTAGTCTGTATCTAGTCCACAAATCTACTTTCTCTCTTAGCTCCTGTTGTGATGCTGTGATCTCAACCTGCTTCCTGGCTCCTTTCTTGCACAGAAAAAGCCCAACAAGATTCTGCTGTTGTATAAAGCAAAATATTCTGGTTCCTAATTTGCACAAGATTTGAATACCCTACACCTGACAAACAACGTGCTCAACACCACACAAGAAACCCAAGGAAAACAGTCCAGGCCCCAAGGAGCTTGTAGTCCAACTGCTCATATATGGACCTGGGGACAGAGCACTGTTCTGCAACCCAGGAGACCTCTGCTCTGCCTCCGCCACTGCATTGCTGTGTAAACTTAGAAAGCTTAGTCTGCTTCTCTGTGCCTCCATTTCCACATCATTAAATTTAGGCTAATGACACTTGCCTGCCTGTCCAAAGGTTTTGAGAGCTAAGAATGCAACCTGCCATGCAGAAATATTTACACCATTAGGTGCTAAGACTGGACGATGAAGGAAAGAGTAAACTTGTAGACACTATGAAGCTGGAGCAGGTTGCAGGCACTTTGGAGCCCTCGATTAGAATTCAAAATGATCTTGACAAACTGGAGAAGTGATCTGGAATAAATGAGGATGCAATTCAATAAGGCCAAGTGCCAAGTGCTGTTCTTTGGCAGGAATAATAAACCACAAAAATACGAAATGGGGGACAACTGGCTAGGCAGCAAATCTGCAGAAGGGGACCTAGCGTTTTGGTGGATCTGAAAATGAAGAGATGTCAAAAATGTCACACCACCACCAAAAAATCACTGAGATGTGTAAACAGAACATCTGATGTAAAACATGTGATGGACTCTTTCCAGCATGCTCAGCACGGGTAAGTCTTCAGCTCAGGTACTGTGTCCAATTTGGGAAGCCACACTTCAAGACAGATGTGGACTAATGGGAGAGACCAACCAAAATAATCAGAGGGCTAGAAAACATGAGCCCCGGGGAAAGGCATGTAAATATTAACTAGCTCAGAACAACCAGCAATGCAATACTCCCTGAAGAGAGTGGCCCCATAGAGTATCATTTATTGCCTGAAGGATATAAACTGCCTCAGAGGTTCTGATTCTGCTCCGTGAGAAGACTGAGCTGAGACACAAAAATCAGCCTTCAAGCATGTGAGAGATTACTGCAGAGAGGAAGGTTATAAAGTATTTGCCTTACCCTCTGGGGATAGGGCTTAACATGTAACTAGGAAGACTTAGATTAGACATTAAAAAGACTTTCTAGTGGTCAGGATAGTTGCACACAAAACAGATAACCTGGGAAGCCCATGAAATCAACACACGTGGAGTTTTGCAGGAGCAGGTTAGATGGATATCTGCTAGGAGTGGATTAGGTATAACAAATCCAACCTTGGGGTAGTGGGTTGGACTTGATGGTCTTCCAAAATCCCTTCCAGCCCTATTCTATGATTCCATGAAACAGAAGCCCAGAGACAGGGTTTATTTGATCTACCTGCAATCCATTAAACCCATGTGTCTAGCACACTGCCAAGAAAAAGAAGACAGACCTTACCTTTAAATCACATTTATAAACAGCCATTGTCGCTGATAATATATGCAGTTTGGAACTGACCCCCCTTCTGCTTTATTTAAGGATACGTACCTGATGAGAGAGAAGTACTTTTGGTTCAGAAAATCTCCATTACTGCTGTACAAAGGCTTCCCTTGTAGCTCTCGTAAGCCCGCGCAGAACACTTCATCAATCATTTCCCTCTGACAAGCACAATCTTTGATGTTCACCCTTTGCAGAATTTCTAAAATCATTTGTTCAGTCCCTCACATTCATCCCCATCAGCTTGTCTGTCAATGGGCCTTTGTCTCCCTCTTGTGTTAAAGGATGGCCACTGCACCGAACAGCCACTACATTTTCTTAAGTTATGGTTCACAGAGAAAAAAGAGCTGCTAGCAACCCAGTGGGAGGAAATATATGCCAGACATAGCATCCCCAGGGCCAGCTTAATGACGCTGCTGTATTCTGCTGCACTGTCACAACCCCAAGGGATATGTATACTCGTTAGCAGAGCTAAAAATTAAGGTGAATAAAATAAAATTGCTACAAATTATTTGATAGAAAGCATCTGCCAGAAATTGAAAAGAGGAAAATGCACTACATTCTGCTCTCACACACTCCCCTGCAATACCACTGACTTTTGCTGCTTTGCATGACTGGTAAGAGTGAACGGCATTAATAGTATTAATACCTATTAGGGTTTTTTGCCACTAACTCATGAAATAGTCTGACCATTAATGCTCCTAAGGCACCCTGTATCATCCTGCTGAACACAGCACAGTTCGCTGCATCAGACTTTAGCTGAGGGACCTGGGTTCTAATCCCGGCTCTGCTGTCGCTGTACGTCCTTGGATACGTCTTTGACACTCTCTAGGCCTCCGTATCCCTGTCCATTCTTTGTGTGCCCTGTCTAGTTGGATCATAAAATGATGGGTCACAGACAGCCTCTCACTACGCACCTAGCACAATGAAGCATTTAGCTAAATCAGTGTCTCTAGGTGCTAATGAAATGAAATAATCTCTGGTAACAACCTGCAACAGGGCTGTAAATGATGGAGCTCTGGACCAGAAAATACTGCAGCATATGTGCACGGAGCTCACTGATTTTATCTTTGCTGTATGAATCCCTCTTTCTGTCCTGCTCCTCGGCTTTCTGTCATCAGGAGCTTATTCTTAAATGAAGTCTCCTGATTGCTGGGTCCCTGAGGTACAAAGCTGTGTAAGACTCACTGGGCCATTGGGTTTGAATCCCAGTTTGGCTGATCCAGTTCCAATCTGGCAGTGACATCTCTGCCTCACCCCAAACACCTCCTTCCAATGGAAAAGTAAGTAGAGATTTTGTCGTTCACAGCACAGAGCAAATCCAACAGGGGTATATTTATCTTCTTGTCCTCCTTATACAGCAAGAGCAGCTGATGTGATCTGAAATGACTTCTGCTTTTCAAAGGAACCCCCCGAAATGACTCTAAAAGTATATCTGCTTAGTTGGCACTGAACTCCAGAGCTGGCCTCTGCATTTGGGGGTGGGCAGTGTATAGGCAAACACAGCCATGAGACTTTGCGAGCTTAAAAACTTCCAGTCATGATTATGATGGTATACATAAATTCCAGACTTGGGTCCAGGTTGAAGGACATGCAAGCAGAGTGATCCAGGGACAGAGCACTCCTTTAAGGCTTAGGCTGGGAGTGTAGACAGTTTTTTTCCACAATCCATTCCCCACAGGAGGTATCCTGCCACAGCCTCTGCTACTTCCAGAGAGTAATACCACCAAAATGGGCAGGATAGAAACAGAGCTCTGGCACAGCCATACTGGAGAGAGCACACAGACTCCCTGAAGGCTGCAAAGCAATACAAGGAGAGCACTTCCATTGTGAATTTGGGAGCAGCGGGAGGCAAGATGCCCCTAGCGCTCCCACCGCTATGGTCCACACACAAGACTTAACACAAAGCTGCAAAGCAATCACCTTTTGCTACTAACACCTCAGAAGCAAAGGAAACCCAGCCCTTCTGTTAGAGTGAGGAGTTTCCAAAGCTGGCTTAGCCCCACTGTTTTACATCTTCTACAGTTTTCAAACAATGAATGGAAAGAAGCTGATGAAATCATCTGAATTTGAGTCGTCCAGAGAAAAATGGTGGTTGCCTAAGCTATATGAATGCCCAGATTCTCCCATGGGTTCTGACCCTGCAAGATGCTTGGGCTTCAAAGGTGTACCGTCAGTGCAAATGATATATGTAAAATACAGTGTGTCGTTTTCAAACTACGGGGATGTGTCCTAAGAGAAGTTCCATGAAAAATGCCATATTGTGGGGTCTAAAATGTTTTGGGAGGGGGTAATGGCTGGTTGTATGGCAAAGACTCTATAGAACAGCAAGTGAGATTACTCCTTGGAGAGAACTAACAAAACAAATCAGTAAAAATGATCTGTTTCGAGGTTTTACTTGGTCACTCCTATAGTATCTGAGCCCCTCACAATCCTTAAGGCAATAATTCTCGAAAGCAGGGGTTGTACTTGGGAAGGCCCTAGGGGGTATGTGCAAGCAGGCAGGGATGGAGCACCACCACCCCGCGCCGCCACCTCCCAGGAGCGGGGCTGAGGCATGGCAAGGGCAGGAGCTCTCCTCTGCGAGCCGTACAGGTGCTGCCCAGCTGGTCAGACGTGGGGGTTGGGAGCTTTCATGTGCTGCCACCATCCACCACCCCATGCTGCTGCTGCTCCACATCTGGCCACCCCCCCCCACATCCAGCTGCCAGGGGTACACTTATTAAAAAAGGTTGAAACCCCCTGCTTCAAAGCACAGTGAGATAAGGCAGTTTTCAACCTCACCTCTCCCCCTCTCTGTGGTACAGCAGTGCTTGATCCCCTGTGAAGGAAGGCAGTGTTCTCTTGTCCATTTAGTTTCTTATTAATTATGGATTCTGGGTTCATTTCCATTTTAGAGATGAGGAACTGAGGCACAGAAAGGAAAAGTCCAACCTTTTCCAAAAAAAGTGGCAGGTGACTCTGAGTACCACACTGGTTGCGTGCACGTGCATACTCAGCCAGCTTGAAATACCCTCAAGGGGCCTAATTTGAAGAGATTGGTGCTTAATATTTTCTTCAAACCACTTCCCTCTAAGCTACCTCCAGTTGCACCCTCCGAAACTGAGGCACCCTACATCACTTGTCATCACAGAACAAATCAGTTTAAGTGGCTGGCCCATGATCATACAGGAAATCTGTGGCAGGGCAAATAGTCTCCCAAGTTCCAGACTAGCAGCCTAACCACTGAGCCATCCCTTCTATCATGTACACAGACACTGCAAGTGGCAGGTAGTCACTTCAGTCCCGAGTCAACTCACATACAGTGTTAATGTGCTTTAATGCCTGCATGTGTAGACACCAGCCTATTCCCACTTCCTGCACAGTAAATTTAAGCCAGCATAAATGCACATGTAGACACGCCCAGTGAAAATATGGGTCATGTTTGAGGTTCAGCAACTGGCAAGGAGAATTCTGCTCCAGATAAGGGGAAACAGCATCAGTGTGACTGCACAGATTTAGTCTGAAACCAGTGGACTCAGCATATGCAAATCAACAGAACAACTGATAGAAAAATTCAGGTTGCACATTCTGGGCCTTAGGTAATTACAACTCTGACCTGATGTCTTCACTTACACGTAGTGATAAAGGCTAATTCTATGCCGACACGTTCCCCCGACAACATCCCTGACCCTGTACTAGCACTCGGTGCGAGTACAATGCCTACAGAGGCCAGGGGAGCTCCTGCACCAAATACAGAGCTACAGGACCAGATTCAGAGATGAGCCTAATCCCTTGTGCCCAGTTCTGCATTAATTTACACAGTTCAATCCCTGTTGACTGCAGCGATGGTTAAATCCACATGAACACTATGTGGGTGTGTCAGAACTGACCTCACCAGTTTCCATTTACTTAAACTTTTTCACACAGCACCAGAGAGGAGTGGGACTGATGAAGTCAGGGGCGGTGCAAACAACTGTCCCCACAGAGCTTTACTAATAGATGCCAGCATTCGCTCTCACTTAGGGGTGGGGCGACATAGCACTATAGGTCCAGAGGCTTGAGTCTGAGTCTTGTTCTGGGCTCAAGACAAAGGTTGTCCTCTATCAACCCAGCTATAAGACGACACCTGGTCATTTAGTCTGAGGACTCAAAGACTTCCCGCATCCATTCCTACCGTGCTGCTGACTAGAAAAAGCTGCCATACCTTATCTAGACTTTCCCGATGGGTCAGCTAGGCTCTGAATGACCTTTCCCCCTTGGGCTGGCTTTCAAAAACTATTCTGGACGTGTGTTTCTTTTGCACACTGACCTCAGAGATGCTGCACCTTAAACCACTTCTGGGCTCAATCATATGTGTGAGAACACATAGTCTGGTCTGACAGTCCTTTTTCATACTTAACAGGCCAAATTATGCACTTCTTACAAGCATGTAACCCTATTGACTGGAAAAAGAGAAAGATCAGGCTTTTACTATTTAGGAACATTTTCTTATTATCTCTTCTGAATCCCAGCAAAAATCTATTTCCTTTCTTCTCCGCTCCTGTGTTTTAATTGTCTTAATGAACACTGGATCTGGGTTATAGCAATGTCCTGAATGTCATTGACTGAAGCCTACCTGTTATTAAATATATCTTTGCCATGTCATCCAAAGCTGACCTTGAGAAAGATACCTAATACATATTCATAACTTCATTTAATTTCATCATTAGCTCCTCTGTATACCTAATTTATCACCATAACCATGTCAAAGCAGGAAACCTGCAATTTTCCTTTCCATGTACTGTTGATATAATAATAAGACATCAACTTAGTAGTTACTAGTATGGTATTCTAAATTAATGCCTCCCAGATTCGGAGACGGATATAAAGGAGGATGGGTGTTGTCTGGATTCTGAACACTGGCCAGCCACTATTTCATTCAGCTAATAATGAATCACTCCATTTATTCCCTGAATACATTAACAAGGGTAGAAAACAACCATTTTATAATAAATATGAGCTGGAGGTGAGGTCAAGTCAGTATGGGATGGATTCAAAACTCCTAAAAGACCTCCAGTAACTTCAATAAGGCTTGGATCTGCTTTTTATAGCCCATCTGCATCCTGCTTTTATTGTCAGTAGGCGGTGAGTGGCCTCACTGAAGCGGCAGTACTAAGGTAATAATAACGCTGCTCTCCTTTATAACAATTTCTCCAATAGATCTCAAAGAACTTTTACAGAGGATGTTGATATCATTATTTCCAATTCACAGCAGGAAACTGGGGCACAGAAAAGTGAAATAACTTAGCCAAGGCCACCTAACAGGTCAGTGGCCGAGACCAGAATGGAAACTAGGTCTCCCGCATTTCATTACATAGATGTAAGAAGTTGGAGCACAAGTGGTGTTCACATCGATCCTTCATGTGGAAGGCAGGGCTCCAGGCAGAGACCACCGTATCCTGGAAGTGGGCGTGTGGCTGATGTGAAGGCTTCAACTTTTCTGATAACAGAAAGATGTTATTGGGAGGAGGGCTGCTATCAAGAAACAAGATCCATCTGATGAGTTCTTTGAGCTTCCTCTGGCCAACCTAGTAAAGAGCTTTAAACTAGGTTTCACAGGGGTTGGTGATCAAAACCCTGCAGCAAACAGAGCAGCAGATCAAAATGCAAAATACATCCAATGTATGTACACAAATGTGAGAAATATGAACTACAATCTGATTGGCATCATCAAGACCTGGTGGGACAGCTCTTACAGCCAGGGTTACACTTTTGGGAGGACAGGTTTAGGAGAGAAGGTGGGGGTGTTGCCTTGTATGTAAAAACCACATACACTTGTTCCCTGGTTCAGGAGGAAGAAGGTGGTAAAGCAGAATCTCAGAAGGAATAATCAAAAACACAAATACAAAATGGGTGACATCTTTCTGCATGGCAGCTGTATGGCAAAGGACTTGGGAGTCTTGGTAGACCACAGACTCAATATGAGTCTGCAGAGTGACGCAGCCCCATAAAAGGCCAGTGCGGTTTTGGACTGCATCAATAGAAGCATTAGGTGCAAGACATGGAAGGTGATAGTGCCTCTCTACTTGGCACTAGTTACGCCTCATCTGGAGTAATATGTGCATTTCTGGGCTCCATATTTTAAAAAGAACACGGAAAAGTTAGAGGGGGTCCAGAGGTGGGAAACAGAGATGATGAAGGGCTTGGGGAGCAAGTCGTATGAGGAGACGCTGAAGAAGCTAGGCATGTTCAGCTTGCAGAAAAGGCATTTAACAGGGGACATGATAGCAATCTCCAAATACTTGAACGGCTGTTGTAAAGAAGAGGGAAAGCACCTTTTCTCTCTTGCTGCAAAGACGAGGATGCAGGCCAATGGCTTGATGTGGCAACAAAGTAAATTTAGATGGGATATTCAGAAATACTTCTTCACAGTTAGAGCAGTGAGGCAGTGGAATGGACTGTCTGGGGAAGTTGTGGACTCTCCATCACTGGAGGTGTTCAAGGAGAGGTTGGACACCCACTGGTCAGGGATGATCTGGGCGTAGTTGTGCCTATGTTCACCTTGGGTATTTCCAGGCCTCTGGGCTTTGCTGGTTTCTCCTGCCCCTTCACCCCCCTTTTTGCTACATGTATCAGGGTGTTTTTAAGCCACTGGGACTGGGTGTTGGCTACAGCTAAGGCTGAGATCTTCAACAGGAGTGTGCTGATTCTCCTGCCAGGAGCAAAGCTGGAGGTCCCTGGCTAGAAGGTCTTGCCCCTCTGCTCAGGGTCCAACTGATTGCCATAGTTGGGGTCAGGAAGTAATTTTACCCCATGGTCAGACTGGTATGGACTGCAGAGGTGCTTGTCTTCCTCTGTAGCAGGGGTTGTGGCCCTCTACCCAGGACCTTTTGAGCGTATACTGACAACATTTTATAGAAGCAGGACATTGGTTGTCATGGTCCCCTTGGTTTACCTGTGACTGATTAGGGTGTTAGGGCTATGTTGTGTCAGGGTTGAGATGATGTACAGTTTAGATCAGGGCGAGCAATTATTTTGGGTTGAGGGCTGCTTACCAAGTTATGGCCGCACCCCTTCACAGATGCCCTGCCCCCTGGTCACCATCTTGGGACCAATGTCCCAGTGTGTTGAGACCAATGTCCCAGGGCCAGCACCAGTGGGGCCCAGAGCAGGGTGCAGGCTGGCAGGGGTCTGTGGAGCTGGGCTGGGCTGCACCAGTAGACAGAGGGGGGTGCTGGCCCTGCTCCATACAGCCCCTGCCACCCTGCTCTGGACCCTGCTGGCGCTGGCCCCGGGACACTGGTGCAGGCCCTGTGCTCCTGTGCCTGCTCACTCCCATTGCCCCCCAGCCCCATGGTACAGGTGGGGGGCAATGCACAGCCCCAACCCCCTGCTTGCCGGCAGGGAAGGAGCTGGTATGGAGTGCGGGGAAGAGCAGCCCCTCACCTGCCCTATGGCCAGTGCTCCCTGATGCAGCCACTCGCAGTCCGTGCAGGGCTGTCCTGAGCAGGCACAGGCAGCCCCACAGGGCTGTGAGTGGCTGCAGCGTGAGGTGCCAACCACAGGACAGGCAAGGGGTCGCTTTTCCTGCACTCAGCACCAGCTTGTAGCCCACCCCCAGAGCTCACGCGCTGGGAAGCAGCAGCAAACACTGCCTGGCACAGCAAGCAGGGGGGGCCACAGCTGTTGCTACCATGGTGGGGTCCCAGGGGGTGAGCCCGGAGCTGGCATAGGACCAGGTTACAAGCTGGTGCTGAGCGTGGGGGAAAAGTGGCCCCTCGCCTGTCCTGTGGTCGGCACCTCACGCTGCAGCCACTCACAGCCCCGCGGGGCTGCCTGTGCCTGCTCAGGACAGCCCTGAGCAGGCTGCAAGTGGCTGCAGCAAGGAGCTCCAGCCATGGAGCAGGGGAGGGGCCGCTTTTCCCCTGTGCTCAGCACCAGCTCATCCCCTGCCCTTCCCCATACCACCACCCCCCCGCCTTACCTGATGTTCTCGTGCTGGGGTAGCCACATGGTCCCAGGCCAGAAGCCCCTCCTGGGGCTTCCAGTTGGGGGGCGGGGGGCAGGCTGTATTTTGCCCATCCCTGGTTTAGCTTATTCTTGTATTGGGTGGTTTGGAAAGGGCTGATCCTGCCTCAGGCAGGAGGTTGGACTAGATGACCTCTGGAGGTCCCTTCTAGTCCGACTTCTCAATGACTCTATCCACAAGGCAACCTTGCCTCTCATTAGTGTCACGCCCAAATTTGCAGATAAGAGGTTTTAAACATGTTGCCACAGTCTGTAAATCACTGAGATGTTACAAACATTGCCACGTTCACCATCACTTCTGAGAACCGAAGCACAGTTAAGATATTTAAATATTAAATAGCACTTAATTAGCCATTTAAAACAACAGCGCAGTCACTTGAAAGAGCCTGGCACCCCCGTGGAGAGTGACACCTGGTGACAGGATACCAGCCCAGTTCCTGTCAGATTCCTGAAATAAAAAAGGATATGGCACATCTGAGCCATGCTCCAATTTCTCTCTCTCTCTAAAACAAAAGTGCAGCTGTTGTCCTCTGCCCGCTGTTCCTATGCAGAAGTACATGGGCACAGTCATTTCTCCTCACACAACAACTCCAGTGGGTCATGGGCACAGCACTTTGGAGCTCAGGGTCACCCTTCACTCAGCCAGAGCCCACAGATGGGGCTACAGGGCATTCATCGCTGGATGAGAGAGAGAGACCCCCATGCTTCAGGATGCCAGGGCTTCCTGCCCTTTTCTGTATTTGCAGCCCTCTCCTCACTCCCTCCCACGACTTGCTGCCAATATCATGCCTTTTCACAGTCCCTACACATTTTCACAGAGCCTGGGGTTTTTCATGAAGACTGTTCCAAATTCACAGTTTCAGTAGGTCTCTAATTATGTAGACCTCTAAGGAGCTCCACAGGCCAGTTTACATGGCCCTACATGCTGGATAGGCTGGCATATGGAGTTGGAACCAGCACACAGCCTCACACCTGGCATGTGGGGTCAGATCACGAGCTGGATCCAGCCTACAAACTGGCTGCACCCCACTCATGCAGCCCTCATACCAGAAAAAAGTTGAGTGTCACTGAGCTAAAATGAGTGACTTCAGGCATGAAGACCCTCAATCCTGGGCAAGATTTTTGAGAGAATTATCCTGGCGCGTGTCTACGAGGGACCAGCAGGGGAGATTATGCTTTGGGGCAACCAACACGGGTTCATTAAAGGCAGGTCTTGTCAGACCAACCAGGTGGCCTTCTACGACCAGGTCACCAAATCCTTAGATGCAGGGGTAGCAGTGGACGTAGTCTTCCTGGACTTTGGGAAGGCCTTCAACACTGTCTCTTACCCTGTTCTCATTAAGAAACTGGGGGACTGCGGTGTCGACACCCACACAGTCAATTGGGTCGCCAACTGGCTGGAGGGCCACACCCAGAGAGTGGTGGTGGATGGGTCATTTTCGACCTGGAGGGATGTGGGCAGCGGGGTCAACCAAGGCTCAGTCCTCGGGCCCGCACTGTTCAACA
>NW_017728947.1:102192895-102195308 GCF_001723895.1 Crocodylus porosus
CTAGAAACTATGAAACTATGACCCAGATCCACAAAGACAGTTAGGCACTGAACTCCAATACATTAAAAGGCAGGTAAGCCTTTTTGGAGCCAAGCCCATGGTGACACTAAACCTTAGACAAATAATCTGGGCAACAGACAGAAGCAAAACAAAGAATCTACCCAACACAGGCAATGCACAGTGGAATCCCTGCAGAAAAACTGCTAAAATGACATATATATTTGTGAACAGAGACCCATAGATGCCTGCCAAGCACTTTATGCTCCAAATTCAGATTATAGTCCATCTCGTAGGCATGTAAATGGACTTGGGTGCCGAAGGGAAATTTTAGTTCATCCTGCTTGAGTCCAAAAAATCCATGAATGTATCCACTGTTGGGACATGCCATCATCCTCTTCCTAAAACTGAGTCACAAAAAAGCAGTGAGGAAGAGCTTCCCCCTGCCCCCTTTTGTATGAACTGCTTTTCAGAGGTTTAAAGAGGGTGGTGTAGAAGCACGTTCAGGCACCTAAATCCATTTATACATCCAATCGTTGGACTGGAATGTTATGCTACGTTCCAGCCAACACAGCAACTTATTGTTTTAATGGAAAAAATACTGGGAGCAGAAGCACAAATGTAAAAAGAAGCTGTCACTGCTGATGTTGTAGACCCCACAAGCTGAGAAAGCAGCATAGTAGCCACTGAGAAGCCTGGCATACTGCCTATGTGCGTAGATCAGAGATTCTCGACCTTGATTAAGTCAAGGCACCTTTATTTAGACTCACGGCACCACTGGGAAAATGCCAGCTCTTAGTTTTTGCTCATTTTTTTTACTATTGAAAACTATAGAGCGATTCTGTTGCCAACAACTCAGAAAGGCTACAACAGGTTTGGACACTCTGGATTCCTATTTGAAATCTCAGGGTTTATTTTACGAATCACGTATGCATTTGCATACCTTACAGTGCTTATATTGCTTGGCACCCTACAACACTCTTAACAGATCTCATAGCACCCTGGTTGAGAATCACTAACATTTATACACAGCACTCAAGAGAGCTCATTACCAACTGCCTGCAATTGAAGACCTATTACCTGAATTGGGAAAAGCAAAAATATTCCCAATGTTTGATGCCAAAGATAAATATTGGCAAGAAATACTGGAAGAGAAAAGCAGCTACCTCCACATTTTTGACACTGGTATGTAGATACAGATGGCTGGACATGCTATTTAAGACGAAACCTTCAGGAGAATATTGGCAGTGCCACCAGGAAGACATCCCAGTGGGACTCTCAGGAAACAGTATCTTGATGATGACATTTAAATGTGAATATTCAGGCCTGATGGAAGCTATAGCAAACTGTGAATGGGGTGGTAAATCTAAGGATTCAGTAAAAACAATGACGCAACTGTGACAGATTGTGGTACTATATGTGACATGCCTGCTGACCTCCAATGGGCTAGGCCTCCAGGAAAGTAAAATCAGATGCTCATAACTCAAGATTTCAAATCAGCTCAGATTATTTTGTTTGCCAACTTCAAAACCCAGATATTCCACAGGGTCCTGTTCCTTAGCTCCGTGCAAAGACAAGGGCTTGTGAAGTTTCCCATGGCTCACAGTCACAGCAACCAATGGTACAGGACTACTGAGGGGCGCCACTTGTTTGCTGAAGCTTTTATTTCAAAGGGCACTGCTTCTCCCATCAGCTATGTGCGAGACAGTGATTGTGTTCTAGCTGAGCAGTGGCTGATCCTTAATACAGCTGGAAATTAAGCAAGTTATGAACCACTGAGGTTCTGCTTTATCTGACAAAGTTTTGTCCAGAAGTGTGCAAAGCCTCCCAGGGCAATTTCTGGGCAAGGACAGTACAAACAAGGTTGCCTCAATTCCATGAAATCATCAGACATCTCAAAGAGCTGGTAGCCAAATATCCCATCCTGAAACACTATGAGATCAATGGAAGAAAAATCATACTATGTGATGTGAGTAAGGCAAATGTTGGGGCATCATCCCACAACAGGGATAGTCAGAAGCTTTCACATCATAGTATCATAGTGCTTAGGGTTGGGAGGGACCTCAACAGATCATCAGGTCTGACCCCCTGCCCCAGGCAGGAATGGGTGCCAGGGTCATATCACCTAAACCAAATATCTGTCCAGCCTCCTCTTGAAGACCCCCAAGGTAGGAGACAGCATCACTAGCATTCCTAGTAACCCTGGGTGGTGCCCGGGGGAAACAGGGACTCTCCCAATTCCCACTGGTCCCCCCTGGTAAGTTTGTAAATGGCCGCCAGATCCCCTCTCAGCTTTCTCTCATGGAAGCGGAACAGGTTCAGGTTACGATCAGCTCACCAGATCATTAGACGCAGGGGTAGCAGTGGATATAGTCTTCCTGGACTTCCGGAAGGCTTTTGACACTGTCTCTCACCC
>NW_017728947.1:102195978-102259708 GCF_001723895.1 Crocodylus porosus
CCAGTGCTCTTTCCTGCCATGGCAGGGGGTCGGACTAGATGATCTGCTCAGGTCCCTTCCGAACCTAGAAACTATGAAACTATGAGGTCCCGTAGCCTCTCCTCGTAGGGTCTGCCCTGCTGCCCCCTGATCATGCGGATGGCCCTCCTCTGGACCCTCTCAATGGTAGCCACATCCCTGTTAAAGTGCAGCACCCAGAACTGGACGCAGTACTCCAACTGTGGCCTGACCAACACCGCATAGAGGGGAAGAATCACCTCCTCGGACCTGCTTGTGATGCATCTGTAGATGCACGACAAGGTGCAGTTAGCCTTACTAACCACTTCCTTGCATTGGCAGCTCATGTTCATCCTGGAGTCAACAATGACTCCAAGATCCCTTTTTGCCACCGTGTTGACAAGAAAGGTGTTTCCCAGCTTATAGGTGTGTTGCTGGTTCCTTCCCCCTAGATGCAGCACCTTGCACTTGTCTGCATTGAATCCCATCCTATTCTCATCTGCCCACCTCTGTAACCTCTCTAGATCTAGCTGGATTCTGTCCCTCCGCTCCAGTGTGCCCACCTCACCCCACGTCAGTGTCACTGCCAACAGCAGAGTTATACCCAAATTGAAAAGGAATATTTCACCATAGGGCTTGCACAAGACAAGTTCAACCAATGATGGGAAACCATTTCAGTAGAAAGTGCCCCCAGCTCAGTGGAGAGCATTTTAAAAAGCTATTGCTAGATGGCCCAGAATGCTTTCAGCACTTGCTACAGAAACTGCAATGTTACAACCTAGATGCATGCTGCACAAAAGGGACTGAGCAGTCTCAGCTCTCACTGGAGCAGCCTGGTGGCTTGAAAATACAATAACTAAAGGAAAACCTTATATCCCCAAGATGATAACGTACAGAAAGTTGCAGAAAGTATCGACCAAGGCCATTTCAAGGCACGGAAAGCAACTGAGAGCAAACTATAAAAGGCAAAGATTGACATGTGTCTGTGCCCTTCTTTCTGCCAGGATGAACCAAAGCCCACACATCTCTCAAAAATACTGGAGCCATTGAGATGGGAAGAATGTATCAGATAGCATGATATATAAAGGCAATCGAATCATAAGCCCCAGATGTCTGAGAAGTAAATCTTCCTCGAGAACATATTTCACTGAAGCCATTCTGATATAGAAACCTGTATCCAGGAAGCCAACAATGCCCTATAAAAACCAAATATGACCATGGATATCAAAGATCTGGTGGGCACATGTGGCACTGGTGGAGAAATACAAGAAAAGCAACAAGTGAACATCTCTACTAGACCTGGGGGCAAAGTAGATATGGGCCTTTCAAACACAAGCACCACAAACCACATCTCTTTAGCTTACCTACTAATCAGACTTTTAGGAATCACCATGGGCCCAGGAGCCCAAGCATTACTACAATCAGCAGTGGTGTTGGAAATAGCAGGTGCAAAGGCCGAAGCCTGCAGGGACTGATGAGGTGAAAACCTCCAGGAACTACATGCAGAAGACCCTGTCAGGATGAAATTATTTCCTGGGGCTAGAATCTGATAAATCTTTGTCGATATAACAAAGCAGCCCATTTTGATAGGATGGCTGCATGTACAACTTGCGTGCCTCATTAGCCAGTCAAATTCATGTACCATTCAAAGGCCTGGTTAGCCAATCAGTGACTGTCATTCTGTTACCATTTTATAAGTTCTGGGCCCAGTCCTGCCAGAGGCGAGCGACTTGCAAAACTCTGAGATAGCACCTTCCCAGAGACACACATGTTCTTTGCAGGATTTATCCCCATAGAGAAGTTCTGACTCCTCCTCTACTGGGCAAGTGTAACAGCTAATGCTTCACCAGAGTCACTCCATTTTATTACCTTTCCAGATTGCTGGTCTCACTGATGCATGTAATCCAGGACTACTCACATATGTAAGGACTGCGGGATTGGGCCTTATCAACAAACAGACCTTTTCATTTTGGGAGGGGAGCAGAAGTAGCAATGTTGGAGTCCTGTTCTGCTGCCTTTGAAGCTGAGAAGAGTTTTTTTCTTGAATTCCCTGGGCCAGTTCAAACCTTTAAAGATTAAATTCAAGCCATTCAGCTCCATTTATCAGAACCATTTCCTGACCTGTTAAAGTGCCACCATAAAAATCACATGTGAAAGTTTGGCAGACCTGTAGATGGTGCTACAGAGAAGTTAAACAATCAGCATAAGTCTTTAGAGCTGGGATTTTCAAAGGAGCCTAAGGAACACACAGGCCCAGAAATACCATGAAACCAAGGTGTCACTCTCCAGAGCCCTTTGAAATCCCACACTAAAAGAATTGGTATTTCTCCTTTCAGGCTCATTATTATAATCACTGAGGTTTCTTAGGGCTGTATAAGTTATTTGTAATGATGGTGTAATCCAGGTACACCCAAGGGTGTGCCCCCTCCTCAGTTGGATGGGATAGGTGGACAGACAATAGTGCTGTGAGAGGGAGGCTGTCACTTGGGTTCAGATCCCTCTATCCCCTATTGAGCCAGGCCAGGCAAATGTTACTTAATTATATGCAATTTCTTGATTCATAATATAAATATAAAAATGCACCTGAAATAGGAAAATAAATATTTACAAGGGTGTGCAAAATGGGCTGTATTTGATTCGGATTCAGTCTGGATCAGGGAACAATGATTCCATTCGTTGATTTGGATCACTGTCCCGATTTGATTTGGCCGAATCTGAATCTGAAGAATTGGATGCCGATTCAGAGAATCAGCGATTTGGCCATAGACACAGCTTTAAATGTTTTTTCTATATGCCTTGAGGTACCTCAGGTGTGGCTCATGAACACTGAGATGGTGGGGCAGATGGAGTATGGGAGGGGCCCCTGTGTGCTTGGCAGTAGGCCCAGAAGTGGACCAGAAGTAGAGGTGTACAAAATGGGCCCTATTTGATTTAGAGTTGGATTCCGCCCCAATTGCGGATAGTGATTCAACTTGTTGGTTCAGATCACTGTCCCTGATTTGATTCAGCCAAATCTGAATCTGAAGATTCAGCGCTGATTCAGAGAATTAGTGATTCAGACATAGACAGAGCTTTACATGTTTTTTCTACATACCTCGAGGTACCAGGTGTGGCTCGTGAATACTGCGATGCTGGGGCAGATGGAGTGTCCCACAGGAATGCAGGGGGGCTTCCCGTGTGCTCGGCAGTGAACCCAGAAGTGGGCCAGAAGTACTTCTGGTACACTTCCGGGTCCAGCAGGGAGCATGTGGGGAGGCCGCCCAGGTCCCCCCATCTCAGCTATCAGCCGCCCCCCAGACCCAGGAAGCACCAGTCACCAAGCCAGGGGGCACCGGGGGTACCCCCAGCACACTCAGCAGCAGACCCAGAAGTGGAGCACAAACACTTCTGGCCCACTTCTGGGTTTGCTGCTGAGTGCATTGGGGATCCCCCTGCACTTCTGTGGGACACTCCATGCACCCCAGCATCACAGCATTCATGAGCCACCTGCTACCTAGAAGTATGCAGAAAAAACTGTGTCTATGTCCAAATCACTGAATCAATTCAGAGCATTCCAATTCAATTCAGAGAGATTAAAGGGTCCTCTGATTCAATTCAGATCCGGAGATTCAGCCATCGAATCTCCACGAAAGCAAATCAGGGACTGAAACTTTGCACAGGTGTAACCAGAAGTACTTCCGGTCCACTTGTGACCCCCCCCACACCCACACCCCTTCAGCTTGGTGATCGGCCCTGGGGGGGGACCCCGGCTGCCCCTCCAGACCCAGGAGGCACCAGTTGCCAAGCTGGGTGGGGGCGTGGTTCCCCAGCATGCTCTGCGGCAGACCTGGAAGTGGACCAGAAGTGCTTCTGATCCACTTCTGGGTCCGCCACCAAGCATGCTGGGAACTGCCCCCCCACACTCCCATGGGATGCTCCATCCGCCCCACCACTTCAGTGTTCACAAGCCGCCTCGTACCTTGAGGGATGTAGAAGGAACTTTTAAAGCTATGTCTATGTTAGAATCATGAATCAATTCAGAAGGTTCCAATTCAATTCAGAGAGATTAAAGGGTCTCCTGATTTGATTTGGATTCAGAGATTCGGTTACTGAATCAGGCCAAATCTCCACCGAATTGAATCAGCAACCGAAGCTTCGCACAGCCCTAACGGATAGACAATAAACAATACTTCAAAACAATTGATGCACCAACACCCAATAAGGGAACCCTATAAGCAGCGAGCAAGGTGAGTCCTCTAGTCACCCCAGGCACAGAAATGTGATGGATCCTGAAATAGGTAAGCATAAGTAAGTCAACATAGCAGGTGGGACGATAAACAGAATATGGCAGTGGAAGGGTAAGTCCACACACAGGAAAAGTAACAGCTAAACAAGAATATATATCAAGTAAAACATAACAATAAGCAATACGGTTAGAAGTGGTATACAAAATATACAGCACAACTTCCCAAATATTAGGCGCACACCCACCCTGTTCTGGAAGTATAGACACACTGGAAGCTAGGGTCCCCTTCCCCAGAAACCATGGGCCCTAGCAAAACTCTCGATAGTAACAATAGGGACCCAGTGCCCCCCCTCCTGGGCCAGTGCTAGGACTGGGGCCTTTACTCACTGGCTCCCCCGTGGGACTTCCCCAGAAATCACCTCCCCTGCAGGACTCGCTTTCCCCAGCAACTCACATTCCCCTCTCCAGGGCCATTGGGGCTCATCTCCTCATCACTCCAGTGGTACCTCTGGTGCCTCTCATGGCCCAGTGCCCTGCCCCAGGCACCCAGGTTGAGCCGTGCCACTTCCTCCACTTCCCAGCCTCGTGCGGGGGTTTTCCCATGGCCCTGTGCCCCACTCTAGGCACCAAGGCCTTTCATCTGTGCCAGGCTGCACTCCTGGCTCTGCCTGCCCAGCCTTGCACCTGGAGCTTTCCTGCCACCCCTGTGCTCCAATCTGGGCACAGATTTGTGGGGGGCGGGAGGCTTTTAGCTCTAGCTCTTTTAGTCGAGCCACACTACTGGTTTCGGCTACCGGCCTCACGCTGGGATCACAAGCCCAAACCCCTAAGCAGCTCCCAAGGGCCGAGGCTCCATGCACCAGGTTGTGAACCGCAAGGTGGCCCGAGCAGTCTTGAACCACTCCCAGAGCCAAGGCTCCATGGTCCGAGTCGTGCACTGCTGGAGCCTCCTGCTGCTTGACTCCCCAAGGGCTCTTCTGAGCAATCACCTGCTGGGCAGCTCCCCCCAGCAATTTTGGGCCCCACTTTTCTTGAGTCCCTCAATCCATCTGCCCTGCATGCTGAGCACACCGTCCTTTTATTCTCTTCAGAGGCTCCGCCCCCAAAGTCTACCAGACCTGCAAGATGCAGTTCTCAACCAGGTCCGGGGCTCTTGCAGGGGTGGAGCAAGCCTCTCCCCACTACCACCTGATCAGTGGAAATACTCCACCAATCAGAATTGCCCTCCTTCAAGCCTGGCATGCCAGGCAAAGCAGCAAGCCCACCACAATGGTAAAGAAATAAGCAGCTGGACAGCTAGTTAGTAAATGACAATAATGAGAAGAAAGGCATGGAGAAAAGTTCCTGGTCTGTGGCTGGAGCTTCCAGGCACTGCTACAATGCAAATAGTAAATGCACACTGATTGTGCATATCAGTTATGAATTACAGTGCATAGACTTTAAATCAGGAAGGAAAATGCACATTACTATTACATTTTAAAAACCCACTGGACTACTGTACAAATTATTATTTGGTTGTTACACATAACAGTTGCTTGCTCAGCAACACATTTCGTTTTGAGAACTGTTATCACCTTGTTGATTTTAGGAAAGAAAGAAACATTTGCTCCCAAAGAACTGTAAAAGACATAATAAAGCAGAAGGGTTTTTCTTATCTTAGAATATTCTTAAACATATAGCATCAGCATCTTTTCTAAATTTTTTTTTTCTTCACTCTCTTTTTCGTAGTCAAGTTAGAGGCCTGGATAAATGTATTTCAACAATGCAAAGACCCAACTCTGCATGACCCCCGAAGATAACCCTACACTGCTCCACAGGTTAAATATATAGCCCATACTTGTGGTCCCCTCCTGGCAAACTGGAGCAGCACTGGTGGCTCTGACAGCAGCCTTGATGGTGCCTGCACGAGTTGCTCCTCAGCACTCAGTGAGCCTGAAGACACACGCAGAAATGCAAGCTTCTAAAAGTCCATTGAGCCTGGCTGCTTCCTAACACAGAGAAGGGCTGTGCTATGTATCAGGAGGGGAACAGGGTCTGACTGGAGCATCAGGAAAGAAGGCAGGCTCCTGGTTTGTGTCCCTGGGAGCTGGCAGGAGGCAACATGCCTTGGAAATGCTTTCCCATTAATGTTGTTATTTGGCGAGCTGATCTCATCCGTCGAAAATAAATCTTGTTTTTGAAGAATGACAGAGAGTCGTTTAATGTCAGCAAGCCAGATTCTGATCGCAGCCCCCCGTGGGGGAACTCTGCTGAGCCCAGCAGGGTCACTCCCAATTCACATGCATGGAGCTGCAATTTGGATTCAGCTCCCTTATGTCACATACCATCTGCACCGTGTGCCGCTGCTTTAATATAATTGGAAAGCCCAGCATCTCAGCTTCTTCAGGATGCCAAAGCTGAGTTGGAATCACAGGTGGCCACAGAGATAAAAGCACTGAAATGGCTCTCCGAGATTTTTAACTTAGTGTAAGGGGAGAACCTCATAGCCCTGGAAACTGAAATCCACTCTCTATACAAAAAAGGAGGAAAAGTCCAAGCAAATCCACATTCCCTCAAAACCCAGCTCTGGACAGACTATCTGTCTGTCAAATCTCTGGGTAGTCGAGGGCTTTCCAACTGAATTTGCAGGTGTCAGTCAATGCCAACTGTGGTGGTTTTTATTTCTAAACACTAATATAACTGGCATTGGACTGACACCAGCTCCTGGCCATGAAAAGGGTAACAACTTCCCCTCACTACCCAGTGTGGCTGATGTTAATATTCATAACAACTTGGTTTGCTTTCAAAAGGAACATAAGAATTGACAGATCTAATTAGAACAATGATCTGTCTAATAACTTGTACAGCTGGTTGCATTTTATCTTCTTTTTCCCTGTGGAAAATTTCAATTTTTTATGGAAAAAGAGAAAGAAAATTTCAGTTGTGGCAACCAAAAATTTAAACCATTCAGCCTCAAATTACTGAAATTTGGAGATTTCTTAGTTTTTAGTATCCAGATGAAAAACTGAAAACTTTGGAAGAAAGCAAACACACTGAAAATCTTTATTTACGGAAAATTCAGGTCCCTTGGAAGAAAGTTTGAGGGAAAATTTCAGACAACCCTAGTATACTCTTTACCAGCAGACATGCAGAAAACCATTGTGTCATTTTAATCATTCCAGTTTTCCCCTTTTCTTTTTATTTTGAGAGAATGGATGGTTTTGTGGTGAAGGCACTGTACAGAGACTCTCTCAGACCTCAGGCATGCCAAGCACCTCATTGAAAAATAGGAAATAATGATGCTTCCTTTTTCTGCCTTTTCTCTGTCTTCTCCCCCTTGATTGTACATTCCTCGAGGCAGGGACTATAGCTGTTCTATGTGCATAAAATAATTCTGGGGCCGCAATCTAAGCTGGAGACATTAGATATTACCATAATTACAACAATAATCTGGAGAAATAGTGTGTGGGCCAGACAGTGAGACTAGATGGTCCAATTTTTCCCCTTACATACACCTGTGCCATCCCAGTAGACTCCCGTGGAACTGAATTTGACCCCAGTACTCTTTCCTGCCATGGCAGGGGGTCGGACTAGATGATCTGCTCAGGTCCCTTCCAACCCTACCAACTATGAAACTATGAAACTATGAATGGGCGCATGTGAGACCAGGATTTGGCTTTGTGTGCACTACACCAATTCCACACGTGTAACTACTCTGCAGCTGCTGTCATTCAAGAAGCCATTGTTCGTGCTACATAATGATACATGAAGACACACAAATCCCTAGCGTGCACATGTAATCAAGCAAAAGAGAGTATTTCCCAATGATTTGCATATATAATCATCATGTTTTCATGCCTCAATCCCTCTCACTTATGATTCCCTGCCAATATGAAACTTATATGAGGCACACGCCTGGGCAAGCAAACTCTCTTGTAAATATTCAGTGGGTAAATTGTATCCTGTACCTGGTAATTAGCCAGCTTCCAACACTTGAACCTTGCTGAGCACCTTCCGTCAAGAACAGTCCTTCTGGTTCCAACATGAGCAAGGGAACCAGAATATGGTAATTCAGTAATAAGTCAGCAATTTTTTCCCCCAGCAACCAAAAAAATAGTCTCGGACCACCAGCATCTCAGCCTATGGTCTATTTTGTGCACCCCGTTGGAAGAGTAATGCTTATAGTATCTAAATTATTCAGACTCTTAAACATTTAGAGGTTGGGCCAGAGCCTCATCTTGGATACATTAATAAATCTGCTCTCAGTGGATTTATATTTATATGAAAATGTAGCTAGAACCAGGCCCTGCTCTGCTAATCCAGCAATACCCTCCCACACACACAGATGCTTCATATTCCCTTTATTTTACACCATTGATATTTTAAGTACCAAGAGTGTTAAAACACAGGTTCATAGGAATAGAGAACTGGAAAGAGACTTCTGGGCTATCAAGACCAGTCTCTTGCATTTCACAGGCTTTTCATTTTTCAACTTTTCTCTGAGCCTAATCTTGCACAAAATGAACTGTTCCAAAAAAGGAAACTTTACCACACCTGCTGCTCTCCTGTGAAATATGAATTTTTGTTTCTATGTGGGAGCACTTCTACAATCTTTGCAGACCCCTATGCCCGATGAAGGTGCCAGTGCCTGAAAGTTTGCAAATAAAGAATATTTTTTTGCAAATATCTAGTTGGTCTAATAAAAGATATCACCTCTGCCATGAGTTTTGACCCAATAACCAAAGGCACATCCACAACTGCAAGGAACACCGCCAGAAACATAAAGAACACCCTATAGCATGACAGATGGGTAACCAGGAAATCAAAAACACTACCAACATCCTGCCACTGTAATAAGAGAAGTAGTTGGTTAACACAGGCTCAGATTATCCTAGGAAAAGGATCGTGCCCCTCTACACAACAGAAAAAGCCAAAAACCTGACAGTCCTTGCCTACTAGACCAAGGGAAAAAATCCTTCCTGACCCTAACTTTGGCAAATGCTCTGACCCTGAGCAGAAGAGAAAATTCTTCTAGCTGGGAACTCTGGGTTCTAGCACTGGCAGAGGCATCAATGCTCCCAGTCAGAGCCCCCAGCCTGAGCTGCGGCTGATGTTCCAGTGCCTCAGAGGAAAGCTGGGGGAAAGAAAAAGACAGAAGCCAGTAGTATTCATGAGGAGAAAAAATACCCTTTACCAGAAGTCCTGAGATAATTCTACATCTCCCACACTACAAGGCTACTTTTATACAGTAACCTGGGGATCAGTACAGAATGTCTTCTCTCCCCCAGTAAGCCATGGCAGGAAGTTTAACTCAAATGAGCTATCTTGGATTCCTTTACCTTTACTAGAAAATGGTGGCTATTAGCCATACTGAGCTGTCCCACTGGCAGTACCACGGCAAGGAAGTTTGGCACCTGGGGCAAAGCCCGCAGCAGCAGCCCACCTTTGCCCCATGCAAAGATCTGGGGGGTACATGCCCCCCCATGCTTACCCAAAAGTGCACACAGTAGTGGGAGCCACCCTCTCCCCATCCCTGCCCCCCCAAACAAGACTCTCATGGCTCTGTCCCACACCCTACCCTGACTGGGCAGTGCCTGTTGGTGCCTATGGCACCAGTGGGCTTCTTGCCACTTAAGGGTTGTTGCAGGCTGTGAAGAAGCCTGCTTTGACAGCAGCAGGGAAAGCCTCCCCTAGGAACCATTTTAAGGGGGAAGGTAGGTGGCAGAGCAACTTTGGTGCCTGCCACTTTAAGAAGGAGAGAAGTCAGCAGACAAGTGCAGGCCAGCCCTGATGAGGCAGCCATTTTAAGATCCTGGAAAAAATGTGTTGCTTTGTAGTATATATGATAGCTCATGATACAGATGGCTTTTCTTTGGGTATATTGTCTTTGTTTTGGTATTTGCTGACCTGTATTAAATGAAATGTTTATATATATGATAGCTATGTAAATTGTTACAAATGTGTGTTTCTCTACTGCTAAATATTTAGCATATTTGATATTATGTTATCCCTTTCTTTCTTTGAAGTGTAACAAATATGTGAGTTCTTTTGAGCTGAATATTAAGAGTCCTTTGAGTTTTCTTGTATGATAATCCCAGCTGTGGTTTATGTTAGTATGAGGTTCTGTTATGTGTAACCCAGGTGGTACTCCAAGAGGTACCCCCTCTCCAATTGAAGGGATCAAAGCAGGTGCACAAGCACTGTGGGAGGTGTATGGACTCTCGTCCCACTATAGAGCAGAGCCAGACCACCAATGGGGACTTAACCATATACCTTTTAATGAGAGAACATTAACCAGTACAGAGTACTGGGAACATAACTAGTATAAACCAGGGAGTATAGGGAACACTACAATGCCCCGAGGGGGCAGGATTCAACAAAGGTTAGACACTTACAATCATAGACATATTCATCCAGTTGACAAAAGACAGGTTTAACAAAATATAAAACACAAACAGCAGAACAAACAATACTGGTTGGTGAAATATAAAAGGCACAAAATACAAAACGTCAAAAAACAAGGAATATAGGGCCTAGGTACCTGAAGGAGGAGAAAGGAGGAAAACACAATGAACCCTTTCCACTGCAAGAAGAATCTCTCCCTGTTACTTCACTCACCCCAGCTAGGACTTGAGTTTGGATCTCCCACGTGGTAGGCAGACACGCTAACACACAGCCACCAGCACCAGTACTATGCCAAGTTGCTAGGGGTCTTGGCCTTCCCAGAGCCCCTGCCTTACATTGAGCTGCCTAGCCTCTTATTGGAGGAGCTGGAAGCAGAGCTGGGAACCTCTCAGGTCACTGCTCAGATCCTTGTTGGAGCTGGGAAGTCTCTCCTGCTGGCCACAGCCTCTCGTAGGGGATCCAGGAGCCCAGCAGGAAGCCTTTCCTGCTTGCCGCACTACTGATGGTCCAACTGCTACCTGCAGGTCCCACTTCTTCAGGTTCTTCTGGGGCAACTGCTCCTGTCCCACTGGCCCAGCTCTTGCCAGCTCTTTGAAGCTCCTTCCTTGTGGTCCCTCGCCGTCTCTCTTGAATCAGCTGTGCTGCCCCTTTTATCCCCCTCCAGGTGACCCAAGGAGCCAATCAGGGGACATGGAGGGTGAGTCTCTGGGGCCTGATTGGTGAGGAAAGGGAATCCCAAGTCCTCCAATCATCTTTTACCCCTTCAAAACCCCTTGGCTAAGTCACTACCAGCTAGCCCATCACATTATGTTTTGTGCATTTTTGATATATTTCTAATAAAAAAAAGTTTGCTGCAAGCAGCTGAGGAAACAACATCTGGCTGAATTGCTGCTCAATAAACATCTTGGAGGTAAGGGCAGGAGCTATGGGAGATGGCAGGAGGCTCCTGATCCTGGGTATGACTGAAAACTGCACCCTGCCAAGAAAGGTTGTTCTGGCAGAGCTGTTCATGGTGGGACAGTCCTCAAGAAATGCCAGGCCAGTTACCTCCCTGGTGAAAGGCAGGTAGGGGTGCCTCAAAACCCCAGCCTCCACCAGTCTGGTGGGTTATAACAACACTGAAGGAGAGTAGTACCAGGCACACCCAGTGTGGGTAGTGGGGCCAGGCACACCTATGGGGACACCTGAGCCTGAGTGGGGGTGTAAGACCCTGGGAGGTAGTGAGGCCAGACATGCCCATGGGGGGCACTTGAGCCTGTGGGGGTTGCAAGACCCCAGAGCCCCAGCAGAGGGGGCAAACGTATGTAGCCTTAGAGAGGGGGTGAGTGTGTTAAGAACCCTTGAGGAAAGGGGCAAAGAGGCCCAGGTAAGCCTTCAGGCACCTGAGGTTGAGTGAGGCAGCATAGGGAGAGCCGCAAGTTAAAGGGGCAAGTCGCTGGCCCCAGTTAGGAGACCAGTGGGCTAGGTTACCTGGTGAGTGGTAGAGGCCCCAGATTTGGTTCACCCAGTTTGGTTAATTCCCCAGCCACTGGGTTGCAGGAGAGGCCCGAAAAACTGTGCCAGGGCCAGCCAAGGACTACAGAGACAATCCTGATGGCCTATGTGGTCACTCAAGGTTTTAGGCCAAAATGAATGTGGCCCAATAAGGGGCATAAGTGAGAGAGGCCTGGTGAGAGCAGGTGGAGTGGTAGAGGCCCCAGTGAGAGGGGAACAGTATGTGTGAGGCCCTGAACAGGGCAGCATGAGAGAGGCTTAACACTGCGCTGAGTTGGGCTCCGCCTGAGGCCGGAGCACAACCCACAGAAACATCTACAAGGCATGGGACATGATAAGGGAAGGTCAGAGTCATGTGTTTAGCAGCTGTGAACAGCACAACGCTTGAAGGGCAGGCTCCCACCTAATTAACACCTGAATTAGTTTACAACAAGGCATGGCAGGTGAATAAGGTGAGCAGTGTGCCCAAAGACAGATGGGCAGGCTGGCACTGTGAACAGGCCTGGAAGTTTGCCCCATCATAGCGCCCCTTCACTTTGGCACCTCGATCAGTCGCCCTACTCATGCCCCTCTTGCTACAGCACTGCCCACTGGTGCAATACATCTGAAATGGGGAAGGCTACCAATCTCTGGCTAGTCTGAAGTAGAAATGACTAAACTGACCCACAAGAACAAAGATAAATTACTGGAAGTATAGCAAGAACAAAACAGCAATGTATAAACCACAGGGAGTGGTAGACTGTCAGGCAGTGGGAGCGTCTGTGGCAGTTTCTGCCTCTTTTATTTGAAGTGAAACACTTCACCAATTTTACCTGGTGCTACAGCATGGCTCTGACTCCAGCTGTAGTCAGTCAAAGGAACTGGAGAACAGCCACACTAGAAAGCAACTGCATATACTTTAGCCTTGCCTCTGTGTTTTACAGGCCTCTGCTGACAAAAAAGATAAGGATTCACCCTTTAAGGTACTGAACTGTTGGTTTCAATTGCTCAACACCTCCCAGCTTTATTAATATTATTTTATTTATTAGATTTACATTCTGCCCTTTGACTAGAGTTCATGTGACTTTTGGAATAAATCCACTTAGCTGAGGAAGCTTTTCCACCTGAGCTTGAAAATGTCACTTCAGAGTATGTTGGGTAAACAGCTAGAATTGCTTTAGCCTTTTTTTACCCCTAACAGTATTATATTCCCAGAGACTGAAATAAAAACTAGCTTGAAGCCCCAGATAATCCATTTACCCTCTAGTAGGTCAAAGGAAAGCCAAACATCAGGCTTCTATGTATCCGAAACAGAATTTTTGTTAAAGCACGGATGAACAATAATTTCAAGCAACACAGTATCTGGGAAGAAGAGGCAATCCTTAGTCAATTAAAATACTGCAGTAGTTTACATGCCATGTACCTTTCTACTATAGAAAAAGGGAGGGATTAATTTACAATCTGTAATTATATATGTGTTTAAAAAAACAGCTAACCCTGTTCTCAAATTTAACAGTGTATTTCATTAGGTCCGAAACCTTCTAAGTGTGAAATCCATTTCACATGGAAAATGTCTGAGATTCATACAATAATTGCCTTAAGCCATGAAGGTTCCAAAACATTAGATCTTAAAATTACCACATTATTGCACTGTATGTCTGGGAAAAGTCAATGTAGATCAGAGAGATTAAATACTTACTCATAAAGATTTCTCTCTTCCTCTGTGGGCTGGACAGCTCAGTTCTTGCTATGAAGGCAACAATACATTCATCAAAAGCTTTCGTTCAAAGAAAAACTGTGTTAGGTATTTGCAACCCTGACTATTTACTCTCCTTCAGTGCTGACACATGAAAAAGTGTTGCAAATCCTGAGGAGAATTTATATTCACACAAATATCAGTGCCAGCAAGTTCACGTTGTCAGGCTGAAAGCATGGTTAGGTTTTGGGTTGCATCCAAGCAAGGAGCAGAAATAATAGTGAAACAAATATTAACAGGTAGCCAGGGGACAAGGTACTGCACTGACTGAAGAGATTTGGGACTGGATCCAATACAGGGTTTAAGTGAAAGGTAGGTGCCTATGTTCAAAATTCCAAGCTGGTATAACTCATTGGCTGCTGTTGAAGCATCATAGGCACCTTGGGTTTTGACTACAGATTGTGAGCATATGCTCATAACTGCTGCAGTCTTGACAAAGAGGAACAGCTCAGTACTTTCATTTTGCCGTAGGCATGATCAGGATGCAGAAATCGACCTTCCTCTGTCTAAGCTCCTGACAGACTCTATTCTGTTGGCACTCCTAGGCTAGGGAAACACATTACACATAAACTGGTTTAAGTGATCAGAAACTGATTTAAACCTGTAACAGAACAGATGTTCAATGCACATAAACCATTTTGAAAATGGCTGAAACCAGTTTCAGGTAAACCTGGTTGAATGTAGTATTAGACTTAATGGGTCAAACCGGTTTATGCAATGTCTGTCCCAAATCCGTTGCTGGTTTAAGCTAAACCAGACTCTCCCAGCATCCTGGCATGCTTTCTGGGCTGGGTGGGGCTCTCTACTCCACAGCAGGGCTGGCCCCTCCCCACTACTCCCTGGCCAGAGCTCAGCAGAGTCCACAGGCTGCCCTCTTCCCCTCCCATCCCCTCTGCCTTACCAGGACACCTCTCAGCATTAGCTAGCATACCACATGCTGGCTACAGCCTGTGCTGTGGCAGATAGGACAAAGGCAGATTCAGCACGTAGCTGGTAGTGTCCCTCTGTTGTTTTCTTAATAGGTTGATAAATACTGTGTTAGCAATTCCCTGCTGGGGTGGCCAGGAGGAGGGGGGCATCCCTCCCTAATCAGAGCATCCTGCCGGGCAGTCTGGCCATGCCCCCTCAGCTCAGCACTGAAGAAGGGAAGGGAGGGCTACCCTAGAGCCCCCTGGCTTTTAGCCTGAGCCACTGCAGGCATGTGCCTGCATTTCTGAGATATCTGTGCAGTTACAAATGATTCAGCCTAGGCATGTTAGACTAACCTGCAAAGATTGAATCATTCAGGCTCAGGCTTTTTGTCCCTAGCCCTAGAGCACACTTAACACATGCCAGTAAGATCTGCGTCATCATGAAAAAACAGTCAGAGCTACTTGACACTCATGGCCTTTTAGCTCATTGCCTAGTGGTTGGAGTACTTGCCCAGGAAGTTAAAGAGCAGGTTAAATTCCCTCCTCAGCTTGAAGAGGTTCAAAGCACCCTCCACAACCTCCCAGGAGAGTACTCTAAGCACCAGGCTACAGGCATTTCCAGATGTGGCAGGGGGTACCTTCCAATCTCCCCAGCACCAATGGATCACTGTGCTACAAAGAATAGAAGAGCCATAGAGCCAAAAAGAGCGAGCATGAAAGGGAGGCCTTCTGGCCTAGTGGTTGGGAAAGTTACTTGAGAAGGGCGAAGGTTGAGTTCCAGACCCTTGCTCCCAGTGAAACACCTCACTCTCCCCATACCGCACAGGGAACCAGACCATTCAACCCCATCATATGGATTCCAGGGACCAGACACCTAACTCCTTTATCAAATCTGGCCCTCAGACCCTGTTTCCTGTTCTGCCCACTGACCTGTTCCTGTGTGACTTTGTCTAGTCTCTTCATTCCTGTTTTCCTTTCCACTTTTCACCTGTCCTGTCCACAGATACTTTGGAGGAGAAACTGTCTCTGTGGTACTAGGCTCAAAAGGGCCCTTATCAAAGAGGCTTAAAATTAGAAGCAGCTGTACTGCCAGACCGGCTGCCGGCAGCACAACCAGTGATGCTGCCTTGCCTTTGCATCATGTTATGCTTCTACTAGGTCATACCAGATTATAGACAATGCCATTTTCAAGTACCCCTAAGCTCAGATATAAACCTGTCCAGTAAAATCTCCCAGGATAACCAAACCTGTCAAAATACAACTCTGTTGAAACTTAATTCAGGAACACAAAAAGGGATTTAATTACCCCCTTGCTATAAATTCCTAGATTCATCCATTCTAATGCCTGAAGAAACTGTCCTGGCCATCCCGCCTGACCTCCTGCATAGCATCCAGGAGAAGCTGTTTAAAAAAAAGGTTACAGATAGTTATGTTCCCAGTTTAACAACTCTTGCGGTTTATTTGTCTATTATTACTTGTTTTAAAAAGGTAGGATAAGAACACAGGGTGAGGTGTTTCACACAGAAATAAGATAAACCCTCTCTCTTAAGACACAGGTTCTTTCAAGGTAGGATTGGTGGATAAGCCTATTTAATCACATAAATGCATTTATACCTAAATAGCAAACACGCCTTAAAGAAAAACATTAGCATTCAGCAAGCATTGAATTTTGGACTAAACTATTCTGGGTGGAGCTGGTATTCTTAAGGTGGCCTGACTCTTCCCATATTAAGATTCTGATTTAAATTGCTTACAACTTTTCAAATATTTATTGTTCTGGGTGAAATTGAACATCTTGGGAGTCTGCTTTTGGTCTTTTCCTCCAAAAAAAAACTTCCAGGAAAATGCATTGTTCTGCCACATTAAAAATCCTGGAGAAGTTTCAATGCCTACAGATGGTAGAGCAGGGATTTGGAAGGTAGCAAGGGGGTCTGGCATGTGCCTTCTCCACTCCCATTAAAAGCTACCCAGATTGGCCAATTTGTAGCAGAAGTTAGAAGACTTCGAGTAAATAGGACACAGGATTACAGGAAGGGAAAGACAGTTTATCACTGCCCTGGAGAACTGAAACCTATACCTACCCTATGTCGGACACTGAACAAGTCTTTCAAATAAAACTTGTCAGGGGCAGTCACTAATTGAGTTCCTCATTTCCCAAGTGCCAGATGTGAAACCCTGGGGACTGATTTGCATTAAGTGCTGAGTACTCACAGCTGCACTTTGCACAAGGGTTGAGTGCTAGCAGCTGATCAAGGGAAGCTATACTTTCCACACATGAAGCACTATGGAAAACTAAGGGATCTAGGCTGTAGCCATGTTAGTCTAAGCACGAAGGCAGATGAGCTCTTTGGCTAGAGGCGATACCTTTTATTAAACCAACTATATAGTTGCAAAACAGTTGTTTATTGCTTTCAGATACACACATCCTTCATCAGGCAAACAAAGAAATTGAAAATGGTGAGAGAATGTCAAGATGGTCAGAAATCTCTCAAGTATGAAAAAAAAGCCAGTCTTTGACAAGCTGTTCTTCAGGAATGCAAATTTAGAGGAGCTGCCCCACTGTCTTCCCACTGTGGGACCCTTAGCTACAAACCATTCCATGAAAATAGACACTTAAACCACTTAGTTTCTCTCACATTTACCCTGTCTCGTTCTGTGCCCATTATGGTGGTCCTGAGGGAGTTTTGTTGCCCTTCCAGCTATCAACAGCCTGTCTCCAGCTGTCCTGGTATGGGGCCTGGGTCCCTTCTACTCAATTAAGACACTCACTTTAGAGTCTCAAGAGGATTTCAACTTAAGCTAGGAGTCCAAGCAACTTGTTAACCATGGAGCAGCATCAGTGGTTGGGCATCTTTGCAGATGCTCAGCAATTAAAACTGAAGTGCCTGCAAAGTTAGATGTCAGCTGATTGATGACTATACGTGTCAGTAGTGCCTAGTGAGGTAGATAAGTGGCTGTATATCTTGTGTGTAACTCAGTTCCCCGCCTACAACCAAAGGATATAGTGAAGACAATGCATCTATGATGCACTCAAGTCCCCCAGTGATGGACTTCAATACTGCAACAGAAAAGTCCATGAGGAAACAGATAATTCTCTCTTCAGAAAATGGCTGACCAGGGAGTAGTAACTAAGGCTAGAGCCCTGTACTGAACAATGAGGACAAAACAAATATTGAAGAGCTCCACCCTTCAGGAAGCACTGCCCTTCCTGTGCAAAAATCTGACCATGGCATTCAAGACTGTGTCACACTGCAAATGCAGCAGGCGTCTGAATTAAGGTACCCTTCCTTCTGGCAGTTCCCAGCTTCCAAGTGCTTGATGCTGCAACCCAGTAAGATGGGGCCTCACTGCACCCTCCTTCCTTATGTCAAGTAGCACTTGTCTCAGTGATGAGGACATTGGTAGAGGGAGAGGCTACTCTGTGTAAGGCTAAAAAATACTTGCTTTCTCTTTCAAAGCCCATCTTGCTCTCATGGGTGCAAACACTAGGCTGCTTTCTCTATCTCAGTGGGCCTCTTGGTTTCTATGTTTGCCTTTAGAAGTCCATGATACAGATAAAATAGCACCGCTGTAGCCTGGTACTGTGTAAACTCAGTGATTCACGACTAAGGATATAAAGTCAACCTACCAGACTAATTGCATCAAGGATACATCCAATTATATAATTCTTCTCCACCTGACCATCACCTACCCCCATGATGGTCTCTGCCACCCCTGTCTCTGGCATATAATGTGCTATGGAAATGAGGGGTGAAGTTGCCTTGAATGATAGAGTCACAGAAAAGCCCAGATTGGAAGCTAATATTGTGAAACCATGTTAATCCCTTTCTGTGAAAGGTGGTAATGTTTCATCCTAAGGATCTGGTCCAAAACCCTTTAATCTGACCCAGATTAAAAGGGCTTTGGACTAGATGGTCCAAATGGAACCTGTTCCATTCCACTTTGTATCTGACACAGGTAACCAGGAAGGGTTTTCATACTAGAGATTTCAATTCTTAAAGGAAACAAAAAACTAGCGTGCAATAAGAAAGTGAAACATTTCTTATTTTGCTGATGGAGAAATGGAGCTGTAAAGAAAGTAAAGCTAGATACTAACAGTCAAAAAACCCTAGGCTGAATTGATTCAGTCTTTGCAAATAAGTCTAAACTGCAAAGATTAAAATTGAAACAGAAATAACCAGACATTTACCTTTGATTCAGGAAATGCAGCGACATGCCTACAGTGACTCAGGCCAGAAGTCAGGGGATGCTAGAGCACAGCTCTTTGGCTGTGTGTTCAATTCCTCTTCCTGCTACCACCAAGATCTCTGGGATTTGCAGTCCAGAATTACAGTAGCAGAACTCTGCAGGGTTGCTCATCACTTCCTCTTCCTGCTTCCAGGTGTCTCTGGGATTTGTAGTCCACAGTTTCAGCCAGCAGTAAGTTTGAGCAGGGGAAGGAGTGTTTAACCCCTACTTCCAGGCCCGAGATCCCAGCCAGGTTTTGCCAGGGGGCAGTCCACCACTTGCAGACTGTGCTGCATCCCCAGCTGGACTTGCCACCTGTCAGCCAGCCCTCACTGCTCCAACTAGGGAACAGAGAGGCAGGGTCAGCCCTGATCTCTGAAGCAGACAGCACAGCACAGTGCAGGGCTGGAAAGCATGCTGGGATGCTGGGGGCTGTGATTTAATTTGAACCAGGAAGGGGTCTGGGACAAAAGTTTCTTAAACTGGTTTGACCCAAATCAATTATGTCTGATACTACATTCAACCAGTTTTATTTTAAACGAGTTTCAACATTTTGAAACTGCTTTATGTGAACTGAACTTCTGTTCTGTTACAGGTTTAAACCAGTTTCTGATCACTTAAACTGGTTTATGTGTAATGTCTGTCCCTAGCCTTCATGACTAGCCCTCCATCCTACTGAAAATCGGTGGCAGAGCTGAGCACAGAACTGCAGGACCACCTCTACATATATAAAGGTATTTGAAATGTAAATGCAGAAGCAACATGCTTAGATAAGCAAAGAACAGTGGCTTACCTATCAAAGAGGAGAACATATTTTTAAAGACATGGTGATACAGTATATTCTTTACTGCATGTAGGCCTGTTCTAGGAAAGAGAACTGTATCTCAATAGATTTTTTTATCAGTGTATTTGCTTATCACTCATGCACAGGTGGACTTACGAGATTAAATATATGTAATCACAACTCACACCCAGCAGAACTTGGAATGAACAGCAATCCCCAGAGATAAAATCATATTATGTACCTTTTGGAAAAGCTTCTCCCTCCCCTCAGCTGTCTTGAGCTCCTCCATATGAAGGGCTTTCTGTAATGCAAATATTAAATAATCTGGGGCCAAATCTTCTGCTGACAGAAAGGCATTGGTTCCCACCCTGAGAAGCTAGTCCTTTAATTCTGGTGACAGAATAACATCTAAACACTCTGTTCCTCAGCAGTGACTGGATAAAGACCTGGATAGGTTACAGGAGTGGGCTGACATAAACAGGATGCGTTTCAGTACTGACAAGTGCAGGGTGCTGCACCTGGGCAGTAGAAACCAGCAGCACACTTATAACATGGGAAACTCCCTTCTTGAGAGCATGGAGGCAGAAAGGGATCTTGGAGTCATTATTGACTCCAAGATGAACATGGGCCGACACTGCAAGGTCGCGGTTGGCAGGGCTACCCGGACCTTGTCGTGCATCCACAGGTGCATCTCTCGCAGAGCCAAGGAGGTGATCCTCCCCCTCTATGCAACACTGGCCAGGCCACAGCTGGAGTACTGCATCCAGTTCTGTGCGCCGCACTTCAGGAGGGATGTGGACAACATTGAGAGGGTCCAGAGGAGGCCATCTGCATGATCCGGGGACAACAGGGCAGACCCTACAATGAGAGACTGTGGGACCTAAACCTGTTCAGCCTTCACAAGAGAAGGCTGAGGGGGGACCTGGTGACTGTCTATAAACTCACTAGGGGGGACCAGAAGGGTTTAGGGGAGACACTGTTTCCCCTAGTGCCCCCTGGCATGACAAGGAATAATGGACACAAGTTATTAGAGAGTAGGTTTAGATTAGACATCTGCAAGAACTACTTTACAGTTAGGGCGGCTAGGATCTGGAACCAACTTCCAAGGGAAGTGGTGCTGGTTCCTACCCTGGGGGTCTTTAGGAAGAGGCTTGATGACTACCTGGCTGGACTCATTTGAGTCCAGTCTTTTCTTCTGCCCAGGCGGGGGGTCGGACTTGAAGATCTACAAGGTGCCTTCCGACCCTACTTCTATGATTCTATGAAAGAGGAGCATAAAGTAGCACTGCCCCTATTGTTAAAATTATGCTAATCATAATCCCTTGCTCTTATCTAGTTGTCTTTATGAGTAGATCTCAAACTATACATGCAATTAATGCACATGAATAAACTCCAGAGCTTATTGCTCCAGAATTTTTTGCTCCCAAGCACGCCATCTGAACATGCACATGGGAGCAAAAAAACTACAGAGCGTATTCCTCCAGAGTTTATTCATGCCTAGCACATGGAGCCTTATCAGAGAAGCCTGGGTTGGCAGGGGACTTGGAGGGTCAGCCTGCCAGCCTAGGGCTGCTCTGATGGGGCTCCACCAGCAGAGGGACTAGCTGATCTACAAGAGTGCTTTATTTTGGCACTAGCCAGAAGGGCACCAGCCAGCATGAAAAAACTCTGCAGCAGGTTTGTATTTGTGTGTTACAAGATTACCTTGCTGCACAGCTTATTAGCTTTGTGTGCCCTGGTAGGGGTGCACATGTAGATGCCAAGACATTTACTGTGTAGTTACTTAGTCAACTAAACAGTAAACATCTCATGTAGGTATGCCCACTGAGTACCCACTCAGCGCTCTACCCACAAGACAACTCTGTCTCCCTACAAACTGTCCGATTAGAAAATTTCTCCCTACACACTCTATTAAAGTCAAGAACTAAACGGGCTGTGAAGAGATGAGATAAAGCTTAAAGAGACTCTCATTCACATAGGCATAGGGGATCTGCTCTTGTGGAGCATCTTGTAGGACTAGAGCCTCAAAGGCAAACCTTTTGTTCCATCTTTTGTTCTTTCTACAAAAGGCATTTTGTTTTTGTATAAAGAACAAAAGGTGCACATCTGCGAGGGGCAAGCAGGGGAGTGTATGCTTAGGGGCAACCAACACAGGCCCATTAGAGGCAGGTCCTGTCAAACCAACCTGGTGGCTTTCTATGACCAGGTCACAAGATCCTTGGATGCAGGTGTCATGGTGGACATAGTCTTTCTGGACTTTCAGAAGGCTTTCAACACTGTCTCTCACCCCATTCTCATTAAAAAAGTAGGAGATTGTGGTGTTGACACCTACACAGTCCAATAGGTGGCCAATTGGCTGGAAGGCCACACCCAGAGAGTGGTGGTGGACAGGTCATTTTCAACCTGGAGGGATGTGGGCAGTGGGGTCCCACAGGGCTCGGTCCTCGGGCCCGCACTCTTCAACATCTTCATCAGTGACTTGGACGAGGGGGTGAAAAGCACCTTGGTCAAATTCATGGATGACAATAAGATGCAGGGAGAAGTGGGCACGCAAGACAGGAGGGACAGTCTTCAGTTGGATCTGGACAGGTTACAGGGGTGGGCAGATGAGAACAAGATGGGATTCAACATTGACAAGTGCAAGGTGATGCACCTGGGGAGGAGGAGCCAGCACCATACCTACAGGCTGGGGAACTCCCTTCTCGTCAGTGCAGAGGCAGAAGAGGATCTTGGAGTCATTATAGACTCCAAGATGAACATGGGCCACCAATGTGAGGATGCGGTCAGGAAGGCCAACTGCACCTTGTCATGCATCCACAGATGCATCTCAAGCAGGTCCAAGGAGGTGATCCTCCCCCTCCCCCTCTATGCGGCACTGGTCAGGCCGCAGTTGGAGTACTGAGTCCAGTTCTGGTCACTGCACTTCAAGAGGGATGTGGACAACATGGAGAGGGTCCAGAGGAGGGCCACCCACATGATCATGGGGCAGCAGGGCAAGCCCTACGAGGAGAAGCTATGGGACCTGAACCTGTTCAGCCTCCACAAGAGAAGGCTGAAAGGGGCTCTGGTAGCCATCTATAAACTGGCCAAGGGAGACCAGCAGGCAATGGGAGAGTTCCTGTTCCCCCGAGCACTACTGGGAGTAACGAAGAGTAACGACCATGAGTTGATGGAGAGTAGATTCAGGCTAGATATCAGGAGGCGCTACTTCACGGTCAGGGAGGCTAGGATCTGGAACCAACTTCCAAGAGAAGTGGTGCTCGCTCCTAACCTGGGGTTCTTTAAAAAGAGGCTTGATGAATACCTTTCTGGGGTCGTTTGACCCCAGTAATATTTCCTGCCATGGCAGGGGGTTGGACTTGATGATCTGCTCAGGTCCCTTCCAACCCTACCAACCATGAAACTACACTAGCACCATCTACTCCATATGAAGCTGTGAATAGCAATGGCCTGGAAGAGTACCCAAACGTGGCCACTAGAGGGCACTGCTCAAGTAGCCCAAATGATCTGAAAAAGAATTTTAACAAGTTTAAAACAAGACTCTGGAGCACACCCCTTAAATCAAACTCCACCCCTTTTTGATTTCCAAGTTCAAACTGGCTTAAAAAACCCACACGTCTTGTGCCTTTCTCCTCTGAATTGATAGTCTCACTCCCTGTGTTAGGGCTATTTTAACATCCCAAAAGTTGCCTGGGCAGACTATCTGTTGTGTATGTTATAAAAGCTTGTCAGGACAATCAGTCATTCTGTTCTGCTCCGCAGCAACAAAGCGATGCTTAAGTGAGACCAGGAGGATATTCTGAAGCACAGCACTGTGGAGCCAGCACCTGGTTTTCTTTAGATAGTGCTGACTGGGTAGCTAATGAGGCATCAATTCCTGGGTTGAATGGATCTGAACCTAGTGGAATCCTTCCAGTTTCACTCGGTTCCACCCTTTCTCTGAGCAAATTGCAAGGGAAGCCTGAATGAGTCCCATGTCGCTGCTTGTGAGATCAGGCACTTACTGCTTAATTATACAGCTGAGTGACGCTGATGAAAGGGTGCTTTTTCCTCCCCACTTTGTTACAGAGGAGTGATCGCATTAGACTGTAAAGCAAAACAACTGTGGTGTAAATAGCATAATTGTTGTTTTCTCATCTGTGGAAACAAATGATCTGTAAGCAACATTACATGACTATCCCCAGCCCCTTTGCCATCTTGTGATCCCAAGCTGATCATAAATAGCAGCTTCACCAATGGAAGGTGTTAAAAAAGGCATGTTAATGCACCAGACTGATACAGGGTCACAACTAGCTCAGGGTGACACTGCAAACTTAATAAGATGGCGCTTGGGGTAAACTGTAGGGAGGGGTTAGAAAATGTTTGTGCCTAAAGCTTAAGCTAAGTGGCATCCTCCCACCAGACACAGAAAAAACCCAGATGTGTCACACTTTGGTTGTGCCTCTCAGATCTGATACTAAGCTGCTGTATCCTTGGAGCGGACTTCACTTCTGGCTGCCAAAATCAGTGGAACTTCACTGCGGCTTAATATAGGCTCACACTGAAGTGCTCTGCTGCATTTAAGGCTACATCCCAAGGCTACTCTATGAAATATGAAAAATCCAGGTGAACGTGTTATTTCCTGTTTCACTTGGGGAACATGGTGACCTCTTGTTTGCCCGAGCCCTCAGCCTGCACCCAGAGAGACCAGGGGTAAGACTGCAGAAGAGTGCAGGCCTCCCAACGCTGAGCACTGCAGTGCAGAGATGCCTTGGTGCCTTGGAGAATCCAGAACCCTTCATTAGGTATCTGATCTTGTTGTACACCCCATGGAGAGACTCGGAGGCCTCAGAGTGACATCCATAGAGCACAGCAGGCTGCACAGGGAGGTTCCAGGAGGCCATGCAGAGAAGAAAGGTATTTATCAATACCCCTGGCTCTACACAGGATTTAGGCACCTTTATCAGGACTGCAGGGAAGCATCTCGCTCCAGCTGGACTTGAAACCCTGCTCCCTGTCCACCAGCCTTTTCCCACAAACTGAGAAGGAGTGACAGTGCCGACCCCATATTTTCCAGTGTCTCAGTGGTCAGGTCCCTCACTCAGGATGTGGGAGACTGAGGTGTAAGTTTTACATTTTATATTCATTGAAGCAGAGCCTGGAACTCAGGTCTTTCCCCTGCTTCCCAGGCATGGGCAACTGGTGCCAACTTAGTCAGGGGGGGCATGTGTCCCACAGCAACCAGTCAGCAACTGGGGGGTCCCCCCATGGCCAATCTCACCGAATGGGGCGGGGGGCGCAGCCAATCTCACCGTCCCCCACATCTGTTGCCTAAGCAGGGAGCGCAGCCTGTCAGAAGGTGTACCAGAGCTCTCTGAGGGTGCACATGCACCCCTGTGTACCCCCTACATGTCGCCACTGGTTCCCAGGCAACCACAGTAGATACTAAAATATTAGATATTACTCACATTTACCCCCTTTCTCTCCAGCTCATTATCATTTTTCCATGTTGGTATGAAACAGTTTCAACTGGAAAGAGGAAGAGAACTTGAACCTCAAGGCAAAGTACAGACAGCCAAAAAGCCCGAGGCTGAATTGATTCAATCTTCACAGGCTACTCTAAGCTGCGCAGACTCCAGGGACCCCCAAGGGCAGACAGCCCTGAGAGGGTTTGGAGGATCTCAGTTTTGACCTGCATCCGTGCAGAAGTAGGTGAGTGAGCTTAGGTACTTCAGTCCTTCTGTGGAGATAGCCAAAGGTGCCCTGTCCAGAGAGAAGAAGGGTCATTGCCCACTGGAAGTTCCAAGTCACATGAAAATCAAACAGCAACAGCAAAAATGGGAACCAGCCCCTGGCAACTGGAGTGCACATGATCAAGTGTGATGGAGGATGGTTAGGGTGCAGCAGCATAAGCTCCCTGGAATTTCCTATTGCATCCTCTCATACACACAGAATATCAGAGCTCAGTCAGTGTGTAAGTGAGCAGTGTAGAGGGCAGAAAGACTGATCCAGGCCTTTCCCGGGTAGTCTGTACTGCAGAAGAGCCATGACTGGGCAGTGGCAACACTAAGTGCTTCCAGCATTGAGTCTCTGGCACAGCTGTCCCCTAGGGACAGGTTCAGATTGCATCCCCCCATATGCACAGAAGAATATGTATAAACACATACTGAGAAACGTGCATTGACATCAATGCAACTGTGCCTATGCTTCAAGTTAAGCATGCGCTGAACTGATTTCTTGGGGCAAGGCCTTGCATAGGGAATGATGAGATGGGCAAAGAACAGAAAATGCTACCGAAGTGTTCTTCCTCCCATCTCTGTAACAGCTGTGCAATGCTCTGCTCGTGTCATAGCACTGTTCGTCCTACAGCTGGGTGCAGCAGCTGCAGAATCACCGCCCACATCCCCAGCTGCTACTGCCGCGTTGCTAGTGCTCCTGTCATTCACCTTGAGTCTCAAGGGTATTTCTCAAGTCCCACTCCCTAGAACCAAAAGATGACCTGGTCATCTCCATTTTTAAGGAGTCCATTTCTAATCCACATGGCTGAAGAAAAATGCTGAAAAACCCTTGCTCAGTCTGGCCTCTCAAGCCTCCAGTGGGAACTTCAGTTGGAGTGGGCCATTTTCTCCCGAGGACATGCTTTTGGCCTCCTGGGCCTGCTGTGACATTCCCATTCTAAAGACAGGGAAACTGAGGCACAAATGGGGTTGATGGTGTGGCCAGTGGAGGCTCTGTGCTCCACCTCCCAGGTCTGCAGAGGGGTGGACAGGTGTGCAGCAGCTCTGAAACAAGCTATTAGCAGAAACTACTAGTTGCACAGGAAGCTGGAGACAAAGAATAGAACCCAGAGCACCTGACTCTGCCATGTCTTAACCACAGTATCGCCCTTCCTCCCCAGCTATTCTCACCACTCTCTCACAGGCAGATCAGATAAAAGAGTAGGTATGTCCTTAAGCTGCAGTCTCCTCTCTTACACTAGTCTTACCTCAATGAAAGCCTCATGGGAGAAATCAGGGCAAACCCCAGACAGAAGGTGTCAACAGATAGCTCCGTCGAGCACAGCTGCCCTGATCCTTTTCAATCTCTCTTTATTCCCCTGCCACTTTCTTTCTCCTTGTGAAGCTCACCAACCTTCACAGTATTTTTTGGTATCCCATGCTCCTGGCTTTGTACTTGAGGCTGGCATCACAGCCTACAGAAATCACTAGGGCAACAAAAACATGAGAAGGGGTGCTGCTGGCTGGCACTGCAAATCCACTGGCAAAGGCAACTGGGGGGTGGTGCCAAAGTCCTTTTTTTCAGCCTGTTTATTTCAGACAGTTTTGGGGATGATTTGGTTTTTTCCTTGGTCTCTAATCAGCATGAGTTCAAGTAAACCAAGCTTCAGGAGTGACATGCATTGATGGTTTCATCCTTGACCAACAGGGCAGAAATCATAGCTCAGCTCTCTGCAGACTCCATTTTGCCACTGTTTCCTAGAGCACGAGGTTCTTTCACTGGCAAGGTAGCAGACTGGGGAGCAGGAGAAGTCCATGCCACCAAGGTCAGACCTTCATCTGGGAGTTCAGTGAAGATGCTATAATCCACTGCAGCCTAGAAGCTGATACATATTGTATGAAGACCTATAACACGGCCAAGAGATCTCCTGGGAACTTTGCCAGCTAACATTTGCTAAAACATTTGGAACAAACAAGCTGGGAACCAAGTGCCCAAGTGTAATCAGCTGGATAACTTGGTACCACAATGCTTGGGTGTCTGGCACCTGCAGGCAGCACTGATAAAATTATTTGCACTAAAACAAACGCTCAGATATTGTCACAAACAATATAGATCAGCCTTTACTGGTTTTACACCTACAGGTATACGAGCACCTTGCTCTCCCCTCAGATGAATTAACCCTCATAGGGATCTAACAGAGTACAGAGGAACTACCTGGTGCCCAGTGAATGAACTCAGTGTTATTTTCCCCTTCCTGTTGAAAATCTGGGAAAGGTCATAACCCAGTTGTCTGCATGCTGGATAATAGCACAGCATCAGAGAAAGGGTTGCAACAGTAGTCCTCAGCAGGGGTACAGAGGCCTGGCTCCTCAAAGATATTTAGGCACCAAGCTTCTGCTAAAATCAGCCATACAGCAAGTCAAATGCCAGGAGGATCTGGTAGACTGGGACCAGTGCCTTGCCTACCAGATCATATCACTGCCTGGCAGAAAACAACATATAACTGCATTTCCTGACCAAGGAAGGTGCAAATCTACCCTGCCTTCTACCTGACTTCAAACTAACACAGCTAGCTATATCTCTGAGAGATGAAAGCCAAGCAGTCAAACCTCATCTAGCTCTTGATCACAATCACCAAGCACCCTTTTTTTTAAAGAAATGTTTCATGTTCCAAGCCAAGTCAGCCAAATCAAGTCTAAATCCAGGAGTCAGTCCAGAACCATACGTGGCCCTACAACCAGCAAACATCCTCCACCCCCACCAGGGGCTTCAGGCGCTTCCAACATCTTTTGGCGGGCATCCTACTGCAGGCTCAAGCCCAGAGGCTTGGGGTTTGGATGCCCCCAAGTTTTGCCTGCCCTCAGCCATATGGCCACAGGAGCAAACTTCCCATGTCCATAAAATGGGCTTTAAGCCTCAACCACTTGGTGGGTACTAAACCACGCCAGAAGAACAGTTACCACCAAGCACCTTTCTGTTTGAGCTGTGTCTCTTGAGAGAAAACCCCAGAGGCTTACTGCTGGCATAAAGGAGCCTCTACCCCATTACTAAGGAGACTGGGTGGTTTAGGGTTTGCTCTCACTGCTACCTTCCTCCCCCACTGATCCTCATTTTCACCTCCATCTTCCTCCCTTTGCAAACACACTCCTTCTCTCTACCTTCACATGCAGTCTGAGTTGGTGGGTCTCTGGATGCTGCCGCAGTTTGCACACAGGCTGAAGATGTGAAACAAGGTGGCCACCAAGTCCAAGTACAGACAGAGCCGGATGGCCTAGGAGGCAGAAGCGAAGGATCAGGTGACCCAGAGCCCACTACATAAGCCCAAGTTTGAGGCCAAAGAGGGGCAGTCTGGCTGGGGGAGCTGCCAAGGACAGAACCTGCCCAGGGAGCTAGAGCAAAGAGAGACTGCGGACATGAAAGGAGAGCACTTTCCCGTTTTGTTTTCTTTCTATGTGGAGTGTGCTACACAGGGGTGAGGTGAACCCCTACAAGACTCTGCCATGCCTGGGGACAGGTGTTAGCATTTTGGGTGATTTTCATTTTTTGTTCCCTGAAGGACTGAAGGGGAGGCAGAGGCCATGAAAAGGGGGTGGCTGGGGACACCCTGAAATTGAATTTCAGCCAAGTAGGCAGAGCATATGGGCTAGGGTATGATTTGGGACCACTAGTGTGTGACGTAATGAATGTCCAAACTTTGAAACCTGGGAGTCACAAAGCACAATCAAAGCTGAAGCCAGGAGATGGCGGCTTGAATAGTGGCCTCAGCTAGAGTAAAAAAAAGTGGGACAGGGAGCTCCGGCCCAGACATGGGTTCGCCCATTCCTTTAAGCATGCCTTGCCTTCCGGGCAGCCTCCCCTACCGAGTTTACATCAAAACATTGCAGGCGAGACCAGTGAAAGGGAGGAGAGGACAGAGGGTACGGGCACTGGGAAGCCTGTAAAGGTGGGGTGCCTACAGCTGGCAGTACTCCGATTCCAGTAACATCTCATGAGACTGATGCATCGAGGCTATTGACCATCACATAACTGGCTTGCTTGTACGTGACAACTTTCTTCCTCGTGTCATGAAATTAGTGTTAGTCTTTTAAATAGAGACCGTTTTTTTTTTCTCTCCCTCCTCGTAAGTCTCATGGTTCTACAAGTGGTCAGAATTGCCACTTCCTCTTTGATTTGTGGGGCCAGATTATAACCTCAGTGACAGCTGTGCCAACCTACAGCAACAACTTGCACTTCAGTGGAGCCTTATCAGAGTACACAGCTAGCTCCAAAAAGACTGTGGGGCTCTCATTTTTTAATTACATTTCAGACACACAAGCAATAACTTACAGTTATGGACTCTTGTTTGTAATTTGACACAGACGAGTATGATCTCTTCTCTATTCCACTGCAATTTTCCTATAAGATCCTTCTGCCCCAAATAAAAAATAAAGTAGCATGTTCTCCACTGGCTCCTTTTCCCCCTTGTGTTTGTTATAGGACTATTTTTTTTTCTAGCACTTGTCAGCTACAGCTGAACAACACATGGTCACAGCACCAAGCATTCAGACCAACCATGGGAAGTATTATCCAGTTTTTCCATTGCTTTGAAATGTTTCACTGAAGCCACCCTTCTCTGTATGCTAATCAGAAGCCCGACCAAACCTCAAAGGCAAACAGGGGGTCTGTCCATACAGCAAAGTGATTGCAACGCAGGGAGTCGTACCTGTAATCTAGCTAGCATGGCTAACAACGTCAACCCAAGGTACAGCACAGCTAGCAACCAGATCACACAGGAGACTCCTCACTGGGCTTGTGCTCTGGTTGCTAAACCCTGCTGTTTCCTGTGTTTGCTAGGTTACAGCTCACTCAGGTGAGCCTTCCTGTGCTATAACCATAGTTTTGCTGTTGTGCAATCGTACTTGCAGTTTTTCTAGAAACCAATTTGGCATCCACTGGAGCGAATGGAAAACCTCCAATCGATCCCAGTGAGCCCTGACTCGGGGCCCAAATTCTGGGCCAGGGAACTGCAAGCATAGCTGTACGACCACAGCGCAGCACATCTGTCAAACACACAGAGTGCTGGGAACATTTTTCCAATTTTTGCACACAGGCAGGCAGCTGGAGGCTTTGTTATGTTGTACATTAACAGGTTCAGTGTTTGGAAGGTAAATACTCAAAATCTTTACAATCTGAGGCACAGGAAACTGATTTATTTCTTTACTTTGCTTCTGTCCCAAGAACACATCCTTGCCCTCAGACATGGGTTTCTTGTTTTAATACTATTTACGAGATCTGGGAGTTTGCACTCAGGTTATTCAGCTAAATTGACAAAACAAACATCTCAGTAACCCTGAGTCCTTGACTAGAGATAATCTTCACTCCGGAGCCTCGTGAATGTGAAACTAAATGAAAAGTACAAGCTCATTTCCTATGGGAAACCATACTGAAGTGTCTGCGTTTATCACCCTGCTTCAGGAAGGGAAAAGGGTTCTGAGTTTCCGGACGAATACCATGCTATTTATGTAAGAAAAAGGTTTAGGGCTGAAGCCTCACACCAGCCCAGCGTTCTGTGAACGTAGCTGTGTTTGGTAGAGGTGAAGGGGAAAAAAAAAATCACACTGTAGCCACCAAAACCTCATTGTGGAGTGGGGGTCTGCCACCAGAAGAAAGGCTTCTGCCATTCAAGGGAGAGAAGTGATACAACTCTCTTATTGCCTCCATATATATATATCTATATCTCTCTCTCTATAGATATATAGAGAGAGATATAGATATATATATATATAGATACAGATATATAGATATAGTCAGAGCAGCAGCAACTCTGAATGACAGGCTGAGCCAGGTTCTTCACTGCCTTGAGTTTTCTGTAGTGAGAAGCATAAAAACACTTTTCTAAGATCGCAACTTGGCACTGTTTGTACAAATACAAATGGCAAGAACCAGACCCTTTTCTGGTTAATGGAATCACTCACACTTAGGACTTGGCTACATGAGTAAGTTATTGCGAAGTCAGTCAGGGTATGAACTTACAGGGCATTAGCCAATTCATAAAAACTGCCTACGTACAGGCTTTTCTCCAGCAGTCAATATGAAGTAGCTTATAGCTCAATGCAAGTGGGATAAACATCCCCGCATTTCCTGAAGGAGGGCAGTTACTGAGCAGTAGTGACTGGCCCCTAGCTAGCCTTGGAGTTTCCTTCCCAGCACACCCAGGCTCTTAGCTGAGATTCTAGCCAGCTCCAGTGCTATATTCCTCATTTATAGACCTGAAAAGCAGCTCAACACCTACAACTCTCCCCAGCTTTTTCCAACAAAGTTCATTGGGTAATGTAAAATAATTATACCTGAAAAGTTTCAAGTTCAATGAGTTTTGAATGAACCCAAGGCAGGATTCCCACAGAACCAAAAGAACCCTGTCTGGATTCCCACAGGACAGATTTCAGGGACCCCGAAAGATGAGACTAGAGTAGGCCTCCACCCCCAGAGTGGTTCAATTCAGGTCATGAACCCTGAAAGCACCACCTTCCCTAGCACAGTCGACTTGGAGGGTTTAATCCTGAAGCCAGAGACCTTGGAAGAATATAGTCCCCAGCTCTGCTCTTGGCTGCAGGGACTGCCTGTCACTTTTTCAGGCTTTGGGGTCTGGGAGCTCGGCCACCTCCCCTTGTGAGGTCTGCTGCCTTTTGGGGTCTCTGGTGCACCAGCTGGAGGAGCTCCAGGCCAGAGTCCAGAGACTGCGTGCCATCAGGGATGGTGAGCAGAAGATAGACTCCTACTGCCAGGGCCTTCTTCCCCGGGAGACGGAGGGTAGACCAAGGTCTCCTTCCAGGACAAGGGAGGACTCCAGGACCTCCCATTCTGTCCAGCCAAGGGGATGGACCAAGGTGGTCAAGGACCCCAAGGCCTGCCACACCAAGGCCCCCACCCCGCTGGAGCTTTGCAACAGGTACGAACCTCTTGCAGCCCCAGCAGAGCCTGCCAAGCTGCCTGATCCCATAGGCAGCACAGGCTCAATGGTAGCTACCGCCCCCGCTCTCCCTGAGACAAAACACAAAGTGTTTGTCATGGGAGACTCCAACCTCAGGGGGCAATCTGCTGCCCTGACCCCTTAGCCCGGGAAGTCTGCTGCTTCCCGGGAGCCCATATCCGAGACATCGCAGAGAGGATCCTGGAGCTCCTCCAGCCCACTGACCACTACCCTATGCCCCTTATCCATGTCATCAAACGACATGGCTCAGAGCCCTCCCAGCTGGGTCATGAAGCACTACAGGGATCTGGGAGCGGGGCTTAAGGTGTTGGGGGCTCAGGTGGTGTCTTCCTCGATCCTCCTGGTTTCAGGCTATGGGCTGTGGAGGGAGAGGAGGATCAAGGTAGTGAACCAAAGACCGCAGTGCTGGGATCATCGGGACGGCTTTGGCTTCCATGACCACAGCCCGCTCTTTGGTGAGAGAGGCAGCAAGCTGCTGGGAAGGGACAGCCTCCACCTCTCTTTGCTGGGAGGAGGCTCTTCTCAGCCAGATTAGCTGACCTGCTGCACTGGGCTTTAAACTAAGGGGAGGGAGGGACTACTGCCACTGCTGGCCCACTGAGCAACCCTTGCAAAGCCAGCAGGCCAAGGCACTTAAGGGATCCCATCCCTGCCCCAGCCCTGGTACAATCTGTGGGCAAGGCAAGAACCCCCAAGGGGACACTTGCCTGCCTGTACACAAATGCCAGGAGCTTGGGGAATAAACAGGAGGAACTTGACCTCCTGCTTAACACAAATAATTACAATGTCATAGGAATAATGGAGACCTAGTGGGACCCCACCCATGACTGGGCTGCAGGTATAGACAGCTATACCCTGTACAAGAGAGATCAAGTGGACAAAAGGGGCGGGGGTGTAGCTCTGTATGTCAAGGAAAGCTAAGCGTCCCTGCAAGCTGGATGACTGGAGAACCTCTGGATTAAAATCCATGGGGAACACGGCACAAGGGGACACAATGGTTGGAGTCTATTACAGACCTCCTACCCAGGATCAAGAGTTTGATCAGGAGTTCGCCAGCGAATTGGCTGAGGCCGCACACTCCTGATCCATGGTTGTCATGGGAGACTTCAAGTACCCTGACATCTCATGGGAAGAGTGTTCGGCAAAATCCGAACAGTTGCAAAGCTTCCTCACGTGTGTGGATAACCTCTATCTGATGCAAGAAGTCTACGGGCCAACGGGAGGTAAAGCGCTGCTCACTTGGTACTGGCAACTGGGGACTTAATCAGCAACCTAATGATCAAAGGGAAGCTGGGTGACAGTGACCACAAGCTGATCACCTTCACCGTCCACCGTAAAGCTGGCAAATCAGTCAGCAAAACAGAAGTCCTCAACTTCAGGAAAGCTGCCTTTGACAAGCTCAGAAGGCTTGTCAGTGAGGGACCACGACCCAAAGGATCCTGAACTCCTCAAGGGAGCAATCCTCAATGCACAAGCTAAGTCTATTCCATCTCAGAGGAAAGGCAGAAAAAGGGCACAGCAGCTCCCTTGGCTCTGCAAGGAACTAGCAGACTTCCTGCATCTAAAAAGGAAGACCTACAAAGGATGGAGGATGGGATCCACCTCCAAGGAGGAATATTCTGCTCTGGTCCAGACCTGCAGGGAGCAAACCAGAAAAGCCAAGGCTGCAACTGAACTCCAACTAGCTACAAGTGTCAAGAACAATAAAAAGTCCTTTTTCAGATATGTGGGGATCTGGAAAAAAGGCATGGGCAACATTGGACCCCTGCTAAACCAGATGGGACAGCTGACAACCGACATCCAGGAAAAAGCCAACCTATTAAATGGGTACTTTGCGTCGGTCTTTCACCAGAATGCCTCTGCCCATTACGGGACAGAGAGGCTGGGGTGAGGGAGATTCCTTGTCCCCCACCAATGCTGACCTCATGAAGGAACACCTTGAGAGGCTGGATACCATCAAGTCAGCCGGCGCTGACGGTTTATACCCCAGGGTACTCAATGAGCGGGCAGGCATCATAGCCCAGCCCCTGGCATGGATCTTCGAGAACTCCTGGTGCTCTGGTGAAGTGCCTGAAGACTGGAAGAAGGCCAATGTGGTGCCGATCTTCAAGAAAGGGATGAAAGTGGATCCAGCAAACTACAGGGCCATCAGCCTGACCTCTTTCCCAGGGAAGGTCTAAGAAAAGATTATCAAAGAAGCCATTCTTAATGGGCTGGCTGATGGCAACAGCCTGAGGGATAGCCAGCATGGGTTTGTTGTGGGTAGGTCTTGTTTGACCAATCTCATTTCCTTTTATGACCAGGTGACCTATCACCTGGACAAGGGAGAAGAGATCGATGTCATATATCTTGACTTTAAAAAAGCCTTTGATCTGGTATCCCATAATCACCTCTTGGCAAAACTGGCCAACTGCAGGCTCGGGTCCACCATTATCTGCTGGCTGGGGAATTGGCTCCATGGTCAGACCCAGAGGGTGATGGTTGATGGAAGTCAAGCATCATGGTGCCCTGTGACCAGTGGGGTCCCTCTGTCCTTGTACCCATAGTGTTCAACATCTTCATTAATGATGTGGACACTGGAGTCAGAAGTGGACTGGCCAAGTTCACCAATGACACCAAACTCTGGGGTAAAGCATCCACACATGAGGACAGGAGGGTGATCCAGGCTGACCTGAACAGGCTCAGCAAATGGGCGGATGAGAACCTGATGGTGTTTAACACCGAAAAATGCACCTTGGGAGGGAAAACCTGCAGCATGCTTATAGTCTCGGCAGTGCTATGCTGGCTAGCACTACAGACGAAAGGGACTTGGGGTCATGACTGACCGCAAGATGAACATGAGCCTGCAATGCGATGCTGCTGCTAGTAAATATGCTTGCATCCATAGATGCTTCTCAGGCTAATCCCAGGATGTAATTCTCCCCTTGTACTCGCAGCTGGAGTACTGCATCCAGGTTTGGGCTCCACAATTCAAAAAAGGATGTGGAGAAGCTTGAGAGAGTCCAGAGAAGAGCCATGCACATGATCAGAGGTCAGGAGAACAGACCTTATGATGAGAGGCTGAGAGCTATAGGACTCTTCAGCCTGGAAAAGCGCAGGCTCAGGGGTGATCTGACGGCTGTCCATAAGTTTATCGGGGTGCTCACCAGGATCTGTGGGACTGTTTGTTCACCAGAGCACTCCAAAAGATAACGAGGTTGACTGGTTATAAACTCCTCCAGGACCATTTTAGGCTGGATATAAAGAACTTGTTGACTGTCCGAGCCCCCAAGGTCTGGAATAGACTGCCGCCGGAGGTAGTTCAAGCACCTACTTTGAATACCTTCAAGAGAAATTTGGATGCTTATCTTGCTGACATCCTATGACCCCAGCTGACTTCCTGCCCCTGGGGAAGGGGGCTGGACTCAGTGATCTTCTGAGGTCCCTTCCAGCCCTAACGTCTATGAAATCTATGAAATCTTCTGTAAACCTGGCTGTAGTTACACCAGGGCCTTGCAGCCTTGGGTATGTCAGCTTGGGGGTATGATCTTTGCACACGCCAGTGCATGGAGATACAAGGCAGAACTGGGTAATGGAATCCAGGCCTGGCTGAGGTCTCAGTGAATGACTGTAAAATAAAGAGCATGGATCTTAGAATCAGCTGAGTGAATGGGTCTCAAAAGACCCTCAAAACTTGTAATACTCGCATATGTGTCCCATGGGAATGAATGTGAGTGCTGAATGCAAACTGCAACCATTGCAAGGCTATGCATTTATCTCCTTTCCTTTCTCTTTGGGCCTTAACCCTGTGAAATTAGCAGCACCCTCCTTCTGCATCCCTCATTCAGTTCAGAATGAGCCCCTTCATCCTTTGGGTGCTAAGGGAGAAAGCATTCCTAACTTAAGGCTTTAACGGTGCTTCTGTCTGTCTAATCACTCCGGATTCTCCCACTGCAGAGTTTACAGAAGCTTTGCCAAGCAGAGAGGGGGCATTTCTGACCTGCAACTCCTTTGTTGCATCAGTGCTGAGTTAATCTGAACAGAGATTGCCAGTGCTTTTAGTGTGCTTTTATAGCAGCTGATAAAAACTCTCTTAGGTTGAGAGTAAACCAACTATTCCTGCTTGTACAGAGCCTGGCCCTTGGGAGAGATAAACAGGGCTGGCCACTAATGCACTTTATTACATGAAGCCACAACCACAAACATTATTTTAACTGTGCATCCACCTAGTTGCATCAAGGACAAGCAAGTACTGTGATCACTCAAACTGTCCACAGCAGCACAGACTGAGAAGAGCTGTAAACAAAGATGAGCAGTGACCTTAATGCATACCCATGTGCAAGGGACAGTGCAAAAACTAACTTCCCCACCCCACAAAGAGTCCTGGCAGGTGTCACATGACTAGAACTACCCATGAGTCACAGGTTCCTTCCCTGCTTCCTTCTTGCTCTGGGAAGAGGGAGGGGGTAATAAGCTAAAGGTAGAATATGATGATAACACTGAAATGCAACACTGTCCCATCCTGCCAGCTTAGCTACGCTGGTCCGTTGTGTGGAGGGAGCAGGAAAAAAAAATCTGTCCGTTCTCCACTCCCTCAATACCCACCCGTTCCATGTCCAAAAGTCAGCATGCATCCCCACACACTACCAAGCATCCCGACATAGGGCCCATGAGCAGGGAGGGACTCACAATCCAGGCTGGAGTGAACACACCGCCTTTCCAGTTTAATGCAGCCCCTGTTCTGTTATGAGACGGGAAACATTTTATTCAAGTCCTTTGTCTGTGATGAGCAACATGGTTCTAAGTTACTCACACCAGTTGCTGACTCACAGGAAGCCAGGCACCAAGCAATATATAGCTAGAGCGAGAGCTTTCTGCAGATATGGAAATTCCCAAAGCCTACATCTGTTGAGATGTTTCAGAACAGCACCTTGTCTACACCCCAATTAGTGCACACCATCAAGCAGAAGTAAAGTAAATGTTTTGAAAATGCCAGACCCTGATTAGAGAGGAACTTAATTGCACAGAACAGAAGTAGCAATTTGCATAGGGCTAAGTAAAAACCCTTCCATCTACGTGGTCTGCAGCAGTAGTTCCCAAACTTTTTCATATTGCATACCCCCTTTCAGATTTACCAGCTGCTCATGTACATTTTATATTTTAACCTCTTAAGTGTCAATTGTTATTAAAATGAAAGTTAAATTTGCCATTACACAATTTCTCCCACTTACCCTCCAGAGATGACTTGCATACCCCGAGAGTTTGGGAACCCTGACCTACAGTATTCCAGGATGTGTCATAGACTTCCTAGCCAAGTCCCTTTGGAGCCAGATTTTCTAAGAACTCAACCCCATATGTGAAGGTGGATTTTTCAGAAGAGTGGAGCACTCACTATGCTGATGCCCTGCGCAGATCTGGACACTTCCTTTTGGTGTGTAATGGGAGCAGAGTCCTACTGAAAATCTGGCTTCAGCTGAGTGCTCCAAAAAAAACCCTATCCTTTAATTAGTCTTCCTCAGTTTCCCTCTAACATATTTAAAGGAAACACCTCTCTCTAACCTATTGCCTATATTTTCTATGTAGAGTCATATTGTAACATGTGAAGGCAGGGGCCATCTCTCCATATATGTTTGTGCACTATCGAGGAAAATGGAGTACTGCCCTCAGTTATGCCATCTACAAACTGCTGTCATACAAATGATAAACTGATAATTAATCATAGAAGCCTGGTCATGGAAGCTACACAAGGCCTTAGGGTAGATGGTAATGAATTCTGTAGTACTCAGTGAGTCCTTACTGAGTCACGTAAGTGGTTGGCCCTGCAGCTGGAACTGGCCTCTGAGTTCCTCTTGGTTTATAAGCTAAAATATGAGCAAAATCTCTGTTGCGATAGGAAATCCTTCTCTGTCATCCCAGACAACTCTTCTGTGTGGTAAATCAGTGTCATTACTCCTTGTGACCTTACAGGCAGCACATGACTCCGATCATTTTTGCTCCTGTCAGACACTGATGACAGACAGAAAAAAAACCCAGCTTGACTCCCATTTAACCCTCATCAATTTGCTGCATGGGATCACAGTCCCCAGGGGGAAATGATGTTTTATTCAATAAACCATCATATCACATAAAAAGATCATCCCTTGACTTGCTCTGGTCTCCAGACAATCTTTTTTACAAACACAAGCTCAGATGTAGATGTGTATACCTACCTACCTGATGAGGTAGTTTGTACCTTTGGGGCCTTACACAGATGCTATCATTGTCAGATCTGAGTTTCTCACCATCTTCAATGTGATTTATTTGCTTATACGGGGTAATAGAAGTTCTGTCATCCCTATTTAACAGCCCAGAGAGCCTGAGATCTAGATTGAACAAGAGGAGTGGGCAGTTGGGTCCTGACTGAGGTGCTGATGCTCCATACAGAGGGCATGGGGAAAGGCAGGCACCCAGGGCTGAGATGCAGAACAATCTGGCAGCGGAGCAAGGAGCAAACTCAGTTAGTGAATAGGGCAATGCTGGGGACAGGGATGTGTCTAAAATTCCAGCCCTCGCTGTGGCTTGGGGCCCTTATTCAGGCCTATGGGGGACACCTCCTTGCAAAAGGGTTCATAACGCTCTCCTGAAACTTATGAACCCTCTCACTTCTGCCGTACAGCCAGACAACAGGAGTTATATCCTTTCTTTCTTTTCTTCTGCATCCCTCCCCTTGCCCCCTGCACTCTATAGCCACTGGTTAGCACACTCCCCCAGGGGCTGAAAGACCCAGATTCAATTCCCTCCTCAGATTGAAGAGATTGGGTCCCGAATGTGATTGGAAGGACACCCTATTAGAGACACCTGGAAGATGGAAGGAAAGGCCCCGGTGGCATTGCACTCCTCCCCAGCTTCAGGACCGCGGAGTTGTCAATGGGGCAAAGTAGTTGCCACTTTAGGACTGCTCTGAATGAAACCATCTGGAATAACTGCACGAGAGGTGACTTGCATGCCCCTGCCCTCCGGAGTGAAAACTGGGGCCCAGTTAGGAACCTGAGCTTCCTCTACCAGGGGGTGAGTGAAGTGCTCCAGAAAGGAATCACAGCAACTGTCCCAGACCAGTAAGAGATGCCCCAGACACCTCTCCTGTCACCGAGAGAGATGGAAAAGGGACCAAAATAAGGCACTGAGCATGGGGAATGAGACACCAGCTTTGCACCACCTCATGGGACAGGGAACTGAAACTTCAGCTGCTCCATCAGTGGGTTTAAAATCAGGGGTCCTCTACCTCTAACAGCAAAACAGTGTATTAGCTCAACTGAAGGGACAAAGACTCCAGTCAAATAAGGGAGCAAATACTTTTTCTGAGCACTTGTTTGCAGAAGCCTGAGCATATTCAGGAAACAGAGCCATTACGTCTCCAGGCCCAACCCAGTTGCAGACCTGTTTATTCACAATCAGCCATAATGCATACATGCCAAGAGTAGCCAAATTCATAAATATTCCAGGCTATTGTTCACTACGGAGGCCGAGGTCAGCCTTCGCCCTGCTGAATGCACAAGCTTTGAAAGAGCAGCTTTGTACTTAAAAATGACCCGCTCTTTCTATCGGTTCCACCCCCACTCCTCCCAAAAACAAAAAAATTTACGGCTTTTTAAAAACCATTTTCCCCAAATCACGCACTTGGCCTAACCCTCGCAGTACAATGGGAGTCTGTTTGGATGCCTTCCCTCAAGACACTGGCTCGATTTAGTAAAACTGGGCATGAAATACAGCGACATGTTGATGGCTTAATGTGCAGAACATGCTGCTTCGACTTCATCTCACCATACTCAGATGGTGAAAACAAATAGCAACCTGAAAAACAAGAGATGCTGTTTCTTCATTTCCAATGATACTTACAGGCTGCCATTTCACCAGGGGAGCTGATAAAAGCCAACCATAGCCTGTCAATGAGTTTTCATTGACACAAACTTCTTATCCAGCACCTTATCTGAACACCAATATTGTTCTGCTAGGTAGAGAACTACTATCACCCCTCACTGTACACGCAGTTATATCAGTACACAAGCATTTACAGCTGATGGGAAGGGAATCAACCATACTACCATAATTATTATATATAACTATATAAGAACTAGATATTTATATATAATATTATATAACATTATAATTATACAATATGTGGGGAAGTGAGGCACCTTGGACCAAGATACAAAGCAACCAAGTTTTTGTTACTGTTGTTATTTGTATTACTGTAAAGCCTAGGTTCCCATAGTAATTAACTATGATCCCACTGTGCCAGGTGCTGTACAAATACAGAACCAAAGGGCTGCCACAACTGGCTAACAATCTGAAGGATAAGGAAGGAGACAGAAGCTGGGATCAGAGGGCTGATGGAGTACAATGAAGCAATAAGACAATGTTTCACAGGCAGGGGAATCTGCACCATGGCAAATTAATCATTCACAAGTTCTCTGAGGACAGCACAGGGATTTTTAAAGAAGGATCAGAAGCAGGATAATGAGGTGGTTTCACAGAGTTTTATGGGGCGTTTCTTCCAAGCAGAAGGAGCAGCAGAGGAGAAAGCACAAAATTGCTTTTATAAGCACTGAGCAAGTGGCCGATGGAGGACAGCATCATAGACTTATTGGAGGCAGGGGTCACTGCTGGATACTGTATGTGAGGCAGCAGGTAGGGGAGGTGATAAGCCACAAACGGCCTTGAAAATCAAGCAAGCCACTTACATTGATGCCGTAGTGAACGGGGAGCCTAGAGCATTGCAATGAGAGGGGAAACCTCGTCAAAACAATAGGCTTGGACAATGATCTTCTAACTGCCTTCACTCTACCGTCTGCGCTACTGTCCCAGAATAAGGACTAGACTGCAACTTGCAGGATCGAGGCCTTGCAAAATAATTGCTACAAAAGGTAATGCATTTTTGTTCTTCCCATTTCTGCATCCTAAACCCCAGCAGGGTAGAAATGGGATGTCACCAAAACATTAACACTCGATATCCACACTTCTCCATAACCCAACCCAGACTGGATGTGGCACTTTGTTACATCAGGGTGTGGACAGGCCACCTAAAGGTTGAGTTGCCTCCTGCAACCTTGACCAGGAAATCTGGGTGTTTTAGTTCAAACAGTAGAGGTTCCTGTGTGACCCCTCCAAAGGGCACAGGTTTGATCCCAGCTGCTGATGACTCATCCAGGGGGCTGACATTTCAACTGAAAACAATGAAGTGATATCGGTTTGACTGCTTCCAAGGAAAGTGAGTACAGCTGCATTTACCAACAGGCCTATATGTGACCCCCATCCTACAGTTAGGTCTTCATGGGGAATCTTTCTATCCAACGGTGCCCTACAGATTTGAATGGGCCATCTATCTCTAACTGCAGGCTCAGGGTCTTCATATGAGTGCTTTGTGAAAACAGCTCTAGTTTTAAATGTTCGGCACAACATGAAAATGTGCAGATACTGAGCACGTTGGATTTTGCTGCAATTGTTAAATGCACCTTTAATGTACATCTCTGGGGAAGTATGAATAAGGCTGGTTTTAAATGTCAAAGCCCCTGACTCACTGCATAAGCCAAGACACTTATTAGATGGCTAGAGGGAAGTATTCTTTGAAATTACACTGTTGAAGAGCAGTCATGATGTATTAAATACACTTGCTCCTAGCAGTTAAGCAGTATTGAGGCTGACTAGTAGCTGAATGAGGAATCCCAGGTGCCATAGACAGAAGCCAAGGACTCGTGATAGGACACTGGGTGATAACTTGAACATAGAACAAAATGAGTGGTGACAGGACTTAGTTCAGCCTCTTCACTACAACTGAGCCAATAGATGTGAATAGAAGGAAGGAATCTGTGCTTACATATGAATTAGCTGTATATTATCACCTGATCACTGTTAATTCTGGTTAACTATAATTTTTTACACTGGCCTGGCTTGCAAATAGTATTTGCCTTCTGCAACTTTCTCTCTACAGCTTAGGAGGAAATCTTGTGGTTACATTAAGCTGGCAAACATAAATATTCCATTGCCTTCTGTGGGTCTAATTGGAACTATGGCTACTAAAACAAAAATATTTCACTGCCATGGGACATATACAGAGCTTACCCATTTTCCAGAGGAGATAAGGGCTACATCTTTCACCAACTGGACTTACTCTATTACCACTGTGAGAAACGATTTATAAAAAAAAAAAAAAAAAAAAAAAACTGGATTAGGGAGATACCAATGGAAGTTTTGCCATGAAGTTCCACTGCAATAAGAAACAAAGCAGACTGGTTTTTACTGAACAAATGTTGCAGGAACCATTTCACACATTGTACTTCAGTGCAGCTATTTTGCTGGAAATGGGCAAACACTCTTGATTACTTATATTCATGCAGATTTGACTGGCACTGTCTGATACAGCTGGCACCAACCCACTGGATTACGTTATAGGGGTGAGAATGTATGAAACAAGCTGCTGGCATAATTCTACAGCATCGATTTCTGTTAGAAAACTGTTAGCAGTCTTTCCTTAACAACAGCAGATTATGAATAGCCAAGAAAAGGTTTATGTCCTGTGCCAGGGTGGGGAAACATGAGCACAAGCAGAAAAAAAGGCACTGAGGCTTACAAGTGAGGTATCTTGTATGAAAATAACCTGTGAAAGTTCCCCTTTGTTTTCAAGAACTCTTGGTTCAGAAATGATACCTTTTATTAGACCAACTAAGAAATCACCAAAAAAAACCCTTTATCTTAAAAAAAAAATAAAGGTCTAATAAAAGGTTTCATTTCTGAACCAAAAGTTCTAGAGTTTTACATTTCTTTTTGTCTCAGCCCAACATGGCTACCAAATACATCCCTTTGTTTTCAAAGTACATGAAAGGGCCACAGATAAAGGATACACAGGGGGAAGCTAAATGGCTGGTGGCCACATGTAGCTCAAAATGTGAAATCATAGGATCATAAGAAACTAGGGCTGGAAGGGACTTCAAGAGGTCATCTAGGACCTCAAGGCAGGATCATCCCTGTCCCAGCCAAGTGTCTGTCCAGCCTGCTTTTGAAAGTTTCCAAGAATGGAAATTCCACATTTCTAGGTGGCCTATTCCAATACCTGGCCACCCTCATAGACAGAAAGGCATCTTGAGGTCACTGCTCCTAGTTCTGCCCCCCTGCACCCACAGAGAAAAACACATCTCCATCCAATTTGTAATCATCCTTCAAGTATTTGAAGACTGTTATCAAATGCCCCTCAGTCTTCTCTTCTCCAGACTGAGAAATGCTGAGAGTACCATATTGGAAGGACCACAAAATGCATCACACCCTTCCCTGGGCATGGAACAAAACAGAAACTTTTGTAGGACATAAGGGGAATTGGAAGGTAATCCTGTCAAATCCAGTCCTGAACTAGCCCAGACAGTCCTGTCATCTCCTTCATAACATTAGTTTACTCTTTTGCCCCTACTAGTCTACTGGGAGCCTATTGTAAAATCTCACCTCTCCAACGGTTGGAAACATTTTCCTGGTCCCCAGCCCAATTTTTTTTCAGAGTCATTTTTACCTGAATGCCCTTGTGCCAACACTGTCCTTAAACCATTTTCTCCTGCCTAGTATTACCCTTCATCCCTAGTGTATTTATAGACAGCAATCAGATCCCCCTCGGCCTTTGTTCTGCTCTGCCAAGGTCTTTTAATTTCACCTCACAAGATGCAGGTTTCATTTTCCTGATCATTCTGCTTGCCCTTCTCTGTATAAGCATTCAAATTCTAATTTGAATTCATCTCTCTGGAGCATGGGTTACCTACATCATAAACAGGATTCCAGATGATATACCTAACTCCCATGGGGAGTCAGCACTGGAGGCTGAATAGTGGACCTTTAGGTCTCCAGGCCTGAGAACCTACTTCCTCAACTCAAAAGTAGAGGTTTATAAAGCTCTTGGTTAGGGTTATCACCTGTCTGGGTTTTCCCAGACATGTCCTCTTTATGGGTCCTCTGACCTCCATCCAGATGTTTTTTTAAAATCTGAACAAATGTCTTGGATTTTGGTCTGCTCTGCTGGTGGGAGCAGGGGGAAGGGCATCTGGAGGCAGGAGGCATCACGTGCGTCTGCACGTGCACACACGTGTGGCTGAAATGCAGCCAGGCAGGGTGGTGAGAGCAGCCTCGGCAGCTGGATACAGGTAAATGTTTGAGGAGCAGGGCTTGGAGACTGTCGGGGGGTGGGGGGATGGAGTGTGGTGGGGGCAGGTGCCTGCCAGCACTGGGGAATGATGTCTAGGTGCGAGGGCTGCAGTAGGGCACAGGGTCGTGGGGAGGGCCCCTCAGATGGGGGAAAGGGGCAGGGGGGCCTTTGGGGGCAGTGAGGAGCTGTGCAGCTGTGTTAGTGGCACCACGGGTCGGTGCTCATGCTCACAGGGGCAGGGCACCCAGGAGATGCTGCCGGGGGGCAAGCATAGCCAAGCCACCTGGTGCCATGCAGGAGCCCCAGCCTTGGGCAGGGGTGCTACAGACATCCCCTCCTCCTCCCTACAGCCCAGCATGGGGCCGGACTTGCTCTGCTGCCACCCACACGAGCCACAGCCATGGTGTTCCAGCCTGGTCAGGAGGGAGAGAGCTGAGGGCCCCCTTCAGCAGGGCTGGGGGTAGCAAGGCAGCTGCAGGTCAGGAGCAGGGCTGGGGGGGCTGTGGGTGAGGGGCTGTGGGCCAGGAGTGCAGGACACTGTAAGGGGACTTCCGGTTGGGAGTGAGGGGCACCCCCAGGGTGAGGGAACCATGGGTTGGGAGCAAGGGACATTAGGAGGGCCAGAGGTCTGTGGGTCTGGAGTGAGGGATAGTAGCGGAGATTTGGGGCTAAAGGTTGGGTTTAGAGGTACCAGAATAGCTCAGGAGGTCAAAGGAATGTGGGCTGGGAGCGAGGGGCACCAGCAGGGCCAGAGAGCTGTAGGCCAGGAGTGAGGGGCAACACGAGGAGCAGGGGCTGCAGGTTGGGGGTGAGGGGTACCAGCAGGGCGATGGGCTGTGGGTTGGGAGACAGACAGGTGTCCTCTTTTGGAATTGAAAATATAGTAACCCTACTCTCTATAGCCCTGCCACTAGGTAGGAATGAAGAGTCACGCATCTATGTGGTTGACGTTTCTTTATTTGAACTATAGACACCTATCTTGTAGGTTATAATAGAAAATTACAGGAACTGTCTGGAATATCACCTTGCCTATTCATTTATAGCCTACTCCCACCTCAGTAGCCTGAGGAAAGGGGAAGATGAACTTTGCAGTGGTCCAGAAAGATTAAAAGCAAATCAGCCTGAGAAGCACTGTGGACTATGGAAGTTTATCAGAAGATCAGTGCATTTGAATCAGGAAAGTATTGCCTTTGGTTATTCCTAGATAAAAGTGAACCACAGTGGCTGAAAGGGTCCAATCAAAGCCAAAGCCTGGAACTGCAGTAGGTGACATTTTTTTTAAAGATCAGTGAGGCAAAAGCACGCTGTCTGTTAACGTCATCTATTCAATGCGAGTTACACTTCTGTAAATGATATCTCTTTAGAAAACCAAAGCACAAAATTCATCTGTGTTGTAAGTGCACAGAAGTCAATGGGATCTTTGCTCCTCCTACTTTATCCCACCTGAGACCACATTTGAAGTGTTTTTTTACTGTGAAAATAAACATGATGTTCCCATCATTGTGCTTTCAAGCAGGCGCTAAATGGCAGGGGCAGATAAGGTCTTAAGAAACAAAAGCCTCTCTTGTCAGTATCTATCAAAATGAAATAGGAGGATGCAGAGATGGCTGCAAATATCTCTGAGAAGTTGCGTCTGATGAAGTGATTCAATACAATAGAAATGTCAGCGATTTATCTCAATTATACATTTTTAGACAATCTGCATCTCTCTGCCTCACAAATGGGTTTGGTTCTTAGATTGCATCCACTTCAGATGCTGTCTTAGCCTTGTAAACATGTATCCAAATGCTTCTGTGTGGAGGTGGAGGTGTCATTACTGACTTACAGAATCTCAGAATGCCTCCCTGTGACCTTTGTGAGAAAAACTGCTCTTAATTCATCCCTTCTAGTTGAGAAACACAAAAACCCAAAGATAACTATGTTCAATATTAGATCAGGGCACCCTGTCTTTGCTTTTGAGGTCTGTTCCCAGGAGATTAAGTCATTGTTACTACTTTCCAGCTTAAAACTAGAGGCAATTCTCATTGTGTTTTGACCTTCACACTGAGTAACATTTGCAAGTGGATTAAGCTAAGAAATAACAGTGTAGAAATGTTCCTGTGCAATAAATGGATGACTAAACCATGGCTGAAGACCAGTTCTGTTTGGAAATCATTCAGTAATACATAAAGAAAAACATAAAACATGATTCTGGTCATGGGGTCTTCAGGTCAGGCGGCTGTGCAGTAATGAACTGGTCCACATGCAGAATGCCTTCTAAACACAGGCTAACTACTTAGGAAACGAGAACTCCCCTCTTACAAAACATTCATGGGTTTCATGTGATCCTGCTCTGATATCATCTGCCAAGACAGTTCAGCTGTTTCTAAAGTAGCTGGCACAAGTGCAATGTTATGGTAGAGTCAGAAGTGTAACATTATGGGCCTGGTTCGAACGCCTGATGTTGTAACTGCTCCACTGAGTTTGAAGAGTTACAGGCTTGTAAAACCCATGTGAAATCACAATCAAATGTCACTTCTGGAAGAAGAAGGGAATACACTTCCATTCACACACTAATCTTTATAGTTGTAAAAGGATCCAAGAACAACACTGGCTGAATAACACTTGGAGTCAAATCCACTTAGTCCCTCATTTCCTTCAGGAAGAGAATTGCTGCTCAGTCTATTGAAGACAGCCTGCCCCTGCTCAATAGAAGCCTGTTGTACCCCAGGACCACTACCGATTTATTTTGAGGAAGTTTGCTAAGGGAGCTAGCAAAACTTTCAGCAGCAGATGGTACAAGAGAAAAGTTAGCTTATCCAGCTAGAATCAGTGTGGACTTGGAGCCAGTGCACACAGCAGGCCACAGACGGTCTGAACTTGATACCTGGTTCTGTCACTGGCTCTGCTAAATGACTCCGAACAGATCCCCTGACCTCCCTAACACTCCCTTCGGCACGGAGAGAACAACGGGGATCTGAGATACTTTTCAAAGCACTTTGAGACTCCTGATGCTAAGCATTATGTAAGCGTGATGCTTCTGGTGACAGAATAGCTGCATGTTCTGCTGAAGCTGCCAAAAGGGATCTGTAGAGAATGGGCAGCCTAAAAAGTTGGCAGCGCGGACCAGGAAGCACAGCTGGCAGAGATATGCTGTGTCAGGGCATTCCCTCTATCAGCCAGGCTCACGTGCAGAGATACCGCTCCCAAGGAAAAGCAAGCTTGAAACAGCTTCCTCCCATCTCAAGTAATGTGGGCCCATAGAGCTAGAATTGGCCTGTCTCTCATTACCAACTGGGGTGAATCTAGCCTGAGGTCTGAAGTGTCACGCATACAGTGAGCAAACCAGTTAAGCCTGAGCTTTTGGTCAGCTTTCATTAATGCAAATCTTGTTCCAGCACAAAGATTAACCTCCAGCACTGTCACAACCCTCTGCAATAGCTACTACAAAACTGTCTGCACACAGCTTGCAGGGCAGGCTAGCCCTGTGGTTCCTCTACTGAGACAGGGCAACATGTTAGGAAATACATTCATTCCCATATGCTGACATTTTCATAGACACCTCAGACATAGATGCCCAGTTCCCAGTAACAATAATAATGGAGCTACTAGCTAAGTTAAATCAACGGGCCTGATCTGGTTGTTAAGTCCTGTTTACAGTGTTAGTTCACATGCTCTAAGCTAATGGAGTCTCCCATAGCAGGCGTGCCCATTACAACAAGAAAGTAAGAGTTGCCACACCGAGTCAGGCCACAGGTCTGTCTAGCCCAGTATTCTGCATCTCACAGTGGCACAGATCATAGAAGTCATAGAAAATTAGGGTTGGAAGATACCTTAGGAGGTCATTCAGTCCAACCCCCTGCCCAAAGCAGGACCATCCCCAACTAGATCATCCCAGCCAGGGCTTTGTCTAGCTGGGTCTTAAAAACCTCCAAGGATGAGATTCCACCACCTCTTTGGGTAACCCGTTCCAGTGCTTTGCTACCCTCCTAGTGAAGTGAGAATTTGTTCCTAATACCATCCTAAACTTCTGTTGCTGCAACTCGAGGGCATTGCTGCAACTTCCCTTGCTGCAGCTAGGGAAATTTGAGACCATCGCTCCTTGTTCTGTCATCTGCCACCACTGAGGATAGTCTTGCTCCATCCACTTTGGAATCCCCCTTTAGGTAGTTGAAGGCTGCTATTAAATCCCCTCTCAGTCTTCTCTTTAGATTAAATAACCCCAGTTCCCTCAGCCTCTCCTTAGAAGTCATGTGCCGCAGTCCCTGAACTATTTCTGTTGCCCTCCACTGGACTCCCTCCAATTTCTCCTCATCCTTTCTGTAGCGGAGGGCCCAAAATTCAGCACAGTGCTGCAGATGTGGCCTCACCAGTGCCGAATAGAGGGGAATAATCACTTCCCTCGATCTGCTGGCTGTGCTCCTACCAATCCAGCCCACTATGCTGTTAGGCTTCTTCACAACAGTGGCACACTAAAGGTTCATAAATGCTAAGGTGGGACTACTTCTGCAGGCCCTATCCAGACTGATCTGTCCTCTCCCTTTTTTCCTTATAGCTTTCAGTATTTAGAGACTTCAGAGGATCTTATTTGGCAGTTACAGCCCTAAGTATCATGCTTAATACTCACTGATGGACCTATCCTGCATGAATTTGTCCAATCTTCTTATGAAGCTGGATAATTAATAGCCTCTAATTATTAGGGAATGCTTTCCTAAACCTCTGTTGTGAATTCCTGGCTCCATCAAATAGGGCAAAATGTCAGTGGAGCCAAAATCTCATTCCAAGTTGCCCAGGTCTGATTTCATGGAAGAACATGGAAGTGCAGATAAATGAATCTTCCAAAGCTGGAGGTTCACTTAGAAGTAATCAGCAAATAGTGAATGCAGGAGAGTAGGCAAGCGTGAAAACCAAGGATCAATGTTGACGGGTAAACCTCAGGAGTCTGGATGTTCAGTTTTGTGCCTTATGGAACTCAGTGGGAGATTTGCCATTGCAACAATAGAATCAGTGATCCCTTTGACACTTATTTAAACTTCATTTGTTTGCAAAACTGGGTGATAAATATTATAAAGAGATGTCAGGTCCCGCGATGAAGCAGAGACAATGCTACACAGAACACTGTCATTTGACCTAAAAGCTAGTATTGGTAGTAATGGTACTGAGAGTTTGGGGAAGTCTCGCAGCAGTCACTAAAAGAGAACTCAGCCCATTTCATTCAAAGTCTATTTGAATGTATGGGACAAAACAGCAGCACAGTGCTCTGCGATATTAATGCATGAACAATATATTACCACAGACAATAGCTGGACTATGCTTCCTCAGTACCAGCCGAATTAGCAATCACAAAGGGTTTACATGAATTACAAGAGGGCTTGTAAACCCTCTCACTGGTATTTTTTGATGAAAGGTGATGTTACAAATTAGACAAATACTTTCCATGCCCCCACCCTGTCTTTCTGGATGGAGAATGTGAAGGGGAAAGGCAAAGTCTAAATAAACATACAGAGAAATTCAGGGATCAGACAGCATATTTGTATGGAAAAAAGGGAACAACTTCTCCCCTGGCCTTTTCTTGTTTGCCCTCTCTCTCAGAAGCCACACATGCAACATTTTATTAAGCTGGAAATCTGCATTCCTTCTCTTCGCGCCTTATTGTTTATATCAATAGAACAGGTTTGTGCGTGGTAATGCCTTGCTTTCCGTAGTCCTCAATTCTTTTTCCTTCCCTTGATTTTGGTGAACTTTAGTCCTGATTCTGATATCTAATCAAGAGATCTCCTCACTGCCCAGGAATTCTTCTGCCTTGTCAAAATTCCTCTCGCTCCTAGTAGGAGCACAGGGTTGGTGTGTAACTGCATCCCTCTGGCCTCCATCCTTCATACTGTGGGCAGGAAGCAGCAGTGGCTATTACATCAGCACACTGGTAATGCGTAGGTGGCGCATGCAGGTGCATGTGCATCCTGTGAGACTGGCAGTGCACCCCCTGTGATTGGCCGCTGCCACCAGTGCTGCTGGCGCCTGCGGGTGGTTGCCGCTTGCTACCCCCCACCTGCCACTGACACTGCCGGTGGCATCTGTGGCTGGCTGCCGATTGCCGCTGGCCGCTGCCAGTGTTGCTGGTGGCGTCTGCGGGTGGTCGCCGACTGCTGGTTGGCACTTGCCCCCCCCACTGCCAACACCACCACGGCTGCCTGCTCGCCGCCGAGATCACTGCCAACAACACCTGTGGGTGGTCGCCATGCCCCACCAGCCTCCAAGGGCATGCGTCGTTCATGCACCAGCAGTAGAGGAGGGGAAGTCCGAGAAAAAAACAATACAGCCTATGACACAACAAAAGCGGATCCAGACATGCCCCTTCTTTCAAAATCCCTGAGGGGAGGTGTTGTCACAGAGCTGGCAAAACCCGTTCTTTCATCACCCAGAAATCACCGTGCAGGAGGACAGAGAAATCCCTAACAGGAACATGAAAGACCAACATTAAGGCAAATGCATGTGCTCAAGTATGAAAACCTTAGGTACTCTAGGTTTCTTCAGGCAAGGTTTTTGAGTAGATGCGATATCTTTTATTAGACCGACTGAGTAGTTGGAAAAAAGTTCTTAGTAGTTTTTTGAGTGCAAACACCCTTCTTCAGGCATAGGAGTGAACAGCAGAGACTCCCTATGCCTAAAGAAGGGTGTTTGCAACCAAAAGCTTGCTAAGAACTTTTTTCCGACTACGCAGTTGGTCTAATCCTGGGCAGGGGGCTGGACTCGATGATCCTCTGGGGTCCCTTCCAGCCTGAATGTCTATGAAATCTATGAAATATCACATCTGCTCAAAAACCTTGCCTGCCTATGTCCTTAGACCAACGCGGCTACAACCAAAAACCTAGGTTTCTTCACATACTGAAGTAATCCACACATGAATAGAAGTGACAAGCACATGTACTGCCTGCATAACAATGAGCCATTTCAAAACCAAGTTTAAACCTATTCATTGCAGAGCAAAAAAATCCAGAAGAGCCATTAATTTTGGTTTATATTTTATAGGGGTATCACTTGGTGGAGAAACAAACCAAGTTAAAAAATTACATTTTAATGAAAGTACAGCTACAATAGGATGGTTACGGTTAAAAGCTGTCTCAAAGTGCTGCCATAGCTTGCCCGCCCACCTGTACAAGTGAATGCTAAAATCTAAACCTCCTAGGCCTGTTTTTTTCCTATCCAGATTCCCATCCCTTCCACTGTAATCACAATGGCCATGTCTATACATGTGGTTAACTGCAGAGTAGATGTGTAGACACTGTGCCCAGAAGTAGTTTACTCCCGCTCAGACTACTCCAGAGTTTATTGCGTCACATTAATTGCAAGGGTAGATGCACCCAGTATAACCTAACTCATATGTCAAACCTGTGACTATCCCCAGTTCCTGGGAATGGCAGTACATTCAAATATTGCAAAACAACTCAATCCTGACTTTCACTTCAGCTTTTTCTTCAGCTCTAAAACACGTTTTTTCTGTGAAGTCATTAGTAGTCTTGGTAACAGCAAAGAAATGCCCAGTGTTGAGTCACTGAACTTACTTCCATGGATGATAACCATGCTTAACCCCGATACAGTGCTTTTCAACCACAGCCATTATGAAGGAAAGTGTATAAATCCTTATATCCACTTTACAGATGGAAAAAATGAGCGGCCATAGATCATACAACAGGGTGGCAGAACAGGGCGTAGATGTCAAATCAGAATTTTTGTCCAGTGCTGTCCCCAGCCAACGTTGCATCTTTTGTTTAGCTTATTCCCATCTTCCATGGCTTCCCACTCACTTTGTGAGCACCCCTCCAACCTTAAGAAGATGGCTTGGGCCTACACACACCACAGTCAGAGGAAATCTATTGAGCCAGTGCTAGAACAGCAGATAAAAAGACATGTGCCAGCCAGTTTCTGACCAGAGCCAGTCATTTAAAAAGATCAAAGATTATGGCTGATCTTTCCCTTCACCCACTATCAAGGTGACATCCAGCTCTGCAGCCCCACTAGACCCAGCTGGCCAACATCAATCCAGCAGGGACCTGTACTGCTTTTTCCCCCAAGTCTGGTGATCAAGACAATTCCAGCTAGGTATGGCTTGGGTATTCCCCTGGTATACCCAGTGGTAAATATGTAGGATATAGGACAACTGCATTCAATCCAAAACCAAGTCCTGTGCAGAACAGGCAGATGAGAACTGATTGTTTCAGTAACCTCATACCCTCCAGTGGCCTCCCAGGTCAAGGTCCCAATCACCTTCAAAACTCTCAGTGGTTTAGGGATCATTAGGGGTCATGCTACTCCCTGAACTTATCAAGTGATTGGCAAGAACAATCAGGAGTAGATGGGGAGTGAGCACTGGTACACTTGCACCCCTTTGATTCCTGTGCCACTCAAAGTTTAAAACCAACTGGCAACAGTTCTGCTTATGCAACAGTGAGTGTCAACTGAATTCATGGTTCATTAAAATCTACCTAATTCTTTCTGAACTCCTCATTTCCATACATGCTAATGACCTTCTGTCCCTTAATGGTCTTGATGTTCCACTAATCAAGCTAGCCTTTCTTCTGTAGTTCTGCTGTTTGTTATATACTCCTGGTAGCTCCTATTTCACAGCCCTGCACACTGTTTTTAACTCATCCCAATAAAGTTATATTTGTTTTTGCTTCAATCATATACTGAACAATCCAGCCCTAGTCCCCTAGTATATTAGTAAAGCTTCTAGTTTCTTTTTGCCTGGAGAAAAGTATGTGCTGTATTATATGGGATAATGCATCACATACCCGCTGCACCCCCGTTTTCAAAATCCTGCATCCTCCCAAGGGAACAATGAAACTGAGGACACCAAGATGAAGCTTCCAAGGTGGAGACAAGTGTTGTAGTTTCAGGGAAAGACACCCTCGCTGCTGCATCCCATGAGTCCAGTTCTTGCTTCTTCCATCACCAAAGCAAGACACTGCCTTTTGCAAGAGCTCACTGTCCACAAAAGCAGTAAGTCAATCATCCTTTGTTACACACTATGGAAAGTATCATCCTGCCCCTTCGTAAATCCATGATGCCTCTACACCTTGTGTACTGTGCCCAGCTCTGGTTCCCACACCTAGAGAGGATATAAAAAAGCTAGAGAAGGTCCGGAGATGGGCAAAAAGGATGAGAAGTGGTATGAAAGGGGCGCCATTTGAGGACAGACTAAAGAGGCTAAGCCTATTCAGTTTAAAATGAGACGCTTGGGGTGGGGGCAGGCTATGGGTTTACAAAATGCTAAATGACAAAGAGAAAGCCAATAGGGATATATTATTGATGCTCTCACACGTGACAAGACCTAGATCACAAAATGAAACGGATAAGTAGTTATTTTAAAACTTAACAAAAAGACATTATTTTTACATGTGTCATTCAAGAGCAGACCTCGTTGCCACCAGAAGCTGATAGTTTAGCCAGATTCATAAAAGGACTGGACACATTCTTGGAGGAAAGGGGCATCGGTAGCGATTGAGCCTGGGAGCGAGGGGAACGGCCTCTGAATCAGAACTTCCTGAATTTTCAATTCTAGAGGTTGCAAATGAAAGAGGAACAGTGAAAAAAAAACCCTGGTCAGACCCATTTCACTCTCCTTTTCAGCATCTCCTTGCCCCTCTGCGACATAGGCCTTTTGATATGCCATTCTGGAACATGGGCCAAAGCCCACCTAGTACAGCTGGAAGCCCCCCTGGGGATGGGGGCCACTGAGGGCACATCACTGATTACTCGGGACAACAACAAATAGCAAAACAGCGAGGGTCAGAGGTTCCAAAAGAGTGCCCTGAGGGGGGACGCCCAGCACAGCGCCCCGGGAGCCAGCCGACGCGGCCCGGAGACGTGAACAGGCGAGGGACCGCGCAGCAGCCCCCCGGGCTCCCCCCGCCGGAGCCTCCTTCCCGCTCGGCTCTCTTGCCCGTGGGGCGGCAGCCAGGACGAGGCTGCCCGGGGCGTCCTGGGGCTTGGTGGGGAGGGGGTCCATGAAAGGGGGCGGGGGTCACTCAGCCAGGACTGAGGAGGTGCTGGAGGGGACCTGAACCAGCCCACGGCAGGTCTTGCGTTTCACCGGCACTGATTCCTCCCCGCGCCCAGCCGCCTGTGCTCTCTGGACACCGCAGCGTTACTGCCTGCAAGCCTCGGGGTGGGGGGGGCTGGGGCAAACCCCCGCCAGACGTGCCCAGGAGAGGCTGGAGAAGCCGGGGCGGCGGTGGCTTAGGACTAGCCCCGGTACACCCCCGGCGGCCCCGAGCCCAGGCCGGGGGCGGCGCCGGGCGCGCCGGCTTCCACGTGGGATCTCCGGCGGCGGGCGGGGCTGGGCGAGCGGCTGGGTCGGGCCGGGGCTGCTGCGAGGCAGACGGGCGAAGTGATCGCGGCGCCCCGCGGAGGAAGGAGCCCGGTAAGAGCCTCGCCGTCCTCCGCCGCCTCCGCTCGCGGCGGCCCCCGAGCATCTCCCTCACAGCGCCGGAAAACTTCGGCCCCAGGCGGCTGCTAGCGGGGCTGGGGCTGGGCTGCTCCTTGGGCAGATGCACCGCAGCCTCCCCGGACGGCTCCGGGCTGGGCTGAGCTCAAGGCCGGTGTCTGCCCTGCCCTGCCCTGCCCCGGCCCGGCCGGACTACAGGAGGCCGGGGCGCGCGCGACCGTTGGTGGCGGGGGTTGGGGGGAGGGGGTGCAGCCGCGTTGGTGTGAGGACACGGGCACACGAGGCGCTTTGGGGGAAATGCGATGTCTTTTATTCGAGCAACTCGGACAAACTGGGCTTTGCAAGCTTTCGGGGCACAACCACCCTCCTTCAGTACAGGCTCTCCTTCCGCCTGCAGAAGGGTGTTTGTGCCCAAAAGCTTGCAAAGTGCAGTTTTTCCAGCTGTCTAGTTGGTCTCTCGCAAGATGTCTACACAAAGCACCTTGTCCCGTGAGGATGATGGTGCCAGAACAGAGCAAAGCCTGCCCGGGTGGAGCTGAGGCCAGGGACTGGACTGAAAACTAAACGGCTCAGCTGGGCAGTGTGTTCACCCCCGCCTCGCCTCCCTCCTCAAAAAAGACCCTGAAAGCAGGGGAGAGGCAGCTGTAGAGCTTTGCTAGAAGCCGCCTGAAGGAAGCTCAGGGAAAAGAGCGCAGAAATAAAGCTGAGCCTGGGCTTGTCTATGGGCGGCGCAGCGGGGCAGATTTCCGCCAGGTGTGTCTGAACTGGGCTGGGCAGTGGACGAGACAGCCCAGGAAAGTGGCAGGCTCTCCATCACGGGAGGTGTTCAAGAAGAGCTTGGATGATCCTGGCATAGCTGTGCCCGTGTTCTGCTGTGGATACTCCCCATGCTTCTGGGCTTTGCTGGTTGCCCTTAGCCTTGCTTTCTGCTCCATGTGTCAAGGGTGTTTTTAGGCATTCCCAGAGGCACTAGGTGTTGGCTACAGCCAAGGCTGGGACCTTCGCCTGGGGTGTCCCGGTGCTGCTGCTGAAATCAAGGCCAGAGGTTCCTGGCTAGGGAGTCTTGCCCCTCTGCTCAGTCAAACCAGTCACCATCTTTGGACTCAGGAAGGCATTTTCCCCCAAGGTCAGATCGGTTCGGACTGCGGGGGCGGGGGGGTTGCTTTTCTCTGTAGCGGGGGGTATGGCCCTCTATCCAGGATCTCTTGAGCATGGTAAGTTGATAATATTTCATGCAAGCAGGAGGTTGGCTGCTGTGGTTCCCCTGCTTTACCTGTGGCAGGTTAAGGTGTTAGGTCCATGCTGTGTCATGGTTGAGGGTCATCTTTTATCAAGATTAGGTGACAATTTGTATAGGATGGTTTGGCTGGGGATGATCCTGCTTCAGATGAGGGTTGAACTAGATGACCTCTGGAGGGTGTTTTCAGCCTGACCTCTCTTTGATTCTGTGAAAAAAGGGACTGTTTGAGCCTAGCTGAGAATCACTGGGCTAAATGGAAGTAAAGACTGAATGGCATCCTGTTGCTGTCTGGAAAGTGTGTCCCCTCTGGAACAGGGTGCATCATACTGATACTGGAGTATGGGGAAGTTTCCACATATGCTCCCCAAGAGAGATCAGTAGATGTACCACACTGACTGTATACTTGAAAGACTGATTTTGAAGGAGGGCATCTTGTCTGGCAGTTCAGAGGCAGGTTCTCCCCAAACCTGTCCTCCTGCACATACATGGAACAGGTATTTCCCATACTACTTTTTTTTCCAGGATGCTGGCAAGCAATATGGAAAGAGAATCTGCAGCATCAGCAACCAGAGCAGAGTTCCAGGGTGTGAGAACTCCCTGAAAGCAGGATTTGAGGGCAGCAAAAGCACTCCAAATACTACCCCTGGGTCTCAGTTCTCAACATTTCATCATCATCTTTAGGAAGCAGGGCTAGGAACGGAAATTATACAGTTCAAATCTGTAACACAGCCAAAGTTCAGTACAAAATGGCCAAAACCACTTTCAAAATGGCCAAAACCAATTAAAGATAAACCTGGATGGATGTAGTATCAGACTTAACTGATTTAAGTTGGTTCATTGAATTTCTGTCTCAGATGCCCTCCAAATCCAAGTTAACTCACTGTCCCCCAGCATCCCAGGATGCTTTGCACCTCTCCCACAAGCCCCACCCTCCAATGGGTAGGTTAGCCTTGGCCCAAGGGAGGTGTACTTTAGTACCCACTGGCTTCTGGCTTGGCACGTGGCTGCATTTCCAGAATGAAAAGTAAATGTCTGTTCACTTGCTTATCGGTTCAGTCTGCGCAGCTTAGACTAACCTGCAAAGACTGAATTGATTCAGCCTCGGGCGTTTTGATGGTCCGGACTTAGCCCATGTGCGCCTACATGTCTATGATCTGATGTGGCAAGTAATTTCTCTAGGTGGACAAAATCTAATCTGAGAACCACAAACTATCTGGTTTAAGCTAAGCAATGCTTAGGCTATGGACCTGTTGGCTAAATCAGTGCTGGGATAAAATGAAGTCAGTGGAGTGACAGTAAGGGTGAATTTAGCCAATTGCATTTGCTTGGACGCTTGATACTTGTCAACTTGCTCAACCCTATATGATCCTCGCTGACTGCTTTCACCATTATCTAAAGGTTGGTAAGTGCTGTCTCACAAGACCTAAAATGGACCACATAGGTGCAGAATACCAGAAAAATTATTTCTGAGTCATGATAAATTAATGAATCTAGCAGTGGCAATCATCCAAGGGTCTTCCTTGGCAGGGATTAATTTTCAAATCTTACAAAGCTGTTGTGAAAAAGGTCACAGCAACACAGGACTAGAAGGGAATACTTGGATCATTGAGTGCAGGCCCCTGCTATTGGATTTTTTCGTAATCTGATCAAGCAGCACTAAGATTTGGGGCAATGAGGGAAAAGAACAGCTACTGGAACATTATTCCTGAAGCTGTCTTCCCATCTCCAGACTAAACTTATTATTAATGGTCTGTTTATGCCAAATTGTTCATGTGCCAACATTGTCTGTTAGCTTAAATAGCTCTTTTTCTCTCTCTTGTTTTTTCCCAGATGAATTCATAAATAGCTGGGCAAATGACAGGGAGCTGAGCAAGCCAAGCTCCTTTAATCTCCTCTCCGTTTCCTAATCATCCTAGATACCCTCCTCTGTAACTGCTCCTGCTTGAATCCTTCTTCCTTGAGCAGGGATAAACAGACTGTACCGAAATCTAGCTGAGGTCTTACTCATGCCTTGTATAATGGCATTAATGCTTCCTGATCTCTGCTGGAAATACCTTTTCTGATACACCCAAGATGGATTTTTGTCTTTTTCGTAGCCTGATTACATTGGTGGCTTATGGTTATCCTGTGCTTGATGGACTCAGCCAGGTCCTTCTTGTCTGACATTTCCAGCTTTCAGCAAAAACTCTTGCTCTTAGTTCCCAAGTACATGGCTTTGCATTTTGTGCTAGTAAAGTCTATCTGGTTTCTATTACTCCAGGCCTCAAGGTCATCTAGTTTTTCCTGTCTGATCTCTCAGGCCTCATCTGCAATGCCTCTGCCCGGATTCTTGTCATCAGTAAATTTTATTAGCCCCTTTTTACTTTTTCAGTGAGACATGCTAATGAAGAGATTAAAGATGATCAGTCCCAGGACCCATCCTAGTAGCCTTCCACCAGGCAGATGCTTCCTCTTTCAGTATTACCCATTTCCCCCTCCTCTTTAGCTAGTTCCCTACCCACCTTTACATTCTAGTATTAGTCTCGATCTGCTCCAGTTCATCTGCTTGTTTTCTCTGTGGTGCTTTATCAGTAAATACTGAAGCCCAGATAAATTGGATCTGCCACATTTCCTGTGTCTAGAAAATTCATCATCATATCAAAGAAAGATGTATGTTTAGTGTGGCAGGATCTGTGTTTGGTAAACCCATGCTGCATTTATCTGATATTCCATTTCTCTCAGTTTCTTTATTTTTTTCTTCAAAATATTTTACTATGTGCTGTGGACAAAAGGTCATTTTCCCCACCATTATAAAACAGCCACCCCAAGATAGAAGAAGCAAATTGTCCAGCAGTGGGTAACAACACTTCAGCAGGCAAGAAACAACACTTTATACAATTAAAGTCTTTGGTGAAACTGTAGGCAGCATTTGAAACTGGCATTCCCTTTCCAGGGATAACATCTCTGTTGTAAAGGCTATGGGATCTATTAATAGTAGTTCAGGAGAGGTTACCATCTACTGCAGGGATGGGCAAAATGCAGCCCACGGGCCAGATGTAGCCCACCAGGCCATTCTGTCCAGCCTGCGGGGGCCCCTAAACAATTTAGAAAATTAATATTTATTTGCCCCTGGCTGCCTGTCACACAGCCCTCGATGGCTTGCCAAAACTTGGTAAGCAGCCCTCCGCCCAAAATAATTGCCCGCCCTGACTACTGCAGCATCAAAGCCACTTCATGCAGGATGCAAATGGTCCATGGAAGTCTAACATTCAAGTACTGGACAGGACCGATACTGGCTAGGCTGTTAGATTCAGCAGCAGCGCAGCACAAGGTGCTTTGACTGGGACCATTCTGAGCACCACAACAGCGGAAAGAGATCTCGGAGTCCTGGTTGACACAAAAATGAATGAGTCGCCAGTGTGATGAGGTAACAAGGCTAAACGCGCTCTTTCTTGCATCAGCAGGAGTATCACCAGCAGATCTAGGGAAGTGATAATTCCCCTCTATGCAGCGTTGGTGAGGCCGCAGATGGAGTGCTGCATCCAGTTTTGGGCACCGCACTTCAAGAGGCATGTGGATAATCTTGAGAGGGTTCAGAGGAGGGCTGCTCGTATGGTTGAGGGCCTGCAGGTGAGACCCTATGAAGACAGACTGAGGGACCTGAATCTCTTCAGCCTCTGCAAGAGAAGGCTGAGGGGCAATCTTGTGGCTGCCTACAATCTCATCGGGGGGGTCAGCAGGGAATAGGAGACACTCTGTTTACCAGGGCGCCCCTCAGGGTTACCAGAAATAATGGCTACAAACTGAAGGAGAACAGATTTAGATTGGACATAAGAAAGAAATTCTTTACGGTAAAGGTTGCCAAAATATGGAATGGGCTTCCAAGGGAGGCGGTGCTTTCCCCTTCCCTGGAGATGTTCAAGGGGAGATTAGACAGGCATCTGGCTGGGGTTACTTAACCCCAGCGCTCTTTCCTGCCTGGAGCAGGGGGTTGGACCTGATGATCTACCAGGTCCCTTCTGACTCTAGAAATAAATGAAATCTGAGTGCACATAGACACAGGTAGGCATAATCCACGCTATGTTTTGCATTATTTTTACCTGAATGAGAAAACATGTTAAATATACGTAAACACTAGCTATAGCTTTACAGCAAGACATCACACTATTGTAACTTTGTGGAGGTTCACCACTTCTTACAACATTATCAAAATATTTTCCCAGTCATTTTCACACTACAGTATATTATGATCCCATAAGTGCTAGAAATAGAACACAAGTTTAACTGTTCCTCAGCATCACATATGTGCAGGCATTTCTTACAAGGATGCTCATGAGTGTTGTGCTACTGATTATTGACTTTGCCTCATAAGGTGGACCAAAGAATGCTGAAAGCAGAAAATAATGCATGGATTTTGCAAACGTTTCTTGGGTCTGTGGCCTAATGAGCCCAACACATACTTAGAGAACTAGATCAAGGGGAGAGGCGTCTGATTGCAATTTGGGTGCTGACATTATCTCTTTAATTATAGTGAACTAGGCTGGCATTGTTTCTAGCAGCTTGGCTGTGAGTGTGGGTATAGGGTTTTGAGACAAAGTTCCAGTTGTTCCAGTTGAGGAGCTATGCTGCCAGCATAGTAATGAGGAGCAACAACTAGAACAATACTGCAGAAGAAGGCCACAGTTTGCTGGTGTGACTTGGCTGAGCACATAGAGATTCTGGGAGTAGGCCATGCAGCATCTGTTTTCCTGGGAAAGGGAGTGCTGTATAAGAGACGCTTCATAATTGCTTCCAGATGCTGACAGCAATATATGAGTAGCCAGCTTTATGGCGCTGAATGTAGAAAGAAGTACAGAAAGCGTGTGTGTATTCATCAGCTGTTGAGTCATAGCATATGATACACCGGAGTTACTGCAGTTGAAAGTAATTGGTTGTATTAAATGTGGTAGATGAACATTTGTTGCAGTTTGTCACCATAGCCTTTCATTCCTGCAGAAAGTTCGGAAGATGGAGGTTCTTGCTGGTTATGGGTATAATAATTTTCCTACTTTATGTAAATGACAATATTGTTTACAAGCTCAGCCACTGAGCTGGTCCCCAAGTCGCTGGTCTCTGCGTGAATCATGATTGATTGATTGGTAACTGGGAGCACAGCAGCTCAGCAGCTAGGCCTGCAGCAGTGTCTCCCCTCCCCGCCCCAGGACAGACACAGTCAGTCCCCCCCCAAACCCCTGCACCGATCTCCTTGAAATTTGGCAGGCTTTGTGGCCTCAGTAAGAGCCACCACCCCTGCAGTTTTGACCCCCTCCCCATGGTGTAACACACAGCCATGACATATGTTTGGTTTTCAAGAATGTGGGGTACAGTTCCCAACAAACCCCTATACCAATCTTCTTGAAACTTGGCAGGTTTCATGCTCTCAGCAGAGGCGACCACCCCTGCAAGTTTCATCCAAATTGGACAAAAAAACAAAGTTATAGATATTTCATTGATTCCCCATTATACCCTATGGCCGGATCTCTGAGGCGGCTCCGAAGCTTCGGCCAGATCGAGGCAGAAACCCGGTCCGGGGCTCCCAATCGGATCGTGGCCATCCGAAGCGGCCAGATCTGAAGCTGGACTGGATCGCTGCCAACTTGTACAGGCCTAGTGAGTGGCTTCAGCAGTCAAGAGACCATCAAAACATCTAAAGCACAGTCCAAGTAATCTTTACCACCTCCATCAAAAATGATGTTACTCAAATAACACTTCAGTTTAACAGTTGCTGCAGGGCTGTCAAATAAAGGGTTATTGTGAGGACTGATATCATCAGGTGGTGCTGCAACATACGGACTCCCAAATTCAGTTTCTTAATACACAAGGATAGTTTTGTCCTGGATGCAATGCTGGTGGTGGAAGCTGTTGGGTCGCTTGAGATTTTTTTGTGTGAGGAACCTGAGAAGCAGCAGCAGAATTTACTTTCTGCTTTGGTGTCTAAGTAGAGTCAAACCTTTTGATGTTCTCAGTCAGTTTTTGGTGATGGGAGGAGATTCTTGAGGAGAGAGAGTCACATTAATTCTCCAAGCAGCCATCCCACAAGGTCATGGATATCTGCTCCTGCTTGATATGTGCTGAAGTGTCGAAACTTCAGCTGACCACTGTGTTTGGGACTTGGAAAGCTGAACCATGTTTAATGATCAAGGACAGCAAACTCAAAGGAGAGGAATTCCTCCAAGGAAGGTGGGGAAAACACAGTCCTGAAAACCAGGAATACGCCTATAATTAGATTTCATTTTAAAGGTTGAACTCCCTCTCATGAAGTGAAGGAACAAGATGGTCCCTGGCACTTTGAGAGGTCATAGTGGATGAGGAAAAGGTGGAGGAAGACTTCTCCTAGTCCTTGCATAGCCATTTGAATTAGGGTATCATATTCCCTGCATCCAGTCTGAATCCCTTTCTAATACATGTCATTCCAACGAGGACAAGGAAGAGATAGACCCTCCTGCTGCTTCCCCTTCAAGCACCCCTTGAATAGGTGGTGCTACTGTAAAGCATGTACAGCCAAGTGAGCTTGTATCTGCAGCAGACAGTCTTTCCTGTAGATGCCACAGGGTTGGGTGGCTCCTCACCACTTCAAACATAGGCTGAGCTTGTGTGACCCAACCCGTGTTGCTCTTCAGGGAAATGAATGAAGATGATGTTTACTTAGCTGAGCCTGCCTGTTTGTCTTCCTGGAGCTAGGAAATAACTATGTTAACATTGCACATAAATAAATTTATTTATTTTTAGGGAGGCAGCTTTCTCTGTTTTCTCTTCCACATTGCTGCTATCTATTTGCAAACCAGCTTCTGCTTCTTTGGCTTGGATAGCACTCTCTCTTCTGTCGAGTCATACAGAGCCCTCTTAAGAGGGGATGCCTGTTAGTCTTTTTGTTAGTCTCCAGATGGAAGTGGTGTATAGGCTTCTAGAGCACAAGGTAATTGAGGTTAGTACTCCATTGTCGTCTTGAGCTCGGCAGGCAGAGGCTCTCCCCAGTAGATACATTTTTATAGATGTCAGTAGGGCTGTGCAAACCTTCAGTCCGTGATTTGAGTTGGCAGAGATTTGGCCCGATTCACTGGCCAAATCCCTGAATCCGAATCAAATCAGAGGACCTTTAGTCTCTCTGAATTGAATTGGAACCCTCCGAATCAATTCAGAGAGATTTGGAAAGATTTGAAGATTTGGACACAGACACAGCTTTAAATGTTTCTTCTACATACCTCTAGGTAGCAGGGGCCTGTGATTACTGTGATGCTGGGGCTCATGGAGTGTCCCACAGAAGTACAGGGGGCTCCCCAGCACACTTGGCAGCAGACCTGGAAGTGCTTCTGGTCTACTTCTGGGTCTGCAGGGGAGCACACAGACCCCCGGCTCAGCAACTGGTGCCTCTCGGGTCTGGGGGGTGCACCCGGGGTCCCCCCGTGGCCAATCGCTGATTGCTTCCCAGCAGACCTGGAAGGGGACCAGAAGTACTTCCAGTCTACTTCTTGGTTCGCTGCCAAGC
>NW_017728947.1:102260713-102270984 GCF_001723895.1 Crocodylus porosus
AGACTGCAATATTTATATGGCTTATTGGTGATTCGGACTGAGATTTGAGAGGCAAACATTGACTCGCCCTGTTCACAGCACCTGATGTCACTGATCTGCACTGACTTGAACCTTCCACTGGGTTGAATTGGAGGGAATAAATTCACCAGTTTATAAGTAAATGCAGTTCACCCAAGTGTAACTACATTTCTCTCCACAGTAAATCATGAAAATGTGACTTCAACTCATTCAGTTGTAGTTTGTGCAAGTAGCAAAGCCAAATTTCTCTGCATTTCTAATAGAATTTCTACGGGCCAAGTCCTGATCTCATTTGAACTCCACAGGATTTAGCTCCAGGCATTTGTTTATATGATGATATGCTGACTCCAAACATCAGAAGAAACTACTGAATATTTATGAGGTGTTCAGTGTTTATCCAGTTCTGAGGCTCACTTGCTGCTTTTAAAAGCCTGAGGACAAGGTCTACTCTGTCATTCCTACCGAAGTTACGCTGAATTTACACTACTGTAACTGATTGCTCAATTTAGCCCCTAAAATATATGAGTGCATGAAAGAGGCATTACCCCACGGTCAAGTCACTTCAGCCTTCTTAAATGGACTAGGAATGCTGCAAGTCCCAGACCGCTGCTGTAGCGATGAGAGCCCTTCTAGCCATAAGAAAGCCTGGGAGCAATTTATACGCCTAATGATGGCTTGCTGTGGAAATACAGTATCTTATAAATCACTGGCTGATGGAACCAGTAGTCCTTCAGCCCCTCCTGTGTATTACTTCAGCTACAAGCAAATAGGCCAGACTTGGAAGGAAAAGTATTGGGGGCCAAAGTTTTATGACCTGCCTTTCTTCTCCCCTCAAATCCCCAAATACTTGTGTGAAATAGTGAAAATGAATACTGGAGCAGAGCAGTGAAATGGTTAATAACAATTAATTATTTTGTAGCTCTGTTTTTCTAAAATAAGTTTTCTAAACTAGCTTCAAACATTTCCATTAGCCTCTAGGAAAAACAGCTGGATTAATTTAAAAGCATTTTTGAGTGGATTCGAGTCTAAATAATGGTAAGCCCCTTTCCTACTTCAGACAAAAAATAAATTGAAAGGCATAAGATGCCTAACTTTTTAAAATTAGCAACTGTGCATGCTCACTAGCTGCTTTCCTTAATGTATTCATTTAGATTTATATGCAAACACAGCTCTTGAAAAAGTATATGGAAGAGAGGAAGAATTCAATCTCTTTGAATAGTGGGTATAATCCAGTATATATCCCCTGGAACTGCTGGCTATGAGTCGTATGTGAATAGAAGCAGTCAGGGGATTTTTGTTACTAGGCCGCTTTGTATGTAAAATGAATAGTTGAAGTGACAGAGGTTTCCGGTAAAAGGTAAAGTTCCAACTTAGCGAGGTGGGATGCAATGTCATGGTAGCCACAATGATCCAGGGAATATGCAAGAAGCAGGGTTTGCTTGGGAAAATCTGTCTTTGCATCAAGCACATAGCTGGGAGAGAGGTTAGACAAGTTTCTGATTTGTGCTCTTCTTCAGGTCTGAGAAAAAAATAGATGCAGAACTCTGTTATGTAAAAATAGTTACTTAAAGAAGAGGAAGAGAGTAGTTAATCTGTGAAGCAAAGAAAAGGTATCAGAATAGCTTCAGACTAAGCAAAAGTCAGTACTTCTGTTCTAGACCTGAGGAAAGGAACTCTGTGACCCGAGCCTACTTGTCTTTCCTAACTGCATAACTGGTCCTAGAAAAGATACTACCAGACAAGCCGTGCTTCTCGAACAAGGTGAGTTTTGTCGTGATGCCACAAAATGCATTTTTTTAGTTGGCCTTTTTAAGAAAGGACAGCTAAAAACAAGTATTAAATGAAAATTATTAAGATTACATGGTCAAGAACTCAGATGTTAGGACATGCAGAAACTAAAGTTACCCTTTTTTAGGCGTCATTTGACCCTCTTGCCTATATGCATCATGGCAGAAATTTTAATTACAGCCTCAATCTATTTTTTTCTGTAGATACCTACCTCCTTTGTTGCAAAATCTATAAATATATGTAGCAAAGTAGATGCAAGGCTGTGGGAAAAGGAAGAGTAAATGCAGGTTTAAGGCAGTTGATTGCTATCCTGGACAGTTCCCTCCGTGCCTTTGCCACTTAGTCCCAATGGGATGATAAGCAAGTCACTTGAACCATACTTTTCACAGATGACCACTAATGATATCCCTCCTTTTCTCAAGGTCTGACTTGAGACCCCACAGTCCAGTGTGCAGGAATGCTGAGCGCTCACAGCTTCAGTCGGTGGCAGTTCTGCTTTGAGCCAGAAAATCGCTACATTAACACTAAGGACCCTGGGGGGGTGCAAGTTGTAGGCTTCTCAAATTGGGCATTCAAAAAAATCAGTGGGCACTTTTGACCTTAATCTCCCCTGGTCTTAGTTCCCCATCAGTAAAATAAGGGTAACAACACCCCTCAATGTTCAAGGGTATGATGAAAATAATGAGTTTTTGTGAAACATTCAGCTCTACAGTGGTGAGAGCCACAGAAAAGGCCCATGAGGCTTGTTATTTTCAGAGCAAGTTTGGAATAGCACAGTGGAGCTCAAGTGCTGGCCCATGAGACCATGTCATCTGGGTGTCCCCACAGATCTAAAACTCTGATGGGAGGGGAGCGGTGGCAGCATTAATTGCCCCCTCCTAACTGCTGCCAAGCTTCCAGACCCATGGAGAGCCCCATAGTCTGAATGATGCGACTCTGCCCACTAGATCATGATGCCCATATGTAGTGGGGCACCACAGTGCACATGGTCACTTCACTGCTGGGTCTACACGCAGGGCTGGGCTGGTGCATGGCCAGATCTGGCACACAAGATTGGGCCACATATGAGATCACCTTGGCACAAATGACCAGGCCCGTGCACCAGATCACACCTGCAGCTATACCCCATGTGCTGACCTTGTGCTAGGCCCAGAGACCAGCCCTGCACACAGGATTTGGCCCATGAACCAAACCCATGCTCCTCATTTGGCCCCCTTATGGGGCTGGAAATTTGAGCACCCTGGCACAGTGCATAGGAAACAGTGGGGGATAAACTAAACACCTTCCTGTTAGTGAGCAGCATCCATCCTGAATGAAGGAGGCAGGGTCTTATGAGAAAAGTAGTACACAGCCATGTAATTAAAAGGGGATTATGATGCATTATGAACAAAGGAGGCAAAATTGAGTTTGCATGGGCAACCTCAGTTCTGGCAATTCCTAACATCCGAATATCTACTTTTGCAACTTAAGCTTTCTTTAACCCACTGGCAAAGTCTGGGCCATGGGCCAGATTGAGCCTGAGGCAGACTCCTTTTCCCAGCAGCCCCTGCCCGCATCTCTGTGACAGGCTTCCATGGAGACCCCAGGAGCGGGGGGGCCGTGACAGCGTGGGGCCAGGGTTCCCATTGAGATCAGCTCCAGCAGCACTGGCAGGGCAGAGAGCTAGTTCGGGGCCAGGATCCTGTAGCAGTGACAGCATGATCTGGAGCTGGGACAGAGCTGCAGTCTGTTGCCCACGTGGCCCGGGCAGGGATGTTCAGACAGCGGATCACAGATCTGCCCCACACTGTCACCACCGCAAGATCCCAGCCTTGGAGCAGCTTCCCACCCAGCAGCATGCCCTGCTGAGGCCAGTCTCCATGGAAACCCTGGCCCCCCACTGTCATGGCCCTGCCACTCCTGGGGTCTCCATGGAAACCAGCTGCAGCAATGCAGGTAGGGGTTGCTGGGAAATGGAGTCCAGCACGGGCTAGATTCGCCGTCTTGCCCACACCTGATTTAAGCATGGGTTTTTGGAATGCATATGTCCACAGAAATAAATATTTACCTGAATAAAAACCAGAAGTACCCCACTGGTTCTCTACCTAGCCACTAGTAGCCAGCAAGAGAACAAACATCTTTTAGAAAAAATGTTTAAAGTATTTCCTGAACCTGTTAGTGCAATTCTGGGCCTGTTGCTTGCTATTTAACCACTGATGCTGATTGCTTCTGGCTATTTCTATAATCTCTCTTCCAAGCTGAAAGAAGCACAGTGTGTTTCTCTGAAGATCCTCTATACAACTGGGTGTGCCCTTTTGCAAACCGAGTGGCTTACCTCGCACATTTTTCTTAGTGAAAAACAAACATATATATGGCCTGTATTTTTAATGACGTACCAGATTTAGAGCAGGCAGCACACAGAAAACCACTGCCAGGAAGTATGCTGAAGACAGAACCTGCAGTGCCATTGTGGGTTATTCAAATTATCCAGCTGGTAAAGAATGTATCCATTTTTTTCCTATACTGTTCCATACACAGAGAACACATTTTGCCCAAAGTTAGCAGGAGGTATGCTTATATAGAGGAGGGAACAGTGAGAAGTGTTGTCAGAGTACAACATCTACACATCTTTTCCATCTCGAGGGGAAGTGAAAGTGAGCAGAGACGTCTGGAAGATGGAAGAGACAGACTTTGCAGCCTGTGTGTGCGTCTGTGAGATTACTCATACTGTAGGTTCAGCATGCAGTGTTTACAGATGAAGAAACAAAGCTGACGGATCTGAGACAGGTGGTTATGAGAACTAGAGTACCCCATTGCCACCACTGCCTCAACTCTGTAGTGGCTGGTAGAGTCTCTCTCCAACTTCCTTCTCTCTCAACCAGGTGCTTTTACAGAGTAGCCTTCCTTCCTCTGTCTTTAGGGAGAAAGGAGCAGAAGTGCATGGTACTTCGGAGTCCTTGTTCCTTCCCTTCCATGCAGGCAGGGGGATTGCTCCCCTTCTTGCACATTTGCAGAGGGAAGTTCATTTAAGAAGAGCCATTAAAGAAGTGCAATACCTGACATTAATGCCTAAAAAGGCACTAGTTCAATGCTTCAGATGAGTTTCTTCTGGGCTAGAGACAGAAATTACACATGAAGTGTTATAAGGGATCTGCAACTCATTCAAGTCTTGTGACACAACAGAAGTTCAGTGCACATGAACTGCTTCCAAAAGGGCCAAAACCAGTTTAAGGTAAACCTAAATGAATATAGTATCAGATGTAACTGATTCAGGTTAAATCAGTTTATTTAAGTTCTGTTCCAGATCCCCTCAAGATTCAAGTTAACTCGCACTCCTCCAGGATCCCAGGATGCTTTGCACCATCCCTGCAACCCCCACTCGCAGGGTGGGTAGGCTAGCCTTGGCCTAAGAGTTCTGCTCCAGCCCAACAGGGAGGCATGCTCCAGTGCCCCACTTCAGGCATGTGGCTGCATTTCTGAAATCAAAAGTGGATGTCTGTTCACTTGTTTATTGGTTCAATCTACGTAGCTTAGGCTAACCTGTGAAGACTGAATCGATTCAGCCTCAGGCTTTTTGACTGTCTGTAGTTAGCCCTACTGAGACACAGCTTTTACTTCCTCCAATAGCCCATGGCAGTGGTTCTCCACCTTTCTAGATTTGAGGCCCCACTTGGAAAATGTTAATTCTTTTCTTTCACTTTTTTTTCTTAATTACAGAAAAATAATAGAACAATTTATCTGTTACAGAGAACTCAGGAAGACTACAACTATGGGTTTTGAATTCCAATTTCTGGGTTTATCTTGTGAACCATGCTTGTAAGCCTAACATGCTAACACTGTGTGGCACCACATGGTACCTTGAAACGATCCCAGGGTACCCCAAGGCATCCTAGTTGAGAATCATGGGCCATACCTTAAATAAGTAGTGAAACCTTTTGGACCTTGCTCAAGAGCTTGAATAAACAATGACCCTATTGCCATTACTGATGACTGTGTAATGTGGAAGAGAGAAGTTATGGAGATACAGGTTATATCCATAACACGCTTGCTGCAATCCTTATCAGTATTTTGATAGCAGGAGGGCAATATTCAGCTGGGATCACCTAAACAGAACATTGCTGTTGCATCTGCCAGGTTATTAGGTCTTTGCCAACTAGAGAGGTGCTGTATGCTGAATTTCTGACATTCCTAATGCTCAACCTTGCAGGAGGGGAGGGGTGCTAATTAGCCATGTAAATCTAGAATGGCAAGACAATACTGATTGCGCTAATTGGGAATAATCTAATTCTTAAAGGCAAATTGTGTTTATTTATATCTAATTAGATTCTCTCACTTCATGTATCTATTGTGTCTTCAGAAGATATAGGAAATTATGGAGGTGACAGAGATTCTGTAATTATGGATGCTCTGCTGTTTTCACTTGAACCAAGATTAAAAACTCCTCCTTGCCATTATTGGATTTAGAATTCAAAAACCTCCACCATAACTACTGCTCAGAGAACAACTAAATTTTCCACAAGAGGTTTAAGTGACATAACTTCTGATGTTTCCAGGAAATGTTAGAAATCAACCACTTCTGAAATACACCGTGGAGATAGTTTATCGGGTTTTCTTGGTAAACAAGCTTGAAACCTTCACATGGGTGTTGTTTACATGTCTAACTCAGCAAGGAGGGTGAGATCACTTAGCACAGACAAATTTGCCCAACAGGTACAGTTGGAACGGACTGTCATCAGACTGAGCAGAGAAGAACTGCACACAGTAGGGGGCCAGTCCACAAAACGGCTTCAGCCCCCAGACATCTGCCACTTCAGGCACAAAATTCCAAAATTCACATCCTCATATTCCTATGCTCAGCTGCCACCTAACTCTTGATATGCATGAGTTCATGGATAGAAGAGTCACTTGAGCAGCCTTAACTTCTAGTCGTATGGGAATTTCTCTGCTTTTTTAAACAGGCAATACAAGCCAAAAAGGACTTGAGGTAAAGTGTCTGCAGGAGAAAGACAGGTTAGAACATGTGTTAAAAATGGAGACTGTTTGAGGCTGCCCGACATTTAATCCAGGTATTGATGACTCATCACAGAGTGTATCTGTATTGTAAGGAACATATCTGTCTCATGATACCCAGGGTTGGAGATAATATTTTAAACCTCTGGTTTTCTCAGCCTTTCCCTGTAAAGGCTCAATTCCGCTTGCAGGCTAGATCCAGACCTGCACACGTGTGGTTTTTGGTGCTACAGACCTCTTTGCAGCACCCACCACATACTGCAGGAGTTGCACGTTAATCAGTGCACGATGCTACTAATTTGCAGCACCTGGGGAAAGTTTGCTACCGGGACTTCCTGATAACAAAAAAAAAAAGTCCTGGGAAAAAAAAGTAGCGCAACCCACACCAAAGTGGCAAGTGCTAAGACAAATGCAAAGGAGCCTACGTACTGAGGCACGCTGCACCCCAGCCAGCCATGCTTAGGCACACCGAGACAAGGGAACAGCTGGTCCAAGGCTGCCTGCTACCCCATCTCGAGGCACACTGAGTCCCAGTCAGATGCCTGCTCCCCCATCTCCATGTGTTGCTCCCCAACTGGCCCAGCCACAAGGTGCCTCAGCACAGGGAATGGGCCACAGGGTGCCTCACCCTGTACCCGAGCCAGCCCCCCACCTGCAGCACATGGAGCAACGAAACAATGTGTCCCACTACAAAGCACATAGGCAAGGACATTCACTACAGCACAAAGTAGAGGCACAAATTTGTGCCACTAGTTGTGGGCATGCTCCTGCTTGTATGGATCCAGCCACTATGTGTTTTCAGAGCCAAGGCAGGGGAAATGGCAAGCCTATTGCTGTATTTCAGCAGTTGCAGAGCTTTTCAGTTTACTTGTTTCTTTCTCGCATGAGAGAGGAACATGAGGTCTTTCTATGAACACAAACTATTTGGACTCAGTCACTTCAATTCAAGGTTAGAGTCTGAGCTACTAGTAGCTGATGTCTCTTCCAACACTAGTGAGGAATGAAATTCATAGCATCGCCATTCATGTCCCCGCAGAATGTTATCAACACACAATCTGCTGTGACACCAATTCTCCTTTGTGGATCAGCTCAGCAGCCACTGTTGTCAAGAGCTGTATTGTGTTGCCCCCTCTGAAATGCACCTAATATAAAACAAGAGTGCATTTACTGGTGTGAAATCCATCCTGGATTACAGTTTCTCCTGTGTAATCTAAATAGAGACTCACATTTGTTTCCTACAGCAGGATGGAGTGTGCAGAGTAATTTCTCTGAACAATAACTGGTTATGAAAAAACTTCTGGTGAGATTAGCAAGTGTATGAGCCATATTTGACTTTGTTAAAAGCTGCCTGAATTTGGTCCAAAGGGCCAGGATCCTCAGCTGAAGTAAAGGGAGTAACTGCAGCTGTGCTGGTCTGCCTCAATTGGGGATCCGTTCTATCATGAGTCATTAGGCAGACATTTGCAGGTCAGATCAGCAGAATGTATACCGGGGTGGGCAATTATTTCGGGTGGAGGGCTGCTTACTGAGTTTTGGCAAGCCATCGAGGGCCGCATGACAGACAGCCAGGGGCAGATAACTATTAATTTTCTAAATTTTTTAGGGGCCTTGTGGGCTGGATAGAATGGCCTGGTGGGCCACATCCAGCCCACAGGCCGCATTTTGCCCACCCTGATGTATACTGTGCTGTAACGTTTGATTCTCATGGTTCTGCATTACAGGTTACAAAGAAGAAAGTGGTAGTAGGGTTGAAGTGTTATAGCCCTTGTGGCTACAGTCCAAATGGCAGTGCTTCTCAGCCAGGGTGCCACAGCACCCTGGGGTACCTTGAGATATTTTCAAGGGTGCTGTGGAATGCCACACAATGTTAGCACTAGGTTTACAAGGTTTACAGACATGATTCACAAGATAAACCCAAAGGCTAGGGACAGACGTTACACGTAAACCAGTTTAAGTGATCAGAAACTGGTTTAAACTTGTAGCAGAACATAAGTTCAGTGCACATAAACCAGTTTCAAAGTGGCCAAAACCAGTTTGAGATAAATCTGGCTGAAAGTAGTATCAGACTTAACTGATTAAGCTCAAATCAGTTTATGGACCTTCTGTCCTAGATCCCTTCCTAGTTTAAGTTAAACCAGTCCCCCAGCATGCTCTACAGCCCTGAGAGGGGCTGTGCTCTCTGCTCCAGCAGAGCAGGGCTGGCCCCACCCTTCTGTTTCTCAGCCAGAATGGAGGTGGGCAGGGGTAGGGGGATGGCCAGATGCCAAGCCCGTAAGGCGAAGGGGGCAGTGAAGAGGTTTATTCCCCCCATCCCTCCCCTGTCTCACCAGCATGAACCTGCCAGGCATTTCTCCATCTGTTGCTCCAGAGGCAGGGGCATGGCCAACCCTGGTAGTAGCCTCAAGTGAACTGGTCAGGGAAAGGTTTAATTCCCTCCACCCTGTCCCACCAGTACAGACCCAATCCAGGGACCACATGGCACCCTCCGCTCACTACCCCAATGGCACAGCCAGAGGCTGGCTGGCATGAGCCCCTGAGGCGGAGGGGGCAGGGAGGATGTTTATCCCCCCCTCTGTCCCTGGGGGGCTGCAGCCAGGGCCTGCCAGCCCCAACCACCACTGCCAATCAATCACTGCACAGGGCAAGTGACAGACTAAGCTCCCTCCCTGCCCCCTTGCCTAAGAGGGCCATGCTGGCCGGCCTCTGGCCATGCCTCTGCCCCTGCTGCTAGAGCAGAGAAGGGGCAGGGACCCTGACAGGGGCAGCACCCTCTCTCGTGGTCCCGGGAGCACAAGCCTCTTCCTGGAGGGGGACTGCACTGCAAGTGAGAGCAGGGCAGACCAGTCAGAGCTGCTGCAGACTGCGCAGCAGCACCAGGGCTTGGAGGGGTGGCCATAACCCCCAAAACGCCCCTAGTGCCCCTACTGCTTGCCCCTCACAGTCTGTGGCAACTGTGATGGCCTGGCTTCATCCTGCTCCCACCCACAGTGCAGCCCCCTGCCGGAAGAGGCTTCCAAAGACACCATAAGAAGGGGTGCTGCTCCCATCAGGGTCCCTGGTCCCTCCTCACTCCAGGGGCAGGGGCATGGCCAGAGACCGGCCAGCATGGCCCCCTTAGGTGAGGGGGCAGGGAGGGGGGTTATTTCCCCCTCCCCTCTGATGAAGGGGGCAGGGTGGGAGCTTATTCTTCCACTTGCCCCATGCAGAGAGTGATCGGCAGCAGCAGCAGCAGTGGGGGATGGCAGCCCCTGGCTACAGCCCCCTGGGGCAGAGGGAGAAATAACCCCCGTCCCTGCTCCCTCTGCTTCAGGGCCATGCCGGCCAGCCTCTGGCCATGCCCCCACCCCTGCTACTGTTGCAGCAGGGGGGAAGCATCAGGCAAGACCTGGACTTGGGTCCGTGCTGGTGAGACACGGAGGCAGGGATTAAACCCCCTCCCTGAACAGTTCACTCAGAGCTACTGCTGGCTTGAGCCA